>NC_037329.1:117693116-117998725 GCF_002263795.3 Bos taurus | reverse complement strand
TTCTTGGGTTACCATGGCAACAGGTAAGGGTAGCTTCGGTCTTCTTCCAGTCCCCTTTTGGCAACACACCCCTCCCTCATTGGTAGACGCAGAAGGAGGTGACCTCTGATCCCTGCACAGGGGCCAGGAAGCTCTGAGGTATGTCCACCATCACCTTCTCTTGCAGCAAGTTGGCAGTGGGAGACACCTGGACCTCTGAGCAGATTCTCTTATGCCTCACCTGGCAGGGCAGGGGAGGAGGAGGGTGGAGGTCAGCTCCTGGAGCCTCAATATACCTGGAGAGTCTGCTGGGTTTTTGACCTTCACCCCCAAGCCAGCTTGGAAGGAACTAGGCAAGGACTCTTCGTGTGGATCGGCAGCATCTGACTCCTCATCCCTCCTCTCTGCATCTCTACTCCCACCTACAATCTGGGAGGTTTCCTGGACTGGAGAATAGGGAGGCAGTTGATCTGCGCATTCTAACCGATCTATTGTCTGCGCCAAAAACTTGTCTCCATTCCCCACCCAAAGTATGGGTTTTTGGAATAAACAATCTTGAATCTCAAAGCCTGGTCTTGGGGAACTCCCCGAAGGCTAGGAATGAAGCTGATTTAAGGGAGGAAAGTAGTTATTAAAGGAAAAGAAGATAAAATAATTCAAGGAAAAGTCCTCAATTAAACCTTAAGTTTTATCTGGCTTGCCTGCTGTCTGGTATGATAGCATCAACTTCCAAATATACAATTTAAAAGAAAGCAATGCCTAAATATATTTATGTGAGGTACAGAAATTAAAATAATTTATAACAAATGTTCTCTTGGGGAGAGAAAACATTTTCTCTTGAAGGGAAAAAAAAAAAGAAACATATCGTATTCAAAGAGTTCTTTTCCCAAGTTACATCCATGACCACAATGCAAGCCTGGGCGAGAGTTTGCACGTCAAAAATGGCACCCCACTCTAGTACTCTTGCCTGGAAAATCCCATGGATGGAGGAGCCTGGTAGGCTGCAGTCCATGGGGTCGCTAAGAGTCGGACATGACTGAGCGACTTCACTTTGACTTTTCACTTTCATGCATTGGAGAAGGAAATGGCAACCCACTCCAGTGTTCTTACCTGGAGAATCCCAGGGACAGGGGAGCCTGATGGGCTGCCGTCTATGGGGTCACACAGAGTTGGACACGACTGAAGCGACTTAGCATTCTTGAGCTCAAGTTTAACAGCTGGCCAAAGCATCCCAGACTCTTTCTGTTTAAACTAAATTGGAATCAAGCAAAATCAGCTTGGGCTTCCCTGGTGGCTCAGTGGTAAAGAACCCACCTGCCAATGCAGGAGATGTGGGTTCGATCCCTAACTCAGGAAGATTCCCTGGAGAAGAAAAAGGCAACCAACTCTAGCATTCTTGCCTGGGAAATCCCATGGACAGAGGAGCCTGGTGGACTACACTCCACGGGGTTGAAAAAGAACCTGACTCTGAGCTGACCAAACAATGACAACAAAATCATCTGACAAGCTATACAATCTAGATCTTTCCTGGTTTCCAGGCTCTGACTTCTGACCTCCGGTGGAACTCACTTTACCTCCACACCCCCTATCTGTCCTTCACACGCCTGCAGACTCAATTCTACATTTTTCACTTAGGCTGTGATTTTAATACAAGACTTTGTCCAAAAGCTCCCCAGTCCTAGGGCTCACAGTGGTTCCTGGAAGCCATGTGCCAAGAGTCACTTTTCCTTAGACAAAGTAATGTAAAACTTCCTCCTGTTGGCTGCCATCCATTGTGTCACCTGTTTTTCAGAGATTTTCAAACTGTTCTCTGTGTACTGTCTCAAACTCCGCATCCCGTCTCTTTTTAACCTACAACACCTTAGCTCTGTAAGCAGATAGGGTGGCAGGGGCGTAGGGGCGTGGGGGGACAGCAGTGGGGATGGGGGGTCCCGGAGAAAGAGAACCAGGCACATTCTTTCCTTTTTCATCAGAACAAAAGCCACTGGGGCCTAAGCCATTTTGTGATCTAAGCCTGGCCAAAATGCTTGTCCTTGAACAGGGTCTTAGCAATGAATGATCTTAATCGAACAAAACAATGCAGAAACAAAGTGTTATCAGGCAAGAAAAGTAACAACAGCAAAGATAACATCTCAGTGGTAAAGACTCCCCGTTCTGTGTCAACCGTAAAGATTAGCCTGAGGCACTCAACAACCAGATCTACTGAGATGATGACGTTGACCTTTTCCAGCCCTGGTGACTTCAGTGAACTAAAGCTTAGACTCTGTCCACCGACCACCCAAGCCCCTTCATGAGTGTGCATGTACCCTTAGCTTAAAACTTAGCTTGCTTTGCTGTTCAAGGAGATGGTGCTTTGGGAAAAGTCCCCCATGTTCTCCTTACTCATTGCAAGTAATAATAAATCCTTCATTCTCCTGACCTTTGGCTTGGTTGTATATTTTGGCTCAACACCTACCAAGTGACAAACCCAGTTTTTCAGATAACAACTCCACAGTGCTTCACGGGCACAGCTACTTCTTAAGTCAACAGTGATCCCTGCAGTGGTTTAATTGGGAAATATTTATTCATTCATTCTTTCATTCAAAAAAATTTATTAAGGGAATTCTGTGGCCATCCAGGGGTTAGAAGTCCATCTGTGCTTTCACTGCTGAGGGCCCAGGTTCAATCCCTGGACAAGGAACTAAGATCTCAGAAGCCTGTGGTGTGGTCAAAAAAGAAAATTAAAACAAACAACAACAAACTTCTCCCCCACCCCAAAACTGTGTGTCAACCATGGGCCATCCCATACTTACTGTTGTAGGTGCTAGGGACACAGCAGTGTAGGAATTAATTAAAAATCCCTATATTCATGGAGTTGACACTCCAGTAGGGGCAGAGAGACTATGTAGATTTACTTATTTTTTTATTGTCCTTATTTCAGTGATATCCCCATCTCAATCCCACAAAAGCTTGGGAAAGTCTATACTTCTTCACACCAATTTGATCAGTCACTAAATATCAATTCAACTTCTCTCTCTAATCCACCTCCTCTTTGTATTCCCACTATGTGCCTTAGTGTGGTCATGATGGAAACATTTATACCACAGAAACTGGCAACTGCTACACATCAGGGCTTTCTCCCTTGGAGAACCAGTTGAAAATCATTTACCAGACTATGGCAGATGAAGGAACCCTAAGTATTTTCCTCTTGGACAGGTCCAGGTGTTTTCTATACCCACCAACCCCTATTTCACCCTCCTGGAAGTCATCCTTCATACACCTGCTGCCAGGGTGCTCCTTCTGAAACATCAATGGGATTGTGTCAACTCTCCACCTAAAAGTCTTCCAGGGTTCCCCATCCCTTTCAAGGTACTGGCATTCTTGATCTGGTCCTACTTATCCGTCCCAGCCTATGCCTTGCTGCTGCTGCTGCTGCTGCTAAGTCGCTTCAGTCGTGTCCGACTCTGTGCGACCCCATAGACGGCCTCCTACCAGGCTCCTCTGTCCCTGGGATTCTCCAGGCAAGAACACTGGAGTGGGTTGCCATTTCCTTCTCCAATGCATGAAAGTGAAAAGTCAAAGTGAAGTCGCTCAGTCGTGTCCGACTCTTAGCGACCCCATGGACTGCAGCCTACCGGGCTCCTCCGTCCATGGGATCCTCCAGGCAAGAGCACTGGAGTGGGGTTCCATTGCTCTCTCCAGCCTATGCCTTATGTATGCCTTAATCTGTCTACAAACCAGCACCTGTATTTGTCTCTTTCTCCTCTCTGCTCTGGCTATTCCTTCTGCCTGGAATACTTAGCTAATTCCTGGGCATCTCATAAGACTGTTAAGGTGTCATATTTTGAGCTCCTGTTTCAAGGCCAGGCTGGTTAGATGTCTTTCCCACGTGCCTTCCCAGGGGACCCTATGCATAACTTGTGACAGCATGTAAGCCACTGCACTGAAACTGGTTCACCTCTTGTGGGGTGTCTGGTTAACCTGCTTGGGGCTGTGACCTTGGCTCCGATCCTAGAGAAGGCTCCCTGTAGTCCTATCTGTGGCCCTTTCCTCCTCTTCGTGGGTAGACTCTACACAGTCTTCCTGGGTGATCTCTTCCATCTCGAAGATTCTTTCCTTGGCTTCTTACCATCTATGTGTCAATGATTCACACTATCTCTCCAGCCCTGACCTTGTGGCCTAAGGATCTCTACCTGGATATGCCACCAGTGCCTTCTCCTCCTGTCCCCTCTTCCTGATTCTTGCGTGGGAAATGGCATTACTAGGACTCGGCACACTCCAGCCAGCAGGCCAAATATGCCCACAGCTTGAGCTAAGAATGGTTTCTACATTTCAAAAAAGGAAAGAACAAAAAAGCATAAACACAAAGAAGAATATACAACAGGGACTGTATATGGCCAACAAAGCCTAAATATTTCCTATCTGGTACACTTTAGAGAAAAATTTTGCTGACCTTCAGGCATCACTGTTTGCCAAATGGGAATCAATATTAATAATACTACTAGCATTATTAATACTATGACTAGTATTAATAATTATGGTTAGCAAAATTGACTTAGCCCTGTTGAGACACTAAGTGCTCTACACATTTCACTTTATTCTCTCAACTATGGAAAAGGAGGAATTCCTGCCCATGTTTCTCATCTAATTAGGACACATGCCCACACCACTGTCTACTGTACAAATTTCTCTCTTACTCCAAACAATAAGCAAACTCCAAAAATCAAAATCCAAACAATAACCGGGTCTTCAAAAACTTTTTATCCTCCTAAACATCTCCCTTACATTTGCTGGTTTCTATTCTTTACAACTACATCTTCCAGTCTGTAAGATCCCAGAAAGCAAGGACAAGTGTTTTCTCTTTACTGCATGTTCAGCACCTGCCATTAAAGATAATTATATGAATGAGTGAAGAAACTTCATTCGTATGCTGGGTTTTCATGTTATAGTTGAGAAAAGTGAGATTCATGGGGTGGTTTTATTGGCTGAGGTTGCACAACAAGTTTTTTTTTTTAAAAAAACAAGATTCTAATTCAATTCTGACACCAAAGTTCATGTTATTTTAATTATACCCTTTTGTCATCTTCTCCCCTTCCATCGGCTCTTTCCTCTTAGCCTTCACATGCTCAAACCTTTCCTTTCCAATAACTACAACAATCCTTTGATCATGCTTTCCCTACCTTTATAAATAAATTTCTTGGAAAAAGCAACCATCTTCCTTGTCATTATTTCCTCATTTTTCATTCTTATGCATCATGTTACTGAATCCATCTTGCAAATACTCGAATCCTGTCAACCTCCATATCTAAGGGCACACCAATCTTCATTTTACAGCTACTCCACCCCTCCCGCCAATCTGGAAGTACCGAGTTCCTATGCAATCTTTCCTAAACTGGAATGGCATAATGTGAAGAAGCAGCAATGACTTCGGGACACACTTTGTTAATGGATGCACAAAATAAATCGAGATCAAGCACAGATGCTCACAGACACAGTTCAAAGCTATGGTGACCGCTGCTGAGATGCTGAGTGTGGTTCCAGGGGAAGGAGCTTGGCAGCACGACTCTGGCTGCTCGGGGTGTGAGCTGCATCTATAAAGGGCCACTGGAAAATGACGCCCTGCTTTATTTTTGCTTTTCGCTTTTTTTCATAAAAGTGAAAAACTTTGGATTTGATTCAGTTAGTGAAAGCAGGTACTGATGTCTATCTTCCCGAAAAGCAAACTTTTGAAAAGCGGGGATACCTGTCCTTGCCTGGTTTCCTCCTCCTCCCAGAAGAGTCCCCCTTTATCTACTGGAGAGTTTTATTCAGGGGGCATGGAGTCCACTGAACCCTGTTTATCTTTTGTTACTACCACTAGACTACAAAGCCATCTCCAAGTCTTAGTTGTTATTATAATTTTTTTAACCTGCCAAGTGCCCGTGGTGAAAGGCACAAAGTTGAAGTTGGTCAGTGCTTATTGAATAAATTATTGAATAAATTAAAACATCAACTTATCAAGAAAGGTGAGAGATGGGACTCCTCTGGTGGTCCAGTAGCTAAAACTCTGAGCTTCACTGGTCAGGGAACTAGATCTCACATGCCACAGCTAAGACACGGTGCAGCCAAATACATAAATAAATAAAAATAAATATTAAAAAATTAAAAAAAGGTGAGAGATTTTTCCAATAGACTATATTGTTGAAAGCGACACGAAGTTTTCTAGGTATCAGAACTCATCAAATGTGTGATATAAACTACGTAAAACTATACTTTGAAAGATACAAACTTTTATTTATGTAAATAATATTGATATTTTAACTTCTATTTACAGAGTTGGATTAGTAAACATTTTAGATTTACTTTACATTAATTTACTTGTATTTAAACATATCTTTATACATATACTCATTATGCATTTATGTATTTCTTTTAAACATCAAAGAGAATGAACTAAAGATACCAAGCAATTTAATAGCTCAGAAATCCTTAGTATTATGGAATTATCACAAAAGCACTTTTCTGTGAACGAGCAGGCTATTTTCTGATAAGTAAAGCTTAGTATTTTAATCATATTTAATCACGTTGAATACATTTAAAAATTAAGACTATAATTCAGCCACATTTGATTTTACAGCAGGGCTTAAAAAGGGGCTAAATCATTGCTGCCTGCTGCTTTTCTTCTTTTTTGAAATGCTAAGTAAGGGCAGGTGCTGGGGAAATTGTGATAAAAGGGAGGGAGGAATTCTCATGCAGTGTTATTTAATAAATGGCCACAAAAGAGAAAAAGATATTAAACTTCACAAAAGGGCTGAACACTTTGCTGGCTGGGCTTCGGACTATTTCCAATCAAACTGGCAGGCAATCTCTTAAATTAAAGAAAGGAGGGTGACTTATTGCTGTAGAATTTTAGAACTGGGAAGTGCTGCCTTAAACAGGTCTACCAGGAAATAGATTACAAGTAGCCTTACTTCTTCAAAGTGCCCTACAATTTTATTTCCTTTTAACTGCTGTGAAGTGTATTAATGCATCTCATTTCTTTGTAAATACAGTAAGCTTTCTGTAAATAAAATAGGACTTCCCTGGTGGTACAGTGGATAAGAATCTGCGTGTCAATGCAGGGGACTCGGATCTGATCCCTGGTCTGGAAGGATCCCACATCCCGTGGAGCAACTAAGCCTGTGCGCCACAACTGCTGAGCCCGTGTGCTGCAGTTACTGAAGCCCAAGCGCCCTGGAGACCATGCTCTGCAAGGAGAGAAGCCACTGCAATGAGAAGCCCTCGCACAGCAACGAAGAATAGCACCCCGGCGCGCTGCAACTAGAGAAGAGCTTGCACAGCAACAAAAACCCAGCACAACCAAAATTAAATCCTAAAGGAAATCAGTCCTGAATATTCATTGGAAGGACTGATGCTGAAGCTGAAACTCCAATACTTTGGCCACCTGACGCGAAGAACTGACTCATTGGAAAAGACCCTGATACTGGGAAAGACTGAAAGCAGGAGGGGAAGGGGATGACAGAGGGTGAGATGGTTGGACGGCATCACTGACTCGATGGTCATGAGTTTGAGCAAGCTCTGGGAGTGGTGATGGACAGGGAAGCCTGGCGTGCTGCAGTCCATGGGGTCGCAGAGTCGGACACGACTGAGTGACGGAACTGAACTGAATAGAATTACTTTCTTAAAAAAAGAAATGAAATAGAAACAAGAAACAGGGACACAGAAAGGCTTCAATTCCCAGGAGTGATGCTGAAAGCTCGGCCTCTGGGCACCAGTGCTGAATCGAATTTCAGAGACGGAATTTTGGTTGAAGTAGAAAAGAATCGCTTTATTTCTTTGCCAGGCAAAGGGGGACACAGAAACTGCTACCCTCAAAAGCTGTGTGTCCCAACCCAGGAGGATATGGTGAGGAGTTTTATAACAATAGTTCAGGAGTGGGGTTGCTTATAAGAATAAGGTGTGTGCAGGGCCTGATGTACGCTCATCTTGTCCTGCGAGAACTCCAAAATTACAACTTGCTGCTGAACAATCGTTGACAGGAGAATGTTGGATTCTACCAAAAAAAAGATAACCCACATCCAAGGGCAAAAGAGAAGCCCCAGAAAGATGGTAGGAGGGGTGAAATCACGTTTAGAATCAAGCCCCATACCCGCCAGAGATGCTCGGAGGGCACAAACAAAACCTTTGTGAGCACCAGGAGACCCCACAGAGATTGAGACAGACCTGCCGTTGAGTGTTTGAGTGTCTCCTGCAGGGGTATGGGTCAGCAGTGGCCTGCTGCAGGGGCAGGGCCTCTGGGTGCGGCAAACCTGGGTATGGCAAACCTGGGTATGGCATAAGCCCTCATAGAGGAGATTGCCATTAACTCTGCCAGAGAATGGCCAGAAAAAAAAAAAAAAAAAAAGAAATGAAATAAAACATAAAAAGCAATAAATGCCCTGAGGTTGGAATGGGGAGGAAAGCTACACAGGATTACTGTAGCGGAGGAAGCCATTTATAAAAACCCAAAGTTTCAATGACAATAAGAAGTTCTTACATTGTGATGATTCAAGTTTACTCTGACATCATCTATATACTTCCTTTCCCCATCTCAACTCCTCACATCTACAAAAGTAAAATTAAAGAATGGAAATATATGCAACATTAAGGAGATCATCTACATTCCAGTTGTTTTTTCAGTAGAAAGTTGAAAAGCCTGCCAATTAGGATGTCTCCACCTACCATGGACTACCTAAAAAAGCTGAGTCAGTTTTCCTGGAGTGTGTTCTCATTTGTTTAGCTTTGAGCAACAGTGGCCACGCCTCTTCCTGAACAGTCAGCTGGCAAAACTCCTCACACTACTTTCTTAATGATATTTTTTAAAGAGAACATTTGAAAACACTAAAAAGGCTTTACGGTTTTTGTAAGAATGATAAAGCTCATAGTATACAGTTCAAATATTTTAAAACATGGTGAGAAAGATAAAAAAAAATTTTAATCTCATTTCCAGGCATTAAAGAGTATTCTTGAGGGCTTTTCAGATGGCATTAGTGGTAAAGAATATTCTTACAGACATTCTTCAAACATTTCTCAGACTCTATATACATCTCTAGATTGATTGTGTGTGTTGAAAAACTTCTGGTTTGCACCACCCCACCCCCATACCACCAACCAGTTTTTGCTTATTATAAAAAACATTCTGATGAATCTTCATTTTATGGATCATTTCAAATTTGTGTGATTATCTCCCGAGATTCCCTGAGGTGGGATGCCAGAGAAAAGGACATACATACAATATCTGACTAAATATTGCTAGACTGCTTTGGGGAAGCATATAGGTCAGGATTAGGTTTAGCTGAATGTGACAGAACACCCAAAGGTGGCTTACAGACAGTTTATATAAGGGAGGCGGCAGTGCATGACCCAAGGGACCAGGTATCTTCCATTTGGGGTATTCCATCACCTTACTTTGCCAACAAAGGTCCGTCTAGTCAAGGCTATGGTTTTTCCAGTGGTCATGTATGGATGTGAGAGCTGGACTGTGAAGAAAGTTGAGTGCTAAAGAATTGATGCTTTTGAACTGTGATGTTGGAGAAGACTCTTGAGAGTCCCTTGGACTGCAAGGAGATCCAACCAGTCCATCCTAAAGGAGATCAGTCCAGGGTGTTCTTTGGAAGGAGTGATGCTAAAGCTGAAACTCCAATACTTTGGCCACCTCATGCGAAGAGTTGACTCATTGGAAAAGACTCTGATGCTGGGAGGGATTGGGGGGAGGAGGAGAAGGGGACAACAGAGGATGAGATGGCTGGATGGCATCACCGACTCGATGGACATGAGTTTGGGTAAACTCCGGGAGTTGGTGATGGACAGGGAGGGCTGGCATGCTGCGATTCATGGGGTCACAAAGAGTCGGACACGACTGAGTGACTGATCATCTTTAGAACCTGACTTTTCTACATGGCACAGGATGGCTGCTCAGGTCCCAGTCATTGCATCTGTATTTCAGGTAGCAGGAAGGAGGAAGGGACACAAAAGGATACAACTTCTAAGGACACTTGTGAAGTCACACCCACCACTTTTCCCAACATCCCACCAGCCAGAATTTGGTCACGTGGCTACATCTAGCTGCAGAGAAGACTGGGAAATGTAGTCTTTTTTTCTCCCTATGTTCATATGTTCAGCTAAAAATCAAGTAATTTTTTTTACTAAGAACAGGGGAAAATAGATACTGCTGCTAAGTCGCTTCAGTATGACTCTGTGCAACCCCATAGACGGCAGCCCGCCAGGCTCTGCCATCCTTGGGATTCTCCAGGCAAGAACACTGGAGTAGGTTGCCATTTCCTTCTCCAATGCATGAAAGTGAAAAGTGAAAGTGAAATCGCTCAGTCGTGTCAGACTCTTCGAGACCCCATGGACTTCAGCCCACCAGGCTCCTCCGTCCATGGGATTTTCCAGGCAAGAGAACTGGAGTGGGTTGCCATTGCCTTCTCTGGAAAATAGATACTAGGGACAATAAATGGTTTCTGCCATAGGAAGGATATACTAATTTACACTCTTGTCAACATCACCCAAGAGGAGCCATTTCCCCCGCCTTTATCAACATTGTTCTATCAGACCATTTCCACTGCAAAGGCATTTCATTACTTAAAAGGAAAACGGTTTAACCCATCCTCAAATGAACTGTGTAGTTTATGCCACTAGTATCGGTGATGTACACTTCTCCTCCCCAAAGTAAGAAGATGCAAATGCGGGGACAGGGGCATTCTTCTGCCTTGAATTGTGCTTCAGGGTTAAATCTCTGCCCTTAGCTGACTTCGCCCTTCCCTCCCTCCTAGTAATCTCATCCACAGCTGTAAATGTCCCTGACTCAAAAATTTGTATCTGCACTTCTAATCTCCAAAGTCCTTCTAAATTCACCAGTTGCTTACTGGGTAATCCAACAGCATCTTGCAATCAACTATAAAAAATTTGAATCTCATCACCTTCTCTTACAAACCTACCTATTCCCCCACTCTTATTTTGGTGGCACTAGTTGGGTTATTCTAGGCTCTTACCTCTCTGCCATCACAGAACACTGCCTCCAGGATCAAATTCTATTAATTTCAACTTCCTGAACAACCCCTGACATTCCCTTCAGCTCCACTGTGCTCTTGAGGATCAAGACAAAGTCTCTTGAGGCCTCTCTAGCTCTACCCTTAAATCAGGCTACATCCAACATGGCAGCCAAAGGCCTCTCATTGTGGTGGTTGTTGAGTTGCTAAGTGTCCGACTCTTTTGCAATGCCATGGACTATACCCCACAGGCTCCTCTATCCAGGGATTATCCAAGCAAGAATACTGCAGTGGGTGGCCATTTCCTTCTCCAGGGAAATCTTCCCAACCCAGGGATCAAACTCAAGTCTCCCACATTGGCAGACGGATTCTTAAACACTGAGCTCTCAGGGAAGCCCCCTGATCTGATTTGGCTGATCTGGCGTGGGGTCCCCTTCCTCCCTCACTGCTCCATGTGCTCGGTTGAAGAGGATGAGCATCCCTGGATCAGTCTTCAGTCATGGGTATACGAAGAATGCCAATATGCATGCGACTTTTAAATTGTGACTGAAATCCTTGGTGTGGCATACAAGGGCTCTGAGATAGTGACCTTCAGCATCATTTCATGCTAAACCCCTGACTACACTTCACATTTCAACACATCACTTGCAGTTTCAAACTGTAGTATCACAATTCGGTGACTTTGCTAAAATGCAATCCTCCTGCCTAGAATTCTTTCCCTCGAAAAGATCTGTTCCCCTTTTTAAAAATCCAAATCCCAGAGTCACATCTTGAAGAAACCCTTCCTATGATGTGACTTCCTACCATAAGGGCCAATTCCTTTCTTTGTGCCATTTATGTGTTCTGTGCTTGTTCCTAAAATATTCTAGCAAATAGGATTAATATCTCTTAATCCAATAAATATTTACTGAATCCCCACCATGTACTCAGCATTGTGCTAAGAGCTAGATTCATGGCCATGTGTGAGCTGAATGTAGACTTAGGTTCTCACAGCCTAGAATCAATACAGCTTACGTTCATAAAGGCTAATTCCCACTTGCTGTCTCTTGTTTGTTAGAAATTTTCTTTCCACCATCAATCTCAATGAGATGCTAAGAAATGGATGTTGCCTTTTTGGTGACCAGGTCAAGAGATAGTTTCTTCAGTGTTTTATTGCTTATTCAAATGTTTATTTTTGCTTTGATGACTCCATGCTGCTCACTGCCACTATCCAGGGTCACATGGATGTTTAAAATGGAAAATTTGGGGGTAACCTATATTTGATCCATTATTTCTCAAGCTCTGTCCTCAAACTTACCCCCTGAAAAAGGCCAGGTTAAGGGGATTCTGGGCAGAGATGAAGGTAGATCTGAGAACAGGATGGATAACTAAGCAAACGTGGGGGAAAGGGTGTTCCAGGTGGAGGCGTATTATAAGCAAAGACTGAAAGACAGAGGTGACACTGGGTGAGTTAAAGAGATGTTTACCTGAGGATTTGCTGTTGCTGTTGTTCAGTTGCTAAGTCATGTCTGATTCTTTGCGACCACATGGACTGTAGCATGCCAGGCTCCTTCTATCTATGGGATTTCCCAGGCAAGTATACTGGATTGGGGTGCCATTTCCAAATCCAGGCGATCTTCCCAACCCAGGCTTCAAACCCATGTCTCCTGTTTTAGCAGGCAGATTTTTTTTTTTTTTTTTTTAAACCACTGAGCCACCAGGGAAGCCCTTACCTGAGGATCAGTTCAGTTCAGTCGCTCAGTCAGGTTCGACTCTTTGCGACCCCATGGACTGCAGCATGCTAGGCTTCCCTGTCCATCACCAACTCCCAGAGCTTGTTCAAACTCATGGCCATCGAGTTCATGATGCCATCCAACCATCTCATCCTCTGTCATCCACTTCTCCTCCTGCCTTCCATCTTTTCCAGCATCTGGGTCTTTTCCAATGAGTCAGTTCTTCGCATCAGGTGGCCAAAGTATTGGAGTTTCAGCCTCAGCTTCAATCCCTTACAATGAATATTCAGGACTGATTTCCTTTAGAATTTACTGGTTGGATCTCCTTGCAGTCCAGGGGACTCTCAAGAGTCTTTTCCAACACCACAGTTCAAAAGCATTGATTCTTCGGCATTCAGCTTTCCTTACAGTTCAACTCTCACATCCATACATGACTACTGGAAAAACCATAGCTTTGACTAGACGGACCTAGGACCCCCATAAAGGTTGCAGGGGCTTAGCTCACAGACACCTTAGACAGAACAGAATGCTGACACATGACTGCACCCACCTGGCTCAGTTAAGTTCTAAGGTCCTGGTTACCTGCCTCTGCTTCTCTACTTTCCCTTAGGGGTGTGCTGCAATATTTCTATTCCTGTTTTATTTCCTTTTCATCTTCTCAATTCCCAGTTTTCTCTTTTACTGTCTATCCCAAACAACAAAAGCCTTAAAAATTTTTTTTATAATTTTAAAAATTTATCTTATATTGGAGTATAGCTGATTAACAGTGTTATGATAGCTTCAGGTAAACAGCAAAGGGACTCAGCCATACATATACATGTATCCATTCTTCCTCAAACACCCCTCCCTTCCAGGCTGCCACATAGCATTGAATAGAGTTCCCTGTGCTATACAGTAGGTCTTTCCAGACAACAACAGTCTCGAGAAGATACACAGAAGGAAATCCAGGTATACTAACTTTTGCAAATAAATAAATCCAGGTTAGGGAGAAATAAATCCAAGTTAGACAGAAATGTGTGGCTTTGAGCAATGCCATTCCAAGTAGATTAGAAAGGTCTGGGTGTATTATTCACGACTGCTGGTCTTAAGAGACAGAAATTCAATCCTGAGTAGTTTAAGTAAGAAGGCAATTGCGCTGGCTTGTGTAACCTGGAAAGACAGTGGTGTTCAAAATGACAGCATCAGATCAGTGGCTCGCTCTCTCCTGTTTTCTGCTCCTCTCTGCTGTTGGCTTCGTGAGTTTCCACCACAGGTGCATTTCCCTCATGCAGAGGGGAGCCTGGCAGCTAGGAAGTCCAAGCCTATGTCACCCAGTTTGAGGATTTTCAAAGCTTCCCTTGTAGCTCAGTTGGTAAAGAATCTGCCTGCCCTGCAGGAGACCCAGGTTCAATTCCTGGGTCAGGAAGATCCCCTGGAGAAGGAAATGGCAACCCACTCTAGTATTCTTGCTTGGAGAATTCCATGGATGGAGAAGACCAGCAGGCTATAGTCCACGGAGTCACAAAAGTTGGACATGACTTAGTGACTAAATTACCAAAGCAAAATAACTCTGAGGATGAAAAATCCCAGGGGATGATTGTATTTGTCTGGTTGGTGTCACTCCCCACACCCATCCTGGAGGCAGGTGGGTTAATGGTTGGCCTGGCCTAGGTCATGTGCCTGTCCTTGTGATCGAACCCCAGTAGATCCCCTCAAAGGAGATGAGGTAGAAAGAGTGGGGAGGGGCAGTGGCTGAAATGAGTTCGGAGCAGAAAAATATCTGCCAATTTTGTTGGAACAGAGACCTTGTGGCAAAGAGTATTAGGAGCCAAATTAAGAGATGGGGCCAGGGACTCCTCTGGTAGTCCAGTGGCTAAGACTCCATGGTCCCAAAGCAGGGGGCCCAGGTTTGATCCCTGGTCAGGGAACTAGATCCCACATGCCACAACTAAAAAAAGAAAGAAAAAGAAATGGGGCCAGATTGTGTAGATCAATATCTTGTAGGTGAAATGTAGGCACCACATATTCTGAAAAGCTCAGGTGCGTGTGTGTACCTGTATGCTCAGCTGGTTCTTGTCACTCAGTTATTTAGGTTCCATCAGTTCAGTTCAGTCGCTCAGTTGTGTCCAACTCTTTGTGACCCCATGAACCGCAGCACACCAGGCCTTCCTGTCCATCACCAACTCCTAGAGTTTACCCAAACTCATGTCCATTGAGTCGGTGATGCCATCCAGCCATCTTATCCTCTGTCATCCCCTTCTCCTCCTGCCCTCAATCTTTCCCAACATCAGGGTCTTTTCAAATGAGTCAGCTCTTCACATCAGGTGGCCAAAATATTGGAGTTTCAGCTTCAGCATCAGTCCTTCCAATGAACACCATTAAGTCACCTGCAACTCTGAGTGAGGGGATCCCGAATCTCTGTCCTAGAGGAATCACAGAGGCCGGCACTTAGAGCCTCTGGTCCCCTTTTTCCCTGATCAATACATAACCTTGTTTCGTGTGTGTTTTTCTTAAAGACACTTTATTTAATATATGGTGTTGGTTCATTAACCCTGGGGTTACAGCCAACTCAGGCCTGAATGGAGTTTATCTGACTCATATTTTCTCTGTGAGGCACGCCACAGTCTTCTCGTGCTTAGGAAAACCGAACAGCTCTCCAGCACTATATTTGGCCATTTTAAAGAGCAAAATCACCAAGAAGCACACAAAAGAGGAAAATATGGCACTAAATAGGCCGTGAGAAGGATGCTTGTTGACAGAATGAGCTGAAACAAGGAGGCAGAGCATCACCTTGACTAGTGTCAGCTGGGAACCCGCCGGCGGACTCGATCCAGGTGGACCTCGATATGGATCCTTGCTCTGTGTGAGCCCTGGGGGTGACTGGGAAAGTATCCAGAACATACTGACGGTGGGGGGGCGGTGGTGATGGTTATTTTCCAAGGGAGCAGACACATCCACAGATGTGGAGTCTGTGAATAATAAGGATCAACGGCCTTTTCCCCTCAATATTTGAAAAATTAAGGGCAAAGTAGTCGCACCATGTGGAGGGTCTGAAAGAGCGATGGCGGGGGTGGAGAGGGAGACAGGGATGAACACCAGAGTGCAAAGGGAGGAAGGACAGGATTCCACTTCCAACTGTCCAGCTGGACATAAAGGAAGGAAGAGGGTAAATTCAAGGAGGGAGAAGCCAGACTTGAGCCTAGAAAAATGCTAAACCGTCTGGAAGGGAACCTGATTTTGAGGCACAAGGTGATGAATTCTGAAAGGAGGCTTTAGCCCTGTCAGATGCCATGTGTTCCTCACTGAGATTCTTTTTTTTAAGTATACATTTAACTGACTTAAAAAGTAATGAGTGAAATCATTAAAAAATTGTTTGTACATAGGACTAACCTATGGTTAGTTCTTATTGATGTATCACAGAAATCAAACCAATATTGTACAGCAATCATCAGTCAAATATTAAAAAAATTGTTTGAAAATATACTTGTTGTAGACCCCCCACTGCACACACAACTATAAACACAATTTTTGTAAATCCTTTTCTAAAGCTCCTACAGCTACAGATTCTCACTGTGAACCCCCTGCTTGCTTATGCATAGTGCGTGTGCAATAGCAAACGCACAGGTTTAGTATTTTTGCCTTGGTTTCACATGTGTAATTTTCTTCTTTAAACATTGATTTATTTGGCTATGTCGGGTCTTCCTTGAGGCATGAGAGATCTTCGTTGCATTGTGCAGGGTCTTTTGTTGAGGTGCACAGATTCTCTATTTGTGGTGCGTGGGCTCAGTAGCTCTGTGGCACATGGGATCTTAGTTCCCTAATCAGGGATTGAACCTGAGTACCCTGCATTGTAAGGTGGATTCTCAACCACTGGACCTCCAGGGAAGTCCCTGAAAGTGTAACATTTTAGTTGAGATGTTAGATGGGGGATGAGTACTGTGGATATGAATGAGGGAAGTAATTTTAATCATGTGTAATTGGTCACAGAGTCTAAGTTGCAGTAACTATTGTTGTTTTATTTAACAATGCCTCCTTGCTTTGTCTGCATTAACGTTTGGGTGTATAGACTGTGCGTCTATCCAACAGGGAATCACGGTATTTAAATTGACCAACCTAAGGTTACAACTACTTATGAGCCAAATGCAAACTAAAAGCCTTAACTGAAGTGGTGCAATACTGTATAACTGAGCATCAGTAGCTCAATAAATTTAGAATTCCATGCAAGGCTTGCATTATTTATTTATTTAAAGGAATGAGTACTGTTCTACTACTAAATCTCTCCATTTCCAATCAAAAACCTCATTACTGGGACTTCCCTGGTGGTCCAGGGGTTAAGAGTCTAGATTGCCATGCAGGGGATGCAGGTTCGATCCCTGGTCAGGGAACTAAGATCCCACATGCCAAGGAGCAACTAAGCCCACGAGCCCCAACTACTGAGTCCGTGCACAGAACAAAAGATCGCATCTGACACACATAACTAAGATACAACACAGTCAAAAAAATAAATATTAAAAAAAAACAACAAAAAAAAACCCCACTGGTTACTACTACTGCTAAATACAGGCTTCCCAGGTGGTGCTAGTGGTAAAGAATCCACCCGCCAATGCAGGAGACTTGGGTTTGATCCCTGGGTTGGAAAGATCCCTTGAGTAGGAAGTGGCAACCCAGTCCATTATTCTTGCCTGGAGAATCCCCATGGACAGAGGAGCCTGGCAGGTAACAGTCCATGGGGCCTCAAAGAGTCAGACACAACTGAATGATTGAGCACTACTAAATATATAGCACACTTAAAATGTGCCAGGCCTTGTCCTGGGCTCTTGCAGTTGACAAGAGCTTGTTTTCTTGTTTCTTGCAGAGCTTGTTTCTCATAGCCTCTGCGATATCATTAATAGACCCATTTTTCAGTTGAACAAACTGAGGCAAAGGGTAGTAACTTGCCTGTAGCCCAATCACTAGAGAATGGTGGAGCCGGCTTACAGAATCCATATGTTTAACTACTACGTCAGACTACTAAAACTGGTTACTGTTTACAGACTCTCCTTGACCACACTGCTGTTTCCTGCCTCCCCTGGGCCCCATCTCAATAATTCCCACCATTCCCCTCCACTGGATTTACGGCTTTGCCAAAACTGTTTCTAAAAAAAACAATGATCTTTAGCTGTCTAGACCTAGTTCAAACTAGCTCATAAATCCCTAAACCTTCATAAAGTTTCTCTTCTGAATCAGTCTAACTAAGCTCGTCATTTTCTAACACTTAGATGAGTTTTGTGAGCTTTCATCAGAAATTTTTTCTTTTATATTTAAAATGGTAACAAAATCTAGGATTTTTAGGTACTAATAAAAGAATTCTATTTGTTTGCTTTAAGCAAGTCAATCGTGTTTTAAGGAGTGATTTTTCTAGTTTTTCTAGTTGGAATACTATAATAATATTTATAAAACAGCTGGAATGGAACTGTTAAATAAATGCAAGTGTTTTAATGTGAAATGTAAACTTGCCTAGAACATCTACACAATTATCTCCTTTGTTTGCTTGCTTTAATTTCAATTGAACTATGATTTCTCAAACATAGCTGATCTCTAGTGGGGAGTATCTGGGAGAGGTAGTTTTTGAGAGAGAAGGGTGGGAGGAACTTAATTCAGCAAACACACACTACTCAGCATCGGGCCCCTCTATTCAACCCATAAACTCAGGCAGTTTTTATGACCAGATCTTGGGAGCCGTCCACTAGACAGCTGGTCTAGGTTCGCATACAGAGCCACAGTGTGCCAGCTAAGTTACCAATGGGCCAGGGCTCCTGAAGGCTTCACGTATCTGCTCACCTGCTTTTCACAGCTACTTTTTTTTTTTTTAATTTAACTTTTGTCTCACAACAATAGCCACCTGATCTTGCCTTGCAGGCTCTTAATCACACTGGAGATGCTGAACTTCAAAATGCCCATCTCACCCAGCCTCCTGTCTCCGAGGCTGTCCTTCCCCTAGGACACTTTGCTATACAGATGACGCCTGGCTGGCCATCCCAGCCACTCCCAACTGGACTGAAGGGGCCATCTGACCTGGACCAGTCAGAACGTTTTCAGTTTGAGGTGGTGGAAAATCCTCTCAAACTGGTTTGAGGGAAAAAGAGAACCTCACTGGCTTATACAGCAGTGGGACCAGCAGGCTCCAGGAGCTGCAAACCCTACCACAAATACCTGCTCTGCCTTTTACCTCCTGGCTGCTTCTTCCCCCGTCGCCCTGGCTGACATCATTACAGCTCCCAGCAGAGGTGAAGGGAACGCTCCTTTCTCAACAGTCTAAGCATCTAATTGGCTGGGACTGGGTTCTCCATATCACCTGGCCATTGACAATGTGGCATCCAGCTATTCAAATCACGTGCAGTGAGGGGGAGGGAAGCGTGGTTCGGAGGAAAATCTGGGTACCGTTACTACAAGAAGGAAGACAGATGCTGGTGGCAAAAGGGTCAACTCAACACCTGACCCAAGGATGAGCAATACACAGGATTGTCTGGCCAGTGGGGAGGTCTAATGGAAAAAAGCTCCCCAACAGGGACCAGCGGCTGAAAGAAAACATGAGGTCCTCCCTTTGGAGGAAGCAAACTTGAGGCCCAGCACTGGTCACCTGGCAGGGGCAGCATCAAGGAGGACACGGAGGCCCAGGGACAGGGAGGAATTAGCAGCAGCCAAGGCCCCGTGGAGAGGAGCAGGGGAGACCAGACTGACTGCTGCTGCGGAGGGAGGCCAGCCTAGAGCTGCACACCCTCCCCTCCTGGCCTCTTGTGGGTCCTCAAGGCTCTGAAGACTGAACTGCCAAGAAGCCTGTCATTATCTCCTGAGGCTTCCTCATGATGAAGACTGAGGGCCTTCTGTGAGAGGAGGACTCCAAAGGACCTGACTGACACTTGCATGCAGAGAAGAGACACAAGAAGGAAGAGACACAAAGGGACACCATGTGGCAATGGTGGAGTGGCAGAGAGCACTATTTCCTGTGCTCTGGGAAGCCTGGCTGCTGTGCCAGGTGAGACAGGGGCTGAGCTGACTTCCCTGTCCACCTATCCCTGGCCCTGGCTTTCATTCTCAGCAGCCATATGGAAAGGCCATGCCCTCTTCCTGCCTGACACTAAGTCCTGAATACTTAGTTTCAAGGTCATACCTAGACTCTTGAGAGTCCCTTGGACTGCAAGATCAGACCAGTCAATCCTAAAGGAAACCAACCTTGAATATTCATTGGAAGGACTGATGCTGAAGCTGAAGCTCCAATACTTTTGCCAACTGATGTGAAGAGCTGACTCACTGGAAAAGACCCTGATGGTGGGAAAGACTGAAGGTGGGAAGAGAAGGGGACGACAGAAGACAAGATGGTTGGACGGCATCACCGACTCAATGGATGTGAGTTTGAGCAAGCTCTGGGAGGTGGTGAAGGATAGGGAAGCCTGGCGTGCTGCAGTCTGTGGGGTCACAAAGAGTTGGACATGACTGAGTGACTGAACAACAACAACTCAATTTCCAGGATGGTGGGTCATGTACTCTACTGGACAGGCAACTTTAAGCCCAACTAAAAGTTTTTTTTTTTTTTCCTGGATTGAACCCTGGCTACGGGAGTGAAAGCCTGGAATCCTAACCACTAGGCCATCAGAGAACTCCCAAAGTTGAGCTCTTCATTAAAAAGTGAGGATGAGTGTAGAGAGGCAAGTTGCCAACTCACCAAAGCTGAGCTCCATGCCCCCTACTTTGTGCCACCCCCCCACCCCCACGGTCCTTTCTCTTCTGCTCTGGGTGTCTTTTTTTCCGCTCCTCTCTTGGCCAGTAGCTTACAGTTAAGAGTGGCCTTTTCGAGCTTCCTCTTTACCTTTCTATTTCACTTCCCTACAGCTAACTGATCATATCCCCTTGAGCCTCTTAGTTCAAATCTTTTCCACACCAGGCCACACACAAGTCATATGGCTGCTGGTTAGCCAAGGGAGCCACGGGCCCAAAGACAGGTTCCATCTTGGTCCAATTAACTGTGGCAAAGGGAGGGATGGGGGACCGCACGCGGCAGATGGCAACTTAAGATGAGGCATGCAATGCCTGATGGATCCATACAACTATATTTTTCCACTGCCCTATTTCAGGTGAGTTGAGTAAGTGGCCATGAATATCCTCATATACTATGTTGGTTTCTGAGGACTGCTGTTAACAAATTGCTACAAGCTGGCTGGCTTAAAATAACAGAAATGTATTGTCTCACAGTTCTGGAGGTTAGAAGTCTGAAACCAGAGCATTGGCAGGGCCATGCTCCCTTATGCAGCCTATAGAGGAAACCTCTTCCTGGCTTCTGTGGTTTGCTGACAACCTTCAGCATTCCTTGAGGCATGACTCCAGTTCTGCCCTGGTTATGACAATGCCTTCTTTTTATAAAGGCAGTGGTCACACTGCTTTGGGGTCTGCCCTACTTAACTAGTAACATCTGCAATCTCTACATAAGGTCACCATTTGAGATAATAGGGTTAAGACCTCAAAGTATCTTTTTTGGGGAAAACATAATTCAATCCATAACCAATATAGCTACATGGGCTTTATGGCCAATTTCTCCACAAATCAGACACACACCTAACTATTTTGGGAGAATTACTCTCAAATGCACAATCCTCATGTGAAAGGCATATGACACTGCAGTGGGTACTATGATGAGGATGTGTTTGCTGTGTCTTTAATAGAGGGAGCTTGGTGTTACTAACCTCCCTCCAAGAAACAACCAACAAAACAAAGTAATCCAGTATTCAAAGGTAATGTTGAGGAGTAATTTATATTTCACTTAAGATCCTTTAGTCACTGCTTAAAGTCTACCAACTGGGAAAAATAAATCTGAAAGAGTAAGCAAAATACTAAAGCACTAAAAATGTATCCAACTGTCTCTTCGGTTCTTCAGAGTGTCTTACTTGGAGCCCCAGTCACTGAGGGGCTGGGGGCGGCCGCTGAAACAGAGGGCAGTGTGAAAGGGTCTGAATGTGTATAGTTTTTTACTTTTGAATGCTAATCTCTTCCTTAAAAACAACAACAACAACAACAAAGAGACAAAATGGTTTTACAGAAGAGAAAAGACTTATCTTGGAACTAAAGGAGCTTACTAGGATAAAGGAAGGGAAGGGAATCATGTCAATCATTTGTATATCTTACTTCACAAAGTCCTATAGATGGTTATAAAAGTTTTATCTCCATTTTCCTTCTTCTTCTAGAAAATGGGAGTTTCAAGAGTTTTAAGAGTTTGATCACCCACTTCCCTCCTTTCATTCCCATGAGGTTTCCTCCCTCTCCCTCAGGACTTCTTTTTGCTGTAGCCAGAGTTAAGAGTTTTGTTGGCAGTTTTGATTTCTTCTCTGCAAAAATCCTCAAGGGATCCCTATTACCTAGAACAGTATAGTTACCATAGTTTTCCATAGCAGAACTCCCCTTCCCTGTCCTTTATCTTTTGGCTGTGGGGGCAAGTGGGATTTTAGTTTCCTGACCAGGGATCGAACCCATGCCCTCTGCATTGGAAGTGCAGGGTCTTAACCACTGCACCACCAGGGAAGCCCCCAAAACCCTTTTATTAAGGGACATTCTGTACAGATTTTTATGTTTGTCAATTTAAATTTATCTATTGAATAAAAGGAGTTTTTTTATGTAGATCTATGATTTCAGATTAATAATGAGAACAAACTCTTCTGATAAAAGGAGAACTTTGAAATTAGACAGTGAGGTATAGGTGAAAGTGAAATTACCGTTACTCAGCAGCAGGAGCAGGTTTCTGCATTTTACTGTAATATAAAGAAAACCCTGATCCATGCAGATAATCTTATCTGTTCTCCACATTACATCCAGGGTAATCTCTTAAAAATGCAAAACCTGATCACCATACTTCATCAACTCTAGTTGTATGTATCATTATTTTATGTCTAGCTCAGAAAGAAAAAACTGCTAATTACACTTTGATTCTGGAGATATGAAGATGCAAAAAAAAAGGTGTGCCCTGCAATCACTAGGATAGGGTATGCCACTGCATCCTCTTCAAAATCAAGGGCTCTGGTTCTCTCCGTATCAGGACAAAGCTGGAAGCTGGCATGGCCCAGCCACCTGCTCCCTGCCCTCCTCTTTCCATTCACCCATCTTCATGACCAAAGCTCAAGCTTTACTTCCTCCGGAGCACCTCCCATGACCTCCCTGACCAGGCCACATCCTCAGGCACGTGGGTATCTCCCCTTGACAGCACTTACCAGGGCTGAGATCTTGTTTGGTTGACATCTTAATTTGGCTTGAAGGTTTATTTCATTAGCATCTAGCTCCATGAGGACCGAGAACATGAACTTTTGCACTCTATTGTATACTTTGTGCTTGGCACGGTGCCCAGTAGCACCTGGTGGACAGGAGGCACTCAAATATTTGTTGAATGAATTGAAATCACATTAAAAAAAAAATTCACATGGCTGATTTTAGAATAAGTGCTCTTCAATTCAAAGGATCCAGGAAATCCAGAAATGTGGGAATAGTTAAGACTTCTGTTTCAGGGACCTCCCCGGTGGTCCAGTGGTTAAGACTTCCCCTTCCAATGCAGGTGATATGACTTGAAGTCCTGCTGGGAGAGCTAAGATCCTACATGCCTCATGGTCAAAACACCAGCACATAAAAAAATAACAGAAGCAATACGGTAACAAATTCAATAAAGACTTTAAAAATGGTCCACGTCAAAAAAATTTTTTAAAAGTCTTCTGTTTCAGAGTTGAATGGGATTAACAACTATCTACTAAATTCTTGCCTCATCACAAATGCCAAATTCAGACAAAAAGCACTGAAAACCACTTACTGTGTGTTGAAACTCGACAATAAGTTGGCTCGTGCGTTTTTATGAACTCTCAGTGTCTGACGATTCTGTGCACAGCTGGTGCTCCTTAGCCTCTCCTGATTTTCAGGCTAACTTTGCTCTGATTATACCTGCTTTGTATGGGCAGGACTCCAGAGAGTTGGTCAGAGCTCCACCTTCCCAAACAATGACACATTTGTAAGAGTCTCTACTGTATTTACAGCAGTGACAGATGCTTTCCTCTGTGGTCTGCACCAAAACATGTTCATCTAGCTTTTGGAAGCACAGTTAAGGTGATAAAACTTGGTATACAAAATATTTGAGGGTGTAAGTATTTCTTTGGTTTTACAAGCTTTAAACTAGCAAAAAATATTCCTAAAGAGGAGACTGGAATAAATAAAATGCTTGTGGAGCCTCCCAAGTGCATTTATTTGCAAAACCAAAAGGTAATGTGAAAACCACTGACTAGCTGAATCAAGTCTTATTTCAAGATTTACCAGGCACTTCCTGATCTGTTCCCTGGCTGCTTCGCGGTGGTCCCAGCCAGCTTTACAGCCTACAAGAGGGCATGACCACCACCCATCCTGGGGACAGGCTCTGTGCTCTTGCATCCTGGGCCCACAGGACTGTCCCCACCTCGTCTTGGTCTCAGTTCACATCTGTGCTCAGTCACTCAGTTGTGTTCAACTCTTTGAGGCACATGGACTGTAGCCCGTCAGGCTCCTCTGTCTATGGGATTCTCCAGGCAAGAATACTGGAGTGGGTTGCCATTTCCTACTCCAGGGGATCTTCCCGGGGATCCAAGCCAAGTCTCCTGTATCTCCTGCATTGACAGGCAGATTCTTTACTACTAGTGCCACATGTCTAGTTCTCCTGAAGTCTTCCCTGATCACTGCCAACTACTCGGGATTCCCTGCAAGGCTCTCCTCACTAGAGAGATCACCTCTGTGCTGTACAGATCACATTCTGTAGTTGGTCTGCCTCCCTGTAGATGGCAAGATTCTGGGGGGGAAGGTGCTCCATTCTGGTACTGTTGGCCCGGTCCTGGAGCTGATGGCACTCAGTAAAGCCACCTCTTACAGCCTTGACAACCTGATGGTTTGTTTTTGCCAGTGGAAAAATCTGAATCTGCTGGTTTTCAAACTTCTTGATCACTCAGTAAGGTTACTAGTAAGCATCTTTTCATATGCTTATTAGTCATGTGGTATTTCTTCAGGTGACTGTCCATAGCCCCCATTTCTCCATAAGGCTGTTTTTCTTATTAATTTGTCGGGTTGAAAATCTTTGGACACAGGATATACTAATCCTTTGCCTGGTAAATATGTGGCCAACACTTTCCATAGGCAATTTGAAGTATCATTTCCATAGGCATTAATTTGAAGTATCATTCATGAAGAAAAAATTTTATTTCACACGTACTTGATTTGCCATTCTTTTCCATTATGGCTTTCAGGTTCAGAATGCTGTTCAGAATGTTCAGACTCTACCTCCAAATGAAAACGCTATCCAGTCTTATTTTTGTATGGAACTTTCATAGTGTATGTTTGTGTGCATAGCACTAAGTTTTAAAATCCATATAAAAATTTTAAATATATAGTGCAGGAGTACAGATTTTTTAATGGGTGATAGGGATTTAGTTAACCGTTTCTATTCTGTGACAAATTTGATAGCCAATTGTCATGATAATTATAGAATGGTTCTCCATTTCCCCACTGATTTGAAATGTCAAGTGGACATTTCAGATGAGACTTAAAGAAGAGAACAGGATTTGGATGTGGGGTGACCAACAGAAGTCCCCTGGGTGACTGGGGCCAAGTACACAGCAAAAGACACTTGCTCCTTGGAAGAAAAGCTATGACAAACCTAGACAGCATATTAAAAAGCAGAGACATCACTTTGCTGACAAAGATCAACAAAGCTATGGCTTTTCCAGTAGTCATGTATGGATGTGAGAACTGGACCATAAGGAAGGGTGAGCCCCGAAGAGTTGATGCTTTTGAACTGTGGTGCCGAAGGACTCTTGAGAGTCCCTTGGACTGCAAGGAGATCAAACCAGTCAATCCAAAAGGATTGAATATTCATTGGAAGGACTATGCTGAAGCTGAAGCACCAATGCTTTGGCCACCTGATGTGAAGAACTGACTCACTGGAAAAGATACTGATGCTAGAAAAGACTGAAGGCAGGAGAAGAGGGCCGCAGAGGATGAAATGGCTGGATAGCATCACCGACCCAAGGGACATTAATTTGTGCAAACTCCTGGAGATAGCAAAGGACAGAGGAGCCTGGCATGCTGCAGTCAATGGGTTTGCAAAGAGTAGGACACCACTCAGCTACTGAACAAGAACAATGGGGCAGCTGCATGGGAAAGCAATAGGTGTTACTTAGGAATGTTGAGCACAGGAGCCTCGGCCAGGAAGCAAACAACTGATAATGATCTGAAGACAGATTTGGAGAAAAACAGCAAATTTTAGTTATACAGCTAAAAGATTTTTTAAAAATAAAATTCACTATCCATTCAAAACAGAAACTTTTGGCAAACTTGAAATAAAAGGAAACATAGTTTATCTGAGTTTTAAAAAACTTACAGCAAACAACATACTTTATGGTGAAATATTGAAAGTCTTCCTCCAAAGTCAGAACAAGACCAGAATGCCTGGTATTATCTCTCTTCAGCGTTTTAGTGGAAGTCTTAGCCAATGCAATAAGGAAAGGATAAAGAAGACATGACAATCAGAAAGGAAGAAATGCATGTCATTATTCACAGATGACATGAATGTGTCAGAAAGTGGAAAAGAATTATAGATTCTTTCAGGCAGCACATTCTTTGATATGAGTCTTGGTAATTATTTTTTGGATCTATCTTCTCAGGCAAGGGAAACAAAACCAAAAATAAACAAATAGGATTATGTCAAACAGATTTGCATAGGAATCTATCAACAAAACTAAAAGGCTGCCTACTGAATGGGAGAAGATATTTGCAAACTACATCTGATCAGAGGTCAATATCCAAAATATACAAAGAACTCATACAACTCAACAACAGTAAAAACAAGTAACCTGATTTAAAAAATGGGCAGAGGGTCTAAACAGACAATTTCTCAAAGACATGTAGATGGTCAGTAGACATACTCAACATCACTGATCATCATGAAAATGCACATCAAAACTACAGTGGGATATCACCTCACACTTGTCAGAATGGTTATCAAAAACACAACAAATAACAAGTGTTGGTGAGGATGTGGAGAAAAGGGAACCCTTGTACACTGTTGAAGGGAATGTAAATGATTGCAGCCACTATGGAAAACAGATGAAAGTACCTCAAAAATTAAAAACAGAACTACCATTTGTTGTTCAATTGCTAAGTCCAACTCTTTGCGACCTCATGGACTGTAGCACGACAGGTTCTTCTGTCTTCTACCACCTCCTGGAATTTGTGAAGATTTATCTAGAGTCGGTGATACCATCCAACCATCTTATCCTCTGCCACTCCCTTCTTCTTTTGCCTTTAATCTTTCCCAGCATCAGGGCCTTTTCCCAGTGAGCTGACTGTTTGCATCGGGTGGCCAAAGTACTGGAGTTTCAGCTTCAGCAACAGTCCTTCCAATGAATATTCAGGGTTGGTTTTCTTATGGACTGAACTACCGTCAGTTCAGTTTACTTGGTCAGTCATGTCCGACTCTTTGTGACCTCACGGACTGCAGCACACCAGGCCTCCCTGTCCATCACCAACTCTGGAGCTTGCTCAAATTCATGTCCATCGAGTCAGTGATGCCACCCCACCACCTCATCCTCTGTTATCCCCTTCTCCTCCGGACTTCAATCTTTCCTAACATCAGGGTCTTTTCCAATGGTCAGTTCTTCGCATCAGGTAGCCAAAGGATTGGAGCTTCAGTGTCAACATCAGTCCTTCCAAAGAATATTCAGGACTGATTTCCTTTAGGATGGACTGGTTGGATCTCCTTACTGTCCAAGGAGACTCTCAAGAGTCTTTTCCAACACCACAGTTCAAAAGCATCAGTTCTTCAGTGCTCAGCTTTCTTTATGGTCCAACTCTCACATTCACTTATGACTATAGGAAAAACCATAGCTTTGACTATATGCATCTTTGTAGGCAAAGTAATGTCTCTGCTTTTTAATATTCTGTCTAGGTTTGGCATAGCTTTTCTTCCAAGGAGCAAGTGTCTTTGATCTAGCAATTCCACTCCCGAGTATTTTTCTAAAGAAAACAAGAACACTAATTTGAAAAGATATATGCACTTCTTTGTTCACTGCAGCATTATTCACAATAGCCAGAATATGGAAGCAACCTAAGTGTCCATCATCAGATGAACTAGATAAAGAAGATGTGGTCTATATGTCTAATGGAGTATTACTCAGCCATGTAAGAATGAAATATTGCATCTGTGACACGAATGGACCTAGAGAGTAGTATGCTAAGTGGAAAAAGTTAGAAAAAGACAAATACTGTATGGTTTCACTTATATGTGGAATCTGAAAAATAATTAAATATAACAAAACAGAGTCATAGATAGAGAGCAAGGAGGTATTAAGAGTTGACAGAGAGGAAGGAGGTGGGAGTATGAATGGAATACATAAGAGAAATTAAGAGGTCCAAATTTCCAGTTGTGAAATAAATGAGCTACAGGCATGAAATGTACAGAGTGGGGAAGACAGTTAATAATCATGTATATCATTGTATGGTGACAGATGGTAACTAGATTTATCATGATCAGCTTGTAATGTATAGAAATATGGAATCACTATTTCGTGCATCAGGAATTAACAGAGTATTATAGGTCAATTAAACTTCAACAAACAAACAAACTTAATAGGAAAAGAGATCAGACTTGTGGTTACTAGAAGTGGGAACTGGAGGAAGGAGGAACTGGATGAAGGTGGTCAAAAGGAAGAAATTTCCAGTTTGAGATAAGTACTGATTTATCTTGATTAACATGATTAATCTGTTAAAAACTGTTATATGTTATATATATAAGTTTTAAAAGAGTAAATACTAAGAGTTATCCTAAGAAACCTTTTCTTTTTTATTTTGTATCAATATGAAAGTGAAAGTGAAGTCGCTCAGTCGTGTCCGACTCTTTGCGACCCCGTGGACTGTAGTCTACCAGGCTCCTCTGTCCATGGGATTTTCCAGGCAATAGTATTGGAGTGGATTGCCATTTCCTTCTCCAGGGGATCTTCCCGAACCAGGGATTGAATCCAGGTCTTCTGCATTGTAGACAGACGCTTTACCATCTGAGCCACCAGGGAAGTTGTATCAATATGAGAAGATGGATATTCTCTAAACTCGCTGTGGGAGTCATTTTGTAACGTATGTCAGTTAAATCATTATGTTGTACACCTTAAACTTATACAGTGCTGTATGTCAAATATATCTCAATAAAACTGGAAAAAAAAAGAATCACAAATTACCAGAATTAGTAAGTGAGTTAGCAAGGTTACTAGATGACAGGAAATTTACTAGGAGCAAAAAACAACAGAAAATCCAATTGTAAAAAGGAGTTTAACTCAAAAAAAGTCAAACACCTAGAATGTTAACAAGATATATGTAACATTTCTACACTGTAAGAAATCTTTGAGCAAACTTCAGTATATCTAAAAAATTCTAAAAGGAAGGAAATACTATGTTTTCAGATTGAAAATTTGGCATTGCAAAGATGTTTGTTCAGCACAAATGGAACCTACGCAGGCATTACAACCCCAATCAAGACATCAGTAGCTATTTCTGTGGAAACATAAGATGATGGGAAGAATAAATAAAGTAACACAGTCCTGAGATGACTAACCAGTTACAACAATCGTTTTCACGGAAAAGTGAAGGTTGGCTTGGCGCTGGAAGAAGGTAAGGCGACACAAATGCCCAACAGACATTTCTTCAGTCTTTGGTGTTGTACAGCAGGCCTACCACTGGGCATTTTCCAAAGAGCAACCACAGAACCTCAGATCCTGCGACGCTCAGAGGAAAAGGGGTTCGGGAGTCACGTGCTTGTAGGAAAAGCTCGCCCTGCTGTTTCCTCTCGGAGAAATCCTGTTGCACAGCAGGATTTGAAAGCCTCTGAGAAATTCTGGAGAAGAAAAGCAAATAGATTTGTGCTGAACCCAGGATTTTCCAGTCTTATTTGATCATGACCTCTCTTTGAGAAACCCTGGCCCGGAGTGCTTTTGACATTTTTTGGTTCTCACCATGATGTGTGAAGCAGCCCAGGGATGAACTGCTCGTTTCTACAGATAAAGACATGAAACCTCAGGCAGGTGAAACTTACAACAGGTCATAAAGCCACTAATACAAGATCTGCAAAGCACGCTTAATTTAAAGAAAAAAAACTTTTTTTTTAGTGCTTTTTTCCTAGGGTCAAACACTACTTTCACACGGAACAGCATTTCAGAGATGGAATAAACCTTACTGATCTCTTAGACTAGTAACCTTATTATGTTGATGAGGCAACTGGGGCCGAGACAAATTAAGTGTCATGCCCCAGGTCGAGGGCTTGCAGACTACCAGAAGGAATAAAAGGATCCATGACTCAGTGACTCCCAATTAAGTGCTCTACTGCCCCATATAATTAGGAGACAAACCTGGTCAATGGAGGGTGAGACCAAATTAACTGCCCAGGTTGAGGAGGCACTCAGAGATGCTGAATGAACGATTTACCTGGGAGAAGCCGATCCTGAAGCTCCGGCTAGTTCTTGTGTAATTTTGAAGTGAGGATTTAGGAGCCCATTTGAAGACTAGGTTATAAAAGTACTGAATATTGTTATTTTAAAAACTCTAACCACCTTGTTGGTATTATATTATCCCTCTCCTCTGACAAGTGCCATAGGCCACTTAAAAAAATTAAAAGGAATTTACATTTCTGATTAAAAGTAATTTCACGACTCGAGTGGGGCCCATTCTGAAGTGTCCTGGGCTGGGGATCATTTCTCTGGTGTTTCAGATATGAGGAAGAGAAGAGGCATCATGTGGGAGGTACGAACACCTGGCTGAACCTGCAGGGCAGGGAAGGGTATGTTCACCTCAGGTGCTACTGTCAGGAGGAGTGGGAGGGAAAACCCAAACATTCCTGGATGAGGGCCCTGTGCAGGGATGGGTGGAAAGTCCTAAAAGGCAGCGGAGAAGGGAAAAGTTCATCTTTGCAGGCAGAGGAAGAGGGCCTTTGACAGGTACCTGAAGAAGAGCAGTGTGAGTCTGGTCTTCAGCAATTGAGGGGAGGAAAACATGTGAATGCAAGCACTCCGCTGTACTTTGGACTTGAAAAGGAGCAGCAGCTCTTTCTGTGTAGAAACGTTTTGGTGGTGGCTGGTGGGCACTGGGTAGAGGAGGCACCATGGCTGTGAAGTTCTATCAGTGGCAAGTTCCACTAAGGCCAAGGAAGGGGTAAGTTTACTTGCTTCTGCTTTATCTTCTCCACTCATGTGACTCTTATGTGGAGGGGGCATGGCTATAGCAGAGCATGATTTAGGGGTGCCTGAGTCCCCTGGGAAAATACCAACATAATATCAAGCTGAGTGCATCCCATTCAAGTTCCCAAAAATGTGTAATCTGGATGTCTATTTGATATGATTTCAATTTACTTATGAAATTTCGTTCTTTAAGCTTTAAAGTGTGAATAACTCAGTTATGTCCGACTCTTTGTGGACTCCACGGACTGGAGCCCAGCAGGCTCCTCTGTCCATGGGATTCTCCAGGCAGGAATACTGGAGTGGGTTGCCATTCCCTTCTCCAGGAGAGCTTCCCAATCCAGGGATCGAACTCGGGTCTCCCACATTACAGGCAGATTCTTTACAGTCTGAGCTACCAGGGAAGCCCTCTTTAAGCTTTACTGGAGGGCAAATAAATCTCTTCAGTAAACCATCTTTGCCTTATTCTCCACATCTCTCTCTCGTTTTTTTTTTTAGGCTTCGATGCTCGCAGCCAGGGCATCGAAGGTTAGTTTAGTTGGTCAGGTTACTTCTCTGACCAGGGATGGAATCCAGACACAGCAGTGAAAGCACCGAGTCCTAACCAGTGGACCGAGAGGGAATTCCCTCCACGTCTCTTTATAGCTCGTTAGTACAATCACACACCCAACAAGACATGGGTGGGCTGTCCCTTAGTTTTTCAAAAGTAATTATTGCTTACCCTGAAAGCAAAAACCTAAGACCAGGAGTTTCAGTTAGATCTCCTTAAAATTTTACAAGCAACCATTAACCCAACTTGCACCTCCTCTGAATTTCTGGAATAAACATTACTTCTGCACTGTGTGAAGCCCCACCCCAAGTACAACACAGCAGGATCTTGGTGACAGAGTTGTTGATGTGGCCCATGGTTTACTGTGGGAGGTGGCTCAAAGGCAGCACTGGTGAAACAGGAGGAAGACGATACACGGAAGAGGGCAACTTCTCAGAGTAAGGGTTCTTTGTGTCTTCATTTTGAACCTTTATTGTTTTTCTCTGATTATAAAAATATTTCTGTAGGAAAACTGCAGATCTGTCAGAAATATGTAATGGAGAAAGCAAAAGCAACCCATAATTCTATCCATGAGAGAGAATCTCTCTAGCTTTTCCCTCTAGCACTTACTCAAAACAAAATAAAAACTATTGGTGCTCTTTTTAAAAATGGGATCGTACGATGTTTAACCCTGCTTTCCTTGCTTAAGATTTTATTTGGTCAACTGAAAAAATAAGAGATTTAGCACATCTTTTTCAAAAGACTGCATAATATTTTTCATCTTTTTAGTTTTGCGGGTGCCTTGTGCCATATGGGATCTTAGTTCCCAGACCAAGGATTGAACCCCTGCCCCTTGAGTAGAAGGGTGGAGTCTTAACCACTGGACCGTCTGGGAAGGCCCAAGATTGCATAGTAGTTTATGGAAAGATATTTTTACAAGTATTTACTTTGGTGTACATTCTTTGTTTTTTTTTTTTTTGGGGGGGGTGTGATTTATTTTTTATTGAAGGATAATTGCTTTACAAAATTTTATTGCTTTCTGTCAAAAAAAAAAAAAACAAAACGGAACGCTTCATGAATTTGCGTGTCATCCTTGTGCAGGGGCCATGCTAATCTCTGTATTCTTCCAATTATAGTATATATGCTGCTGAAGCGAGCACTGGTGGGTATCCTTGCTCACATATCCTTGTACACATGTGAACACATTTTTGGATATAAAATCCTAGATATGGATATGCCTGGTCAAAGGGTGTTTGGATTGACAGTTTTATTAGACTGTACTAAATTTTAAATCTCTCAAATTGGTCAGTGGATTGAAGCGTCAGCAGCACAATTCTTTGTTGTGAAGTCTCTTTCAAACAACTGCCACCAAGTCTAGTTTTAATTCCTTTTTCAGAAGTCACTAAAATGACAGCTTCCTATCACAGACTGGCATGGGACCTCAGGAGTTCTCAGTTTATCAGTGCTATAGCTCTAAAGCATGTCAAAAATATTTGCCACTTTGGGGGAGTAAGTTTTCAGATTTTTTTTTTTCCAGATGACATTAGCTTCAGGTATCTTTTTGGGAGTTCTCAGATTTAATGAGATAGATAAAATAAGACTAATCTATTTTATAATTCTTCAGCCTTCTTTCATCTGCTGGAGTGACTATAATATACTTGTGCTCTTCGGGCAACCACCTGTGTTTTTAGGAGCAACAGGCCATATCTGCCAACTCTTACCTACTTAGCACATGGTTAGTGTTTCTAGCAGTTTTCCAGTATTTGTCACATTAAATCCAAGTCACTAGTTCTGACCACCTGAAGCAACACTTCTATTTCAAGGGAACAAATAAGATAGAATTTCAAGACAAAAAACTTGTCATAGTGCTCTCCTGCACCTCATAGTCTAAAGTGATTTTTGCTTCCTCTGGACTCATTGATTTTAAAATGTTTGAGCTATTCATTAACTTGGCAATTCCTCAAGAATCTCCTTTGTACTTAAAACAAAAGTTAAAGCATTAGAGTGTTTATAGAAAACAAGTCACTTACCTATATTCTTTCCACTAGACTATACGCTTCAGGAGAAGAGGGACTTTTTTTGGTTCACTGATGATTCTCTGAATCAAAAAAGGTACCTGGCATATAAAAGGTGCTCAATTTTTGTTGAAGGAAATGATAAACTCTTTGAAGGCAGGAATCCTCTTATATTTTGCATCCCCACAATAAATTACAAGTTACTGATTTAAAATAAAGGAAGGATCTTCATTCAGAAACACAACATAAGACTTTCTTAGAAACTAGGTGAAATATCCCTGGTCTGAACTATATTCAAGATTCCTTCTGGCCCTAACTATAAATCTGCTAGTTTTCAAAGGATTAGAACCCGATATAATATATATTACTAAAACTAGAGTAGGAATACTTGGGTAAATCTTGGATTTAGATAGCAGGACACTGATTTTTCTATGCCTTTGGATCATCACTAAAAAGATCAGATTTGAGAATTAAGCTATATTAACCTCAAGCTATATTCTCTAAGTTCCTTTTTTGAAAGAAAAAAAAAAAATCATGGCATCAAGCTGTTAACTGGGAATGTCTCTACAAGCATGTACTTGATGTCACTGTATAAGCAAGAAGACAAAGGAAATACTAATGTATAATATTTATATATTTTGGACTATGACAATGGTATGATGCTCTAATGAGAGATCTATCTGTCTTTAAATCCATGTCAAATGCGCAGCTATTTGGATTTAAAGCAAACAAAAATAAAAGCAATGAAAAAGAATAAAAAAGGGAATCACAGAAAAAGAAGTATCCATCTAAATCTGGAGCATATTTTGGATAATATACATCATTTTGGGGAACAAAGGCAGAAAGAAAGTGAGAGAAGAAATGCACAGGAATCAATTTTAAAAAGTTACTCCAGAAAAAAGTCCATTTTACAAAACACATTGTAATTCTAGTCTTTTAGTACTTATTTATGTCAGATCATCTCTCACTGGATGTTTAGTTTCCTGGATTGAGACTTAGAAAAATTATATGTGGTTAGAAAATAACATATTCTCAAGACATTTGACTGAAAAGACTATTTTTGGGGTTTACTATTTTTAACAAGTTTTAACAAGAGAGTGAATTAATCAGATTTGAGATTAATTCTCACTGGCAGAACTTGAATATACTCAGTCTGCTTTAAAAAAATAAAGGGATCAGAACTTGAAAAGAATTTAATACACAAGCAACAGACAGAAAAAATATAGGGCCTGAAACAGACAAGAGTTTTTGATGTGTTAAAAAAATAAAAAGAAAAAGAAAGAAAGAAAGAAAAAAAAAGAATAATACTGGGGGGTGGGCCAAGAAAAATTTCACGAGAGAAGTTGGAGGAAGGCATGTGCCCAAGTTAGACCAGGGAGTAAAGTGTGAAGAACACCAACAACAGAACCATTCTTGGGGAAAAGTAATACCATGAGGACTCCTATGGTAATTTCCTAAAAAAAAAAAAAAAAAAAAAGGTAAACAGTATTTAGTCTGTTGAGGCTTACAACACTGAGTATAACAGGAAAAGAAATATTCAAAAACAAGTTTTAAAGACAAGTTACGGAAATGACTGCAAAATGAAAATCAGAACATTCTATCTTACTTGAAGTAGATAAAATAGGAAATGAAGTCAGAATACATATGATACTGTTCAATCATTCATGCTAAATGTGAAGAACTGTTAGGTTCATACATTTTAAAGCAAATGGAAAATAGTCAATCCTAAAATAAATGCACAAAACAAGTAAATTTCAGCCTTTAGGAAATCCCAGTTCAATGTGCAAACATTTCTTATGAAGTGTTTAACGAAAAATTTAAGTTCGACAAGCTATCACGTTTGTAATATTGACATTACGCATGTAATATTTAGAAATCTTAGATACAAAAAATACACATTATTCCTTTTTTAAAAGATGCTCTTGAAGCTACAAAAGTCAGTTTATTGAAGTGCTCTTGGAAAAACTGATGAAACCGTCAATACATGCACCAAAATAAGTACGCTATACAGAATTCTAAATTTCATTTTACAGAAATACCATCTAGGAAAAGTGCAAGGTGCACGAATATCTCGGTGACAGATGTTAAGTAAACTCGGCGAGAAAATCAGAAACGAGTTCCGAGTGGAGACCCAGTTGAACTTCTAAGTTTCGTGGGCACAATAAATCATTCATAAAAGCCCACCTTAAACAGCTCAAGTAGTCAGAAAAATAGGCCGATGGTTACTCGAGCGATAACATAATCCGCGGTCTTATTGTTGTAGAGCAGATGTCATTTATGGGTGGGGCTGACGCGCAGAGCAGCTGAAACATTTTTTACCAACCCCCGCCCCGCTCTTTCCAATGGGATAGAAGGGGCTCCAAAAAGGTAAGGGGAAAGCTTCCAACGCTCAATTCCTCCCAGAAACAAGGAAGTTTTTTTTGATGTGGCCTTGGCCTTGGTATATACGTAAAAGCCCGCGATAAGATGTACAAAATCTCCCGTAATTAAACCCTACCCTGGAAAAGAAATCCTCCCTTTCTCCCCTCCCTGGCCGGCTCCTCCTCGGGACACTTGGCTGAGTCTTTTCTTTCCCTCCTTCCCACGCTGACAGAGAGGCTGCACGCAAGCCGCGGACGACTGTTTTTTTTTTCGCGCGGAGGGAACTCGACGGGTAGGAACGCCGAGTGGCGGGAAAGGAGCGGGAGGCGTTGTGAGGAGGCCAAGCTTGCCGGGTACGAGCGGGGCTGGGGGTTGGGGGCAAGGGACGACGCGGGCCACCAGGCCCGCACGGGAGGCCGAGGTGACGAGGGGAAATCTCCCGGCTCGGAGCTGGGACCCGGCGCTTCCGGCTAACGACCGGTCGCTCTCGGGCCTAGCGTGGCTCGCCTTCCGGCTCCGCCGGGGCTGGCGGAAAGTTGGTAGGAAGGGAAACCGCGGCTCGCACTTGCCTGGAACCGGGTGACCAATAACTGGTAATAGTCTTTGCTCGGCGCTGGGCCTTGTCCTACAATTTCGAACAGAGTCTCCGGCAGCCACGACGCCATCTTGGGACGCCACCGCCGTCGCTAAGACAACCAGGAAGGGGCGGGGCCTGCCTGGGGTCACGGGGGCCACAGCCGTGGTTTAAAAAAACCGAACCCTACTTTCGAGCTGGCGGGGTGTTTCTAGCTTTGGGGATGATTATCCCCTTCATCCAAGGGTTAGCAGGAACTCTTGCGCCGTGAAATATCCACCTTGAGGTCCCGTGTGACCTGGAGGGGAATTAGTTCCTGTTACCACAGAGGGGGAGTGGGGAAGGCGGGGTGGGGGGGGCGGTGACCCCGGCGGAGGGATACCAAGCGAAGTCTCACATTCCCCTTCCTGGTCCCTCGAAGGGATCGGGAGGAGGTCGCAGGCCGCTGGGGGAAGTCGAGCCCGGCAGTGGCGAGGCGGCGAGGGGGGCGGGGTGGGAGGGGAGGGGAGGGGAGGGGAGGGGCTATGTGAGGAGCCGCGAGTAGGCAGCGGGGGGCCTGTCCCGCGGACGAGCACCGTCAGCCCGAGCCGCGGCGGGCAAAGTAGTTCCCGGAGGGTGTTGGAACGGGCGGGGAGGGAAGAAGGCGGCGCGGGCGGAGGCGCACGCCGGGAGCGGTGCTGCGGCTCAGCTGATAATTGAAGGGACCCGAGGAGCCGCCGCCGCCGCCGCTTGGGGGGGGTGGGGGGAGCGAGGAGGAAGTTACTGCCGCGCCACCGAGTCCGGACCGGAGACTTTGGGGCCCAACTAGGTAATTGGGGCGCAGTTCCGAGCGGCGGCGGGGCCAGGCCTGGGTGGGGGGGAGGGGGCTGCGTTGAGGGGTTGAATGTGGGGGGGTGGTGGTGGTGGTTGGTGGTGGTTGGTGGTGGTGGCGGCGGGGAGGAGCTGGAACAGAAAGTCCCAGGAAGCCCGGTTGTGTCATCGCCGCGATTCGGGCCCCCCTCCCGCCCCCCACGCTCGGCCTATTCCCGGCGGCAGCGGCGGCGTCGGCGGGTCCGCGGAAGGACCGGGACAGGGGTTGACGGGTTAGGCGCTCGAGGGAGAGAGACCGCGGCTGGAGGGGACCTGGGGCTGGGCGGGAGCCGGGGGTGGGGGGTGAGGGGGGCGGGGCTCTGGGTGCCCCCCCCCCCCCGCGCCAACCATGAGGAGGGCTCCTTCACGGAACCCGGGGGGTAAAGGCGTGCGGGGTCTGGGGGAACCCGGCGGGTGTCGTGTGTGTGGGGGGGGGCCGGAAGTGGGCTTTGGAGCTTGGAGGGCGTCTAGGAAGACAGAAAGTGGGGGGCCGGAAGTGCAGGTGGGGGGGTGTGAAAGACGGCCAGGGTTCCCCGGAAATGGGATGGGGGGCCCGGAAACTGGGAGAGGGGAGGCTCCGGGGCCAGGGAACGGCCCGGAAATGGAAACTAGGGAGCAGCTCGAGTGACAACAGTTGTGGGAAGCGAGGGTCAGAGGAGGGAGCGGCCGGAGTGACTTTTAGACCGCAGTAAGAGGTTTCTTGCCGCCGGTGGGGGGAGACGGTTGAGGGCGGCCGAGGCTGCAGACGAGGGGTCTGCGCTGGGCAGTTGTTTTCTCTGCCTGTGGGAAGTTGAGGCTTGACGGAGGGGGGACGCCGAGAGAGGACGCGGGGAGGGCGCGGGGAGGGGGGCGGCGTGAAACAGGCCGGGAAACTTGGCTGAGAGGAGCGGAGCATCCTCCTCCATTGATCGGCGTGGAAATTGGGGGTGGGGGTGGGGTTAGGACCTGTGAGGAGGGAGGTGGACCGGTTGTCACTCCTGTCGTATTAGTATTCAGAGCGAGTCAGGCGATTAATTTATTTATATGTGGATTACATAAAACCTATTATAACGTCTGTCCGTTCAGTTCACCCTCTCTCCATCCTCCTCCACAGTGAGTGGGTTTCCAGTTGTGGAACAAGTTAGAGGGGAGTGCAAATAACGGAGGTGATAGCGTCCCCCATCCTGTCCTTTCTCCGTGTCGGTCCCATCCTCAAAAATAAACGAAATCTTTTCATTTGATGGAGAAGGGGAAAAAAAGAAAGATTTAAACACACAGGCAAATCGTGGCGGGAGGTCGAGGGGTAGCTTAGACATTTGAACTCCTGCGGGGGGACAAGGGAACGAGAGGGAATTGGGTGCCCCGTGTGGCGAGGAGAGGACGGAAGGGGCTGCTTCTGAACCCTTAAGACAGATTTGTTTGTTTTTGATAATGCCGTTTTTTTTTGTTTGTTTTTTAACTTTGTGGGGAGGTTTAGCTTAAGCCTGGTAACTGGTGGTGGGTATGGTTTAATTGCTTCGTCGGGTAATTGGGGGGGACAGAATGTGTCAGGGGGAACGTTGGTGTGTGTGGAATGGGGCGCGGGGGGGGTGGGCGTTTAGTGGCGCAGTGGGCCTGTTCCGAGTGGACGTCTAACTGCTCCCCTGCTGTCTCCCTTCCTCGTCGGCCTTCCCCGGTCTTGCCTGGCCTGCCAGATCACCCGATCCCCGGATTTTCCTTGGTTTTGTAGGCCCTTCTGTGGTGTGTTGTTGAACTTTATATTCCTCACCAGTATCTAGCTATTTTTGGCGTTTCATTTGTTAAAAAGACCCGGCAAGTTGAGGCTCAGAATCTCCTCTCAAAAAAGCAAAACAAAACAAAAAAAATACGGGATAGAAACTTGAAAGAGCTATTGAGTGGGGTAAAAAACCGACGTTCGGAACAAAGGTCCTAGTTGTTAGAGAAAAAGGCAAGAGGCCTATATATGAATCCTGAGTGTGTGTCGCATTTACTGGCGAGTTGGGGTAAGGGGGACAGCAGTTAGGGTTATGGAGTGGAATTATCAGAGGTTTAGAAACAGTACGTGGCAGAGGGTTTTATTGAGGCTTATTTATTTTTTTAGCACAGAGAGCATGGAAAGAACTCAGTATTAAGTGTGGATTTTAGAGTAAACACATTTCTAGCGCATTTCTAATTGTTTTAGAAACTTCTGCTCTACGTTCAGCCTCAGAAGTACTGAACTCGTGTGGCTTTTATATCATCTTTGTGAAATTGTTTGGGGATAAAAAATGAATTTTTATTTCATTTATTTGAAGTTGAGACAGAGCACATTAAAATGGCTGAGGGTTGTGGGCTTTGTCCACATCACCCTTTCTATGAATGTGCCGTAATTAAGATTACGCCTGCATTGCCGGAGACTTGGGTTCAATCCGTGGGTGGAGAAGATCCCCTGAAGAAAGAAATGGCAACCCACTCGGGTATTCTTGCCTGGGGAATCCCATGGACAGAGGAGCCTGGCAGGCTACGGTGGTCTATGGGGTCACAAGAGTACTTAGCGACTAAACAAGAACAACAATTAAGATTATCACTGCTTCCATTCGATTCCCAGTTTTTCAGGAGTTTGAGTGGTTTTTAAGTCTGCTTCAGCTGACATTTACTGTTTTGTGTCTGTAAACAGGCATTTTACTTTTCATTTACTTTCTTAAAGTTAGAACATGTTGGTAGAATTTCTGAAGGTGCTAAACAAAATTATTTTTTACAGTGAAGAACAGGATGCTTGGTCAGGATAAAAGCAATGCTTTCATCTAGCAAAGTAAATTTGAAGTAATGTTTACTTTTCCATTCTAACTTTTGAGATTAGTGCATTTTTATCTGGATATGCTTGTTTGATCCTGTCTGAGGTCATCATCCTAGCAAAGAAGACACACGCTGGCCTACGAATTCATAACACTGCCACTTAGTAGCTGTGTAACCTTGAGTTATTATTCTCTGACCCTGTCTGATCTCCATTTGTTTTAATCTGTAAAATGGGAATGGATAGTCCATCTCTTTCCTACTGGCTGATTGTGAGATCCAGTGGATATAATGGCTGAGAAGAAATACAAACTGCTAAATAAGTGTAAGACAATTGTCATTAGCTTTAGAAAATTATCTATTTTGAGGTAATTACAAAAAATTTTCATCAGTTGGAGTGGTGGAAAGTTGTCAGTGTAAGGTAGGTTGGAGATAGGAAGTTATAGCACTTTATAATATGAAATTGCTTCTTAATTGGTAGTGGAACTTGGACCCCAATTGTTATGTTACTTTTTTTTGCAGCGATATGCTTGTTCACCATACCTTGTTAATTCTGCTGAGAGAAAGTTCAGACAATTGCTTCGTGTTTTTATTGTGGAAAAAATTTGTTGCTGTTCTGGTTCATGGCTTTTATGAAATTGATTTTCTAATATCAGAGACTACAATTAAGGATGGAGAAGGAAATGGCAACCCACTCCAGTATTCTTGGCTGGAAAATCCCATGGGGTCTCAAGAGTCGGACACGACTTAGCAGCTAAGCGACCACCACAATTAAGGAAAAGTATTTCAGGATCTTGGTCTGGTTTCTTTTACAGAATCTGAGGGAGTTTTTGTTTTTAATTCTTTCAAGGGAATGTGGGTGGGAATCTTTTCGAACAAACTGATACCAATTGCCCATTTATTTTTTGCATGTTTGCTGAGGTAATTGGATGTACTCAAATTGAAAAAGTAACCTGCTTGTTGCTTTTCATCTTCAGGTTCTTGATCTGCCAGCCTGACATGCTTTTTTCCTTCTTTTGAGTCATTTTAGGTTCACCTCAACTCACAAGTATTTACTCAAAAATTTCTACCCCATGATCTTTCCTTTTTATTTCTTTGTTATCTATCTATGCTTCATTTGGGGATTATAGTGCTAGATTTGTTGACAAGCATTGCTTTTGTTTCCTTGACTGGATTATGGGCTTCCTGAGGGCAAGGATTATCTCAGTGTCCTTGTGTTTTGCCTGAAGGTGTACTCATAAACCTGATTGAAAATAACACCCATTTTCCTTCCCACTCCAAAGCGATAATGGTAGCCTGGCCATGCCAGCTATGCAGCCAGTCTTCCTGCTTGGAAAATTTCTTGGCTTCAACAAGTCTCTCAGGGTGCTGTCTGGTTTAGTGCTCAGCGTCTCACATCTTCCTGACTGCTGTGCCATCAGAGTGCCTGGATAGGGTAGAAGGGTAAGAATTTGGTGAATATTATATAAAACATATAATTTGTAGGTTGTTATATAATCTTGGTGCTTTTAGCTCTTAACATGTAATGTTAGCTTACATTTGTGTGTGTGTGTGTGTGTGTGTGTGTGTTTAATTTTTTAGTGTCTGGGTGTAGTTTAGCTGTGCTATATAGATTTCTTAAAGGCATAAACCCCTAGCAAATTGTTCTTCACTTTCTACCCAGTCTGCTAGATTTCTCTGTACACAGTGGGTGCTTGCTGTTATTTATGGTAAATAGATCTGTATACTGATATCAAGCCAGTCTTTTGTATTTAAGTGGACTTGGCTAATGTCCTGGATTTTCACAAATGCAGTTCTTTAATAAAATCTTATCAGTACTACCCCAATTTATTGCTAGTTTCAGGGTATGGGCAAAAGAAGTTGTTTTCTAGACTGAAATGAGTCTGCTAGATAGTTTTTCTCCTAGGACTTGTAGATCTTTTTTATAATTCTTGTAGTTTCAGTAAACTGGATTGGCCAGAAGAAAAAGCTACTCGAGTAGACCATTATTTAGACTAAACTCATTTTGTCTTGAGTGTGCCGAGAAGCTGTTAATAGTCAGTTTTGGAGTTATGCTTGATTTAAACAGTCATTCTAGACGCCTAGAGTTAAAAAGCTGCCTGTTGCTCCGATCTTTCATTAAGGAACAGCACTGTTCAAGTGAGTATCCGATTTGAAGGTAGAAGACTTGGGTTCCAGTTCTGGTAATGCATTTTCTGTGTTTGTGACCTTGGACAAATAATACAACCTTTGTGAACTTCAAGTGCTTAATCTGAAAAATGTGATCATGGCCACCATATCAGTGCTAGGCACTGTATTCAGGAGATCAGGCTACAAAGATGGATTGGAACACAGCCCTTATTCCCCTGGTTCATCCCTGCATTGATCACTACTGCCTGATTTGTTTACATTGTTCTACCTAGAACATTCTTTTATAATGTATGTAGGTGTTCTGCTTGAAGATATTTGAGTATAGAATAGTATTCCTTAGTAGATTATGAATTTCTTGAAGTTAGTCTTTGCTCTTTTATCCATAGAAGCAAGCGCAGGGCCTGTCCCATAGTAAAGATTCTTTTAACGTTTACTGAAGGAATAAGTTGTGAAAATAAGATTCTGAAAGTGAAAATATTTTGTAATGGTTTAATGTAGTGTCCTATTTGATTTGTTTTGATAAGCATTTTGGATCACCGTTATGTTAACAAGGTTTGGGGGGTTTTCTTTAATCTCTTGATACATGTTTTAGAGACTGCAAGTTACGTTGAATCATATTAAAAAAAATTAAGGCAAGCCATTTCACATTATTTAATTATCCATTATTTGCATGAAATAGTTGATCATTTAAATGCTTCATTGAGGACTTATGTTTTGAGACAGTGCATATTTAAGTACAGAACTGAATTTTACACATAATTTTAGTTTATTCTGTTTCTTTTTAGAAAGGATATATTTATTTCTATAAATGTTATTACCCATACATGGATTTTTGAGTTATTTATTATTTATAAGCTGAAGTGTCTATCAACAAGTCTTCAAGACTTGAAATTATAGCCTTTTAATGTGTGTTTTAATCGCTTGTTGGCTGTCACAAGCAGTGAATGAGTTCCACCCTGACTTTACAATTCTGAATAAATAGATGGACCTTGTGCTATCGTCTTAAGGTCATATTAACTCATCTTCAAGTCCTCATACTGTTAAGCATGTGTGATGCCCTGAAAACCCAAAGTGAGTTTGTATGGATAACCTGTTTGAAAGTCACTGTTGAGTTGTAATATAAGCTGCTTTGTGTCCTCAGAGAGCAGGTTCATGGAGATCATATGAAGGGGCCTTCCCCAATCTCCCTTTAAAAAAAAAATTCTTAAAACGTCAGTGCTTGTAGTTGCCTTATAAATAGCAAATGTGTGAAAATGCTATAATTTCTGCTATGGCCCCAGTATTTTATAATCCCGTTTTGCAGTCTTGGCTGCGGGCAGTCAGAGGAGCTGCCTCTTCTGCTCTGAAAACACCCAGGAGCTTCATTCGTGCTCTGGCTTTCATTGTCTCTTCACTTGGATTAGTACCTTTCCCCAACCTTGTATCTCTGTAGCTACATACACTCTTAACTTTCTTTCAGTAGCTCCTGTGAAGATTTTCAGTCTTCACTCTTCTGCTCCCTTCTGCAGCATTTCTTTCACTGATGGCTTTTACGGTCTTTCTAGTTGTTTACATCTTCTTTATGAGATCTTTGGCTTCTTGAGAGTAGAGGTCTCATTCTTCTCTCCTCACAGAGGCTGGCACAAGTCTCCATATAATGTGTCGTACATGGTAGATGGCAGTGGTAGAGTTCATTCTGGTGAGACATTAAAGAACTATATTGTGAAATAATAGTATTGACATAGTCTACTGTCAGCTTGGGCTTCCCAGGTGACACAGCAGTAAAGAATCCACCTGCCAATGCAGGAGATAAAGGTTCGATCCCTGAGTTGAGAAGATCCCCTGGAGTAGGAAATGGCAACTGTCTCCAGTATTGTTGCCTGGAAAATTCCATGGACCGAAGAGCTTGGTGGGCTACAGTACAGGGGTTTGCAAAGAGTCTGACAGGACTGAGTGCCTGATCATGCATGCACATGCTGTCAGCTTGCTTATTTTATTGGCGGCTTGCAGAGTCTTAGTTCCCCAATCTGGGATTGAACCGGGGCTCTCAGCAGTGAGAGTGCAAAGTCCTGACCACTGAACTGCCAAGGAATTCCCTCAACTTGCTTATTTTTAGTTTTTCAGGGTTTGGTACCTGAAGGTAGGATCCTAGAATATAAATTTTTCAGAATCAGGCTCATTAAAATCAGCTTCTTAAGGGATTGCTAAATAGTACTAGACTGTTTTAGTGACTTGGATACCCCAGGTTTAGCATTTGGGGATTATGGTTATTAGTAGATAAGTTTGTCAGTTCGTGTTTTATCAGGTGTTTACTGTGCACCACAGGACTGTGCTGGGGGAAATACAAAAGGGACTTAAGACGTAGTTTTTGTCTTCCGAGTTTTGTTACGTTTCTTTAGTTGATAATCAAACTGACTTGATAACTATGTATAATTAGCACAGAGAGGTATTCTGTAGATATTCTAAATGCAGGTGTTCTGCATTTAGAAAACTTGATACGAGAATCTAAATTAAGAAACAGATGAATTAGGGCATGCTTTTTTGGCCTTGCTGAATAAATTGTTGGAAGTGCCTCCATTGCACAAATATTTCATCAACAACCAACGCGTGTGCATTTCTGGTTCCATATAAGGTCTGCCCTCTTGTAGAGTGCTGAGGAGAAATAAGATTTATAAAGTGAGATCTTTTATTTCAAAATGTACTAATATTGCAGATGAGTTCAGACTATGTCAAAAGAACACAACATATAACATCGTACATATTTGGTTTTAAGTGCAAATTTGAGTTTTATATAGTGAGTATTCAAGTTTAGAGAGAGATTGAAGTTATTGAGGAAGACTTTATGAACAGAGGAAGGGCTTGAGCTGACCCTGATACTTGGATAGGTGTAGGAGGGTAGGGAGCTTAAAAGTGGAGTTGACAAGGATCTAATGGTAAGGTAAACTGGCCCTCTGAAGGAGAGGGTCCACATTTATGAAATTTGGGCTGAGATTATTGAGGTTCTGAAATGGGAGATTAAGAAATTCAATATAACAAATAGACATATTGAAGTTATGGTTGATAGATGAATAGGCAGTGATAATATGAAAAAAATGTACAAAAATATTTAATATGTAAGTGAAAAGAAAACTAAAAGTGCTTCCAGATCTTACTTATCTTTTTATGAAATTGCTTCCTTTTCAGGACTGCATATAAGGGTCTTTGTGGTAAGTTTTGAGGCAGTAGAAGCAGTGGAGGTAAAACTTACTTCTTGTTCCATTTCCCTACTTGATAGATTAAGTAGATCTTTGATAGATTAACAAAACTTGAAGTTTTGTTCAGTAGGCAGGAGCTGGTATCTAAATGATTCCCACTGCCCCTCTGTTCAGTCACAGAATTCTTCCTTTACTGGAAGCTGGCAGTCATCTCCTAACACATTCACTCAACTATTGTTTGTTCAGAGATTAAAAAAAAAAATCAGTACTGTTTAAGAATACATATTTCTTCTGAGTTATTTCTGAGTTATTTAAATCAGTCTTATTTATGGGGAACCTTTTGTTTAGTGTCTACTGCTCTAGAAAACTGTTTAAAACAAAAGCAAATTGTGGTTTTAGTACATATATATAAAATCCCTGATAGCTCAGTTGGGAAAGAATCCACCTACAATGCAGGAGACCCTGGTCCGATTCCTGGGTTGGGAAGGTATGCTGGAGAAGGGATAGGCTATCCAATCCAGTATTCTCTGGCTTCCTTTGTGGCTCAGCTGGTAAAGAATCCGCCTGCAATGCAGGAGACCTGGGTTTGATCTCTGGGGTGGGAACATCCCCTGGAGAAGGGAAAGGCTACTCCAATATTCTGGCCTGGAGAATTCCACGGACTGTATAGTCCATGGGGTCACAAAGAGTCTGACGGGACTGAGTGACTTTCACTTTATTTTTTCAAAGGTGGAAATTAATATTACCCAGTTTAATCAAGTGAGATATTTTAGTCAGATATTTCCCTTGCTCTCTGGTTGATGTCACAGTAGATTATTTGTTACCCATTTTATTAATACTTTTACAAAAGTATGTACAACAGGATTTCAAAAATGGGAAATGAGCTTAGATGTGGCTGAAGGGAAACTAAAGCAAAAGAGAATATTTGGGGGTGTGGTAGCCATAATATTTAGCTTTCTTTAGCATCTTTTGTTTCTAGCATGTTCTTGTAGACTTTGATGACTGTAGTTGAATTAATTTGATCTTTTCCCTAATGTGGGGACAGCAGAGATGCTAGCTGTTATTGCAAGTTTATGACTTAAAATAGTATCTGTTAAGGCTGTATAGGCCAAAATTTGTGGGGTTTTGTGGACTCCAGTTGAAGCATTTGTGAAGTGTCAGTATTTTATTGCTGCAACAGGCAGTAGTACCTATTTTTCTGCAAGACAGTCCTGCAGCTTCCCAGTTTTTTCCTTTATCAAGCACATATTTCCATTTGTTCTAATCACCGAGGGAAAGCAACTTAGTTTCCAAAGGAGATTAGACCTGGTCTCTACCAACAGCATTTGGGCCCTTCTCCCAGTAGATGGCAACAAAAATTAGGCTCATTTCTGAGAAGATTGAGTAATTCTTAACTTTGTGATCAGACCTGTTTGCTAGTTATTTCTCAACTCTCATTAGGTATATTAGTGTTGATTTTTACCTTTTGACCTCAAAATACTTTTGTTATAAAGCTAGACTTAATTGCAGAGTTCATCTTTTCACCCTGCCTTTTGACAAGCTTTGCCCTTCCAGTTGCTGCTGTGAGGTAAGACTTGGGGAATTTCAGCCTTCGGTGTGGCACTGTAAGGTAATCTGCTGCCTCTTCTGACCAGCTAGGATTACTTTCAGCTGCCTGGATGTTAGGCCATGCCATTTTTTTTTCCAGGTGTCTTCTCATTACACAAACTAAGTCCAACTGAGACGAATTACTGGAGATAATAGCCCATCATATGGGATTTTCCTTGTAACACCTCTTTAAGGTGATACTCAGTTTATATTTCTTGCATCAGGTGAGGATTTGGTGAAACTTAATGTTTGCTGGAATAGCTGCTTTTCTTTCTGTTCTATGGAATGGGCCTTCTGCTTCAGTCATGTGTTTACTTATAATCAGTATATTAATTTGTTACTAAAAGAAAATTAAGATGATTCATAATTATGCAGTTAACTTGCTGCTGCTAAGTCGCTTCAGTCGTGTCCGACTCTGTGTGACCCCATAGATGGCAGCCCAGTAGGCTCCTCTGTCCCTGGGATTCTCCAGGCAAGAATACTGGACTGGGTTGCCATTTCCTTCTCCAGTGCATGAAGATGAAAAGTGAAAGTGAAGTCGCTCAGTTGTGCCCGACTCTTAGTGACCCGGTGGACTGCAGCCTACCAGGCTCCGCCATCCATGGGATTTTCCAGGCAAAAGTACTGGAGTGGGGTGCCATTGCCTTCTCCACAGTTAACTTGAGTTTACTGTATTTAGAGAAACTCACAACTTCAGGATACCTGCTGAATTTACTTAAACATTTAATGCTATAATAAAGAATTTGGGTTAGTAGGTTCAGAGGAAGAAATTATCTTGGTTTCAGCAACCACTGCATTGAGTGTGTGTGTGTATTGATCTTTTAAAGGTATTTCTTGGGCTTCCCTGATAGCTCAGTTGGTAAAGAATCTGCCTGCAAATGCAGGAGACCCTGGTTTGATTCCTGGGTCAGGAAGATCCCATGGAGAAGGGGATAGGCTACCCATTCCAGTATTCTTGAGCTTCCCTTGTGGCTCAGCTGGTAAAGAATCCACCTGCAATTCGAGAGACGTGGGTTCTATCCCTGGGTTGGGAAGATCCCCTGGAGAAGGGAAAGGCTACCCATTCCAGTATTCTGGCCTGGAGAATTCCATGGACTGTATATATAGTCCATGGAGTCGCAAAGAGTCAGACATTACTGAGCGACTTTCACACACACAAAGGATTTGGGAAGTTTCCACATTACTTAAAAGAATTTTAAAGTTAGGAGTGGATTAATCCATAGTTCTTTTAACAAATGTGAAATACAGGACTTAGTAAAACCATTTTTCTAAAAATTTCTGCGATTATTTCTGTTTAAGGGCCATATTAGCATCATGATACAAGGGAAGAAATTATCTTGGTTTCAGCAACGACTACATTGATCTTTTTTGTGTGTGTGTGCATTGATCTTTTAAAGTTATTTCTTGAATTCTATTAGTAATATTCTTAAACCTAGAAAGCAATCGTTTAAAACATCTCTGTTCTCAGTGAAGTTAGTCTGAAGTTAGCAGTGGAGATACAATTAATGTATGTGAATAATAAGCAAATGATATGTATTTATAAGCAGCTTTGGTCACTATTTCAAGCCTTAGGTTAAGGTTTGGGATTATGAGGATAGACAGATGTGGTCCTTGACCTTGAGTTTATAGTTTTATTAGGAGGGGGGTGGTAAATTCAGAGACAGAATTAATCATAGAAACTCTTAAGCCGAATTCTGAGACATTACTCAGATGCCTCATCAGGTGACTAGCTGTTTGGAAAGGAGAATATAGTAAAAATATTACCAAGGTATTTCTCAGAATAGTTGTTTTAGCTGCATCCGTGCATACTTGCCCACACTGAGTTCTGAATTCAGTTCCTTATTATCTTTGTGATATGGCTTTCACTGTAAATATATATAATATAGTCTGATAGCTAAATCAGTCCAGTAGTGTGGGAGATTAACAGCATAATAATAAAAAAGACTTCATGAATCAATGTACCAGAAGCTCCCTTCGATTGAATTCTTTCCTTGGTACACTGATATTTTACATAGGTTAATGTTAACGGAGTCTCTCGGGATAGGGTAGGGAGCTGGGTGGGGTGGGGATGGAGAGAAGAGTGGATGAGCCAAAGAGCTGGGCATTTTAGACAAGGGCTGTGTGAGGGTGGACAAGGCTGTAGCAGAAGAGGGTGTCAGTTTTCAGAAGTGGCAGAGGAGAGTTAAATGTACTAAATAAATATATTTTGCTTTCTGTGTTTATTTTAATGAGTTCTTTGCCCCATATTTTTACATAAGAAAGATAGCTATATTCTTATTATGCTTTGAGTATCCCTGGGTTATAACTCCAATTGGAATAATATCAAAAATATAAATATAGTAGAAAATAAGATTCATACCTGTGCATACATTTACATGAACATCTTATTTCTTCTTAAAGTTGGCATTTTTTGTAACTTTTTATTTTGTACTGGAGTATAGCCGATTAACAAATAACGTCATGATAGTTTCAGGTGGACAGCAAAGGGACTCAGCCATACCTATACATATATCCATTCACCCCCAAACTCCCCTCCCATCCAGGCTGAAAGTTGACATTTTTATCCTGTAATTTTAATCAGTTTTTACAGAAAATGTTGTTTTTCCATGGCTATGCACATTTATGTTTTGAGGGAAGTGTCATATAGAAAGATTATGGACTTCAAGGCTCAGTTCAGTTCAGTCGCTCAGTGGTGTCTGACTCTTTGCGACCCCATGAATTGCAGCACGCCAGCCCTCCCTGTCCATCACCAACTCACAGAGTTCACTCAAACTCACGTCCATCGAGTCTGTGATGCCATCCAGCCATCTCATCCTCTGTCGTCCCCTTCTCCTCCTGCCCCCAATCCCTCCCAGCATCAGAGTCTTTTCCGATGAGTCAACTCTTCCCATGAGGTGGCCAAAGTACTGGAGTTTCAGCTTTAGCATCATTCCTTCCAAAGAACACCCAGGGCTGATCTCCTTCAGAATGGACTGGTTGGATCCCCTTGCAGTCCAAGGGACTCTCAAGAGTCTTCTCCAACACCACAGTTCAAAAGCATCAATTCTTTGGCGCTCAGCCTTCTTCACAGTCCAATCTCACATCCATACATGACCACAGGAAAAACCATAGCCTTGACTAGACGGACCTTTGTTGGCAAAGTAATGTCTCTGCTTTTCAATATGCTATCTAGGTTGGTCATAACTTTCCTTCCAAGGAGTAAGCGTCTTTTAATTTCATGGCTTCAGTCACCATCTTCAGTGATTTTGGAGCCCCCCAAAATAAAGTCTGACACTATTTCCACTGTTTCCCCATCTATTTCCCATGAAGGGGTGGGACCGGATGCCATGATCTTCGTTTTCTGAATGTTGAGCTTTAAGCCAACTTTTTCACTCTCTTTCACTTTGATCAAGAGGCTTTTGAGTTCCTCTTCACTTTCTGCCATAAGGGTGGTGTCATCTGCATATCTGAGGTTATTGATATTTCTCCCAGCAATCTTGATTCCAGCTTGTGCTTCTTCCAGCCCAGCGTTTCTCATGATGTACTCTGCATATAAGTTAAACAAGCAGGGTGACAATATACAGCCTTGACGTACTCCTTTTCCTATTTGGAACCAGTCTGTTGGTCCATGTCCAGTTCTAACTTGCTTCCTGACCTGCATATAGGTTTCTCAAGAGGCAGGTCAGGTGGTCTGGTATTCTCATCTCTTTCAGAATTTTCCACAGTTTTTTGTGATCCGCACAGTCAAAGGCTTTGGCATAGTCAATAAAGCAGGCTAGACGCTGTTTAAACAGGGTCCTCATATTCTAGCTGTGTGATCTTCGGCAAGTCATTTAAACTCTCTGAGGTGTAGTTTACTTGGTTATAAATGGGTGCTGTTAGGATGGTTCATAAATAGTATACACTTGATAAATAGGAGCTGCTGCTATTTTTATTTATAATGATAAAAAATATATGTTAATTTCACTATTTAGAGGAAGGTTTACATAGTGTCATCTTGCAGAGCCGGGGTCAGCAAACTTTTTTCGCAAGGTGCCAGATGGTGTTAATATTTTCGGTTTTGAAGGCCAGATCTTAAAGGGTTAAAAAAAAAGCAGCCAAATCAGCATTTTGAAACTTTACAAAATGAGGTGGTTGGCCAGATTTGGCCTGTGGGCTATAATTTGCCAACCTCTGCTCCAGAATATTACTAGCTGCTTTTTTACGTTGTTGATAGGAATTTGAAATGCTCTCTGTATGTTTTCAAAGATAACATGATAATGTCTCAAAGATAAAGGAGTTTAGGATAAGTGGCTAAGAGCAGACATTGGGATTCAATTTAAATTTTGGGTCTAATACTATTACCAGTGTGACTTTTGTTTTGTCACCTTATTTTGGCTTCAATGTCCCACCTGTAGAATGGGAATAATAATAATGGTCCCTATCGTAGGCTTTTTTTAGAATTAAATTAGTTAATATGTAGAAGTTTTAGAACAACGCCTGGTACAGCATAAGTGCTCAGTGTGTTAACTGTTGTTAGTAATCATTCTTTTTTTGAGAGGAAGCATTTTTATTTTCTTATATTGATAAAACAACAGGTTTGAGAAAGAAGATGGATATCTTTGATATATTGGAATTACTTGAGTGACAAGAGTTTTAGGTTTTGAAGCAGGAGGATCGTTTGAAGCAGAAGTATTGGTAGACTCTGCAATGAGATGGTTTCTGGTTGGGTTCCAGTTTCCTAGTTGTTTGATCCTGGGCAAGTTGATTAACATGCAAATTATAGAAAATACGGAATTGGCCAAAGAGTTTGTTTGGATTTTTCTATAAGATGTTATGAACTTTTTGGCCAACTCAATACAAAATTTATAGAATTCCTTTGAGTTTTTAATGAGAGTGAAGTATTAAGCACAGGGCCTGGTTCATAGTTAAGCAGTTGCTGTATTACATTTTTTTTTGACTAAGATAACTGACTTCTAGAAGAAATTTAATAGTAGCTTTTATTCTAGTAGTTTTTCTAAATGACGACTTACTTTCACATTGTTTTAGTATATGAAGTTACACTTGACTATGTAAACTTTTTATTTTTAACATGTTATAATTTTGGTGTTGAGTAAATTTAATGGTTAAAATGAAACTTTAAAGATTGAAAGGAAAAATATCCCTGACTTGGTATTACGTACATTAAGTGTTTTGAAAAGCTTTTTGAGGAGTGATTTCTCCGTTTGATATAGGTTCATAGGTTTATTAAAATGTTGTAAAAGTAGAGTAAGGAGGTCAAGGTTTTGTTGTTGTTAATCAGTAAAAATTTAAAGAAATGGATGTAGAATCTACTGCAAAGTACGGTGAACATGTTGTTTTTCAGTGTGGCTTTTTACCAGTGTTTACGTGCTTCTCAGAGTGCTGTGAGTGCACCAGAATGTCTCATTCCTGACTCTTGGCTGTCATTGGTGAACATTATTACCCTGAGTCTTAAGGCTCTCGTTGGCAGTTGGACATTACTAAATTCCCTGCTTTTTAAGAGACTTAGTTGCTTTTGCTTTGTTTAGTAAGTGCCTTCCCTGTCCTCTCTAGTGGATGGGCTTGGCTATGTTTAGACCTACTCCCTCTAGCTTTTATTATGCTTTGAGTTACAAAACTACTTGCTAGAATTGTGTATTAAGTGGGTAAGTTGAGAGTGAAGACTTGCACCCCCCCCCCCACCCTTTAAAAAATATTTATTTGGCTGCACCAGGTCTTAGTTGAGGCACGCAAACCCTTAGTTGTAGCATATGGGATCTAGTTCCCCAATCAGGGATCAAACCCCAGGCGTCCTGCATTGGGAACTAGGAGCCTTAGTCAGTCATTGGACCACTAGGGAAGTCCTCCTGCGGTTTTAAGAGTGAAAATTCTTAAAACTCAAAGGTATTGTAAAAAGTATATTAGTTCTCAGCACTGCCTTTTTTTTTAAGTTGAAGGGATCAATAAGGCCTTTTCAAAACAGATTAAACCTCTGGTTTCTGAAAATTGTAAAGAAAAAAATAAGTATTGTATTATCTGCAGTAAGTAAGGGCCTGTTGTATACCAGGCAGACATATGCAGAACTTGTCCTTAACTTTCATCTCTCCCTAAATGCCTGAAATTCCTAATTTCATTCCTAGATGTCTTTCCCTTTGCCTACCATTCTTTAGTAATGGCTCCCACTGTCTGTACTTGCCGCTTGAAGAGTCTTATTAGGTAAGAGGACTTAAACATTTTAAAAAAGAAACTTCTCAGTTTATAGTAGTTTCAGATTTACAGAAAAGTTGTGAAGATAGTTACCCTATACTCCTCCCCAGTTTTTTTTTTTTTTGTAAGATCTTGTATGATAAGTTTGACTCAGCTAGTGAACCAGTACCGATGCATCACTACTGCTCATACTTGAGGTGGGCTTGCTTAGTCTTCACCTGATGTCTCTGTTCCAGGACGCACACAGGGTGCCACGTTACATTTGGTGAGCAGCTTTTAAAAACTCTTCAATTTTGGAGGCATGTATTTCTGATCATAAAGTACAGAGTGATAGTTAAAATCTAAATGAAGAAAAAGGAAAATTAAGAAACACATAATCTTATCACCTGATTTAAACATTTTTATATTTTCTTCTAGCTTTTGTTTTAATAAAAATGGGTCCATATTATGTTTTCCCCCACCCATGCTAGTGTGATGAACATTTACCCAATTTATTATTAGTTCTTTATTACTTTGTATTTATGTGACAACATAATTTATCCAGTCTCTAGTCCTTTGTTCAGAGAAGGCAATGGCACCCCACTCCAGTACTCATGCCTGGAAAATCCCATGGGCGGAGGAGCCTGGTAGGCTGCAGTCCATGGGGTCTCTAAGAGTCAGACACGACTGAGCGACTTCACTTTGACTTTTCACTTTCATGCATTGGAGAAGGAAATGGCAACCCACTCCAGTGTTCTTGCCTGGAGAATCCCAGGGACAGGGGAGCCTGGTGGGCTGCCGTCCCCGGGGTCGCATGGAGTTGGACACGACTGAAGGGACTTAGCAGCAGCAGCAGCAGCAGTCCTTTGTTCGATTTTTTAAAGAACTATTACTATGTTTCAAGGAATAGTTCTATACCTCAAGCCAGTTTTTAAACTGGCTTGGAGGTGTCTCCCTCCCTTGTGTTTTGTATTAACTTGGGAAATGTACTGTGTGTGTGAGGTGTGTGTGTGTGTTGTAGCACTCCATGGAAGAGGTGGAAGGCAAGGGTCTTGTGCGGGCTGGCTCTTGCCCACTTCTTTGACATCATCTCCTGTGTCTTTCGCCTTTGACTGGTTCTGCTTGTTCCAGCATTCTGCCTGGAGTGCTCTTCTAGATCTTACCTGGCTCTTGTCTCATGCATGAGGTCTTGGCTCAGATGTTAGCACTCACAGCAGCTTTACTTGTCACCCTATCCGTAGTCATTCATTTATCGGATAGAAACATTTCACCTGCAAGTAATAGAAAACTTGACTAACGGGGTCTTAAACAGCTCAGGGTTTAATTTTATTCATGCAGCATGGTTTAGCTGTACAGTGGTTCAGACCAGGCTCTGTCCGAACCTGCTTTGCCTTTCACAGCACATGGTTCTCTTGGACACCAGATAACGATCATGGCTTGAAGTATGTCATGGCTTGTCTATTTCACATTCAAGGCAGGAAGAAGAGGAGGGCTTTTTTTTATACTTAAGAAAGCAGAACTCTTCCTAGCATACCTCCTCATACCTCTTACTGGGGAGAATTGAATCATACCTCTGACGAAAACAAAATACTAATGTATTTTTAATTTTTTACTTCTAAGTATTTTTGTGCAGAGGTAGTTTTAGGCCACCTGGCTTTTAAATTCTTTGAACTGCAGTACATGATAAGATACATGTGTGTAACTGAAATAAACTTCACAAATGATTCTTAACTGTTACACATGCTGCTATTGATATTTTCTGTTTTCTATTTTGAGGAGAATTTTTGGTTATGACCTTTTATGATGAAGGATTCTTAGCCTTTATTGTGATAAGGGCTTTAACAGTCTGAAGCTGTGGGCTCCTCAAAGTAATATTTTTAAACTCATAAAGTCAACACATAAGAGAAAACCCAAGTATGTTACAGTTTAGCTTGTGATTGTGTGCTCAGTTGTGTCTGACTCTTTTGTGACCCATGGCCTGTAGCTCTCCAGGCCCCTCTGTCCTGGGATTTCCTAGGCAGGAATACTGGAGTGGGCTGCCATTTCCTCCTCCAGGGAATCTTCCCAACTCAGGGGTCAAACCCGTGTCACTTGCATCTCCTTCGCTGGCAGGCAGATTCTTTACCACTAGCGCCATCTGTAAAGCTGAAACTCTAGCTCTCAAACTGTTAAATTAGTTTGTTGTTGTAATGTTTCTTTATTAGCACTTTCAATAACATAATCTAGCAGCTGTTCAAAGTAGTGATGAGTGTAAATGATATTTTGAAGTATCTTCAACAATTGTAATGTGATATGATAATATCTGATTTCTGTTGGTGCAAAATCAAGGTACTGCCAATAATATTGTGGTTTGTTGCCTGTTCATGATAGAAATGTTAAATTTCAGTGAGAGGTTAGTGAAATTAAGTTTTTCAGTCCAAATTTGTGAACCTCTTTGATTATAAACCCCTGGTGTAAATTGCTTTCAAGGCACTAATCTTACAGTTTGAGGAACACACTGGCTCTGGCCCAACCATGACTCATCTCCTACAGCCAGGGGAGTGGCTTACTTCTTGGAGGTGAGAAAGTTTGTACTCCTTGTAAAGCAGGATTCTTCCAGCAGGAAGGAGAAATGAGGTTTCGGTAGGGAATACTGTCTTCTACCTTCTCCTGACTGTAGTTTCCTTAATTTTCTCACAGTATTACCTTATTTGCTGTTTGTCTGCCTTCCCTAGGGTCTTACCATGTGGCTCAGTGGTAAAGAATCCACCTGCCAAGCAGGAGACATGGAGTTCAGTCCCTGAATTGGGAAGATCCCCTGGAGGAGGGCATGGCAACTCACTCCAGTATTCTTGCCTGGAAAATCCCAAGAACAGAGAAGCCTGGTGGGCTAGATAGAGTCCATGGAGTCATAGAGTCGGACATAACTTAGGGACTAAACAATAGCAGCTGCCTTCCCTAGTAGAATATAAATTCTGAAAGAGGAGAGACTGTCTTATTACCCTTTTCCCCCAATGCCTAAAACCTTTGAAGTAGGGTAATCAATAAATACTTGTTAAGTAGCTGAGTAAGACCTGGCAGTCCTGCTTAACAGTTAACCAGATGAGGCCTGGATGTCCTCTCATTGCCACCCTCCCCCAAAACAGGTGCAACTGATGTAAAGGCTTAAAAGTGAGAGCATTTATGTAAAGTCACTGCTATGAAGTGCTGTACAAATGAGATGTTTTTCCTTAATGGAAGATTGTAAACTGACTTGTGTTCATATGATTCCTTGCATTTTTAGAAGTGTAGGATATATCTCAGATAGTTTGTTAACTTCAGGAGCAGACATGTTTTTGAAAAATGGTATAGAGGAATAAAAAGAAAATTACTCTTGGTAATGAATTGTCATCTCAGGACATTAAATATCCCTGGAGTTAACCTTTTTATCCCCCGTCCCCCAACCCCCTTTAACCTTAAAATTATCTGCTTTCTCTCTAGCAGGCATTCTTTCCTTTTTAAAGTAGGTTGACTTAAAATGCAGCAAACCTGTTAAATGAAAGTGCCGAAAGAATTGGTTGCTAGCATTCATTTTAAGTTGGTGGTTACATCTTATTTTAAGGTTTTCTTCAAGCAGTATTCCTGAACTATAAGACACATCAGTACTCTGTGAAGTTAGAACATGAACATATGTTGATAAACTTTTTTCAGTCCCCATAACTGTCTTGAATATCTCCTCCTCAATCTTCAGGTTTAGTTAAAAAGCTTAGTTAAAAGGTAAACCAGTACTTTGTTTTGGATTACAGGGCTTTGTGAATCCTAGAACTTCTTGGGGGACAAGTAAATGAAGCTCTAGTACTTTGACCACCTGGTGTGAAGAGCCAGCTCGATTCATTAGCAAAGACCCTAATGCTGGGAAAGATTGAGGACAGGAGAAGGGGGCGGTAGAAGATGAGATAGTTGGATAGCATCACTGACTCATCAGACATGAGTTTGAGCAAACTCCTGGAGATAGTGAAGGACAGGGAAGCCTGGCCCACTGCATTTCAAGGGGTCACGAAGAGTCAGATATGACATCGACTGAACAACAGCAAGAGATGTTATATCCATGTTGCATTTATTGTTGTTTGCTTTAGAAAAAAATCATATTGCTTAAATTCATTCAACATTAAGTACTGTGGAATTTAACATTAAAATTTTTGTTAATTCTTATGTTAAATACTTCTGGTTTTCATCTTATTTTTATGTTTAATGGACTGTGAAGTAGTTCATTTCAGTCACTCAGTTGTGTCCAACTCTTTACAAACCCATGGACTGCAGCACGCCAGGTCTCTCTGTCCATCACCAACTCCTGGAGTAGAGAAAATGTCATTAGTTTAGAGAATAGGAAGATGTGGTGTAAGTCATAAGGAAATCAGGTTTTCAGTGAGGTTTTAGTACCTGCCTTAGAAATGCAGTCCGCTATATTTAGGAGTCATTTCATTCTTAACAGATGATGATTATCTTTAAAAAGTCAGTTGGTTTATAGTACTTCCCAATACTTGCAGGGAAAGAGTCTGGCATATCATACTTGGTTGGCATATTTGAAGGTTTAAAAGCAACAGATTGAAGGGTTTCCTTTCTATACAATACTTTGGAAGGCAGGATATTTTCAGAGCAAAGTGGGTTTTTAAAAATAGCTTTATTGAGATAAAATTCATATGCCAGGCAGTTCACTCATTTAAAGTGCAAAACGTGTTGACTATTCGGAGTTGTACAAGTATCACCAACTATCTAACTGAAGAAACTTTCATCACTCCAAAAGAAACCCTCTTATTTGTTGGATTCTACAGACTTGTAGGTTATGTTTTAGAATTGACCATTCCATTGTGATGTGCTGTCTTCCTATTATTTAAAAAAAAAATCTTAGTCTCTTGCTCTGCTGTGTGGTACTGTAGGCCTACCAATGGGAACTATTTGTTATTTGGCTTTCTCCTCGGAGGAGGGCTCACTCATCCCTTTTGGCCATTTTGACTTACTGTTTCTGCTTAAAATTGTTATTATTTTTTTAAAGTTTTTTGTTGTTGTTGTTGTGGATCATAGTTTTAAAGCCTTTATTTAATTTGTTACAATAGTGCTTCTGTTTTTTGAAATTTTTTTTGTCTTGTTTATGTTGGTGGTCCATTTTTCTGAGCCTCTCAGAGCCTCTTTAAATCTTGCATGCATCCTAGCAAAGTCTCCAATCTGCTCACCTCTGAGTCGACTTTATAAAGAAGGCCAGGGCAGGTTGAGGTCTCAGCACAGGGTAAAATCTTCAGGACACCTTTGGCACATCTGGTTTACTGTTGGTGTTTGTGATTTTTTTTTCCCAGAAGAAACTTAAGGCTCCTGTTTTACATTCTGGAGGTGTGGCAACACTTGATATTTCTCCCTCTGGATTATTTTGGTTATTTTTCTGTCATTTGTGAGTAAGACATGACTGAGCATAGAAATTTGGTGGCTATGGTTTTGTTCAGCTCCTTCTTTTGTCTAATACAAGTTTTGTCTTCATATTTTTCTTTAAAGTTTAATAAAGGATGGAGAAAGAAGTTACTGAATTTTATGAGTGATTTTAATGTATTCAGTTATGCTGTTTGGTACAGATTTTAGAATGGAACCTTATTTTAAGGATATTGTATATGTTGTCACTTAATGTTGATTTTTAAACATTTATATAACATACTTCAAATGGAAAGTTATAAACTGGGTTTGGTGGGTATGATTTATCCTTTTAAAGGACATTGTAAGTCAGGAGATTGCTAATCTGATTTTAGACTTAGATTCTTGAGCTTAGATGAATTTTGTTTGAGCCTCTCTTCTGTTAAATATGAATACATTTTTTCTTTCTGTAATTCTGGGGTGGTTAGAATTAGACACATGTCAGAAGAAAACAAAGGATTTGTAAGGAACAGCAGTGTACAAAGACTTAATAGTTTTGCCTTCGTTATTGAAGTTTTGCCTTTGTTACTGAATCTTCACAAATGAGTCCGGTTTTAAAGAGCAGCAGTGCCACGGATTTTGAAGCATAAAAAGGTAAAGTAGGATGTAAAAAACAAATGCAGACTTCCGTCACGTTTGAGATCAATTAGCTGTGCGTGTCTAATGAAATCTTTAAGGATAAAATCAGGTAGCTGAGTCTTAGGAACAAAGAACTGAAACCAACAATTCAGATACCTGTTGTCTTTACTGTGGTTTGTCTACTTATCTCTCTCTCAAGACAGTTTCTCAGTGTGACTGTGTTAAACAGCCATTATGATGCCAGACTTTATCCTTAACAATCTAGGTACCCAAAGAGTCTTGGGGGATGACTTTCATTGGTCCGTCATAGGTCATTTGCAGAGGACTGAACCCTAGTTCACCTGTGTTGTGGGCTGTGGGAACTTGTTACCATGTGCCAGCTTCCATAGGCTTTATGGGATACAGTAGATAGAAAGAGGCAGATGGTTATATGCAGCATATTACAAATGGTTGTCTATACAAGTAGTTTGTTTTCATGCTAAATTTTCATTTCAGTATGATGCAACTGCTTAAGTATAAATACTTGTTCAGTATAACCGTTGTTTCATCCACAGGAAATTTCATAGCGAAAACAAGACTGCAAACACTTAATTGTACCTGTTCAGTCCAACTCTTTGCGACCCCATGAATTGCAGCATGCCAGGCCTCCCTGTCCATCACCAACTCCCAGAGTTCATTCAAACTCATGTCCATTGAGTCAGTGCTGCCAGCTAGCCACCTCATCCTCTGTCGTCCCCTTCTCCTCCTGCCCCCAATCCCTCCCAGCATCAGACAGAGTCTTTTCCAATGAGTCAGCTCGTCTCATGAGGTGACCAAAGTATTGGAGTTTCAGCTTTAGCATCAGTCCTTCCAATGAACACCCAGGACTGATCTCCTTTAGGATGGACTGGTTGGATCTCCTTGCAGTCCAAGGGACTCTCAGGAGTCTTTCCCAACACCACAGTTCAAAAGCATCTTCTTCAGCGCTCAGCTTTTTTCACAGTTCAACTCTCACATCCATACATGACCACTGGAAAAACCATAGCCTTGACTAGACGGACCTTTGTTGGCAAAATAATGTCTCTGCTTTTTAATATGCTGTCTAGGTTGGCCATAAGTTTCCTTCCAAATTGTACTTGTAGTAGCATTTATTGAAATGTCTTAGTTTTGCAAAGTGCCATGGAACTCTTCGGAGTTGTAGTGTGCACTTTGAGAAATTTAAGGCAAGCGTATTTCATAAAACTTGAATAGACAAGATTTCAGATGAATTTTGTAGGGGCAGGTACAGATAATGAATTAGGGGACAATAAATCACAACCTTGCTGGTGGATAGTGAACTCTTGAGTTTAATTGCTATTTGTCTGTTAAAAGTATTTACAGTAGTCACTGTAGAAGTGTGCTTAGTTTCCAGCAGTGGGATTTTTATGGTTACCTTTTTTGTTTCTGATTTTTTTTTTTTGGCATGACAACCTCTTTATCTTGATTTGATTTTTTATTTCTAAAATACATTTGAATATTAATTCTATTTATTTTGATTCCCGATTATTTATAGTCTGCCTTTGTGCATCATTCTTTTTTTAACTTTTATTGAAATGTAGTTGATTTGCTGATTTCTATTCATTGTGGTGAAAGAATATGCTGTATATGATTTCATTGCTTTTGAATTTGTTGATTTGCTTTAATGAGGCCCAGAATATGAATAGTTTTTGTCAGTATTCTAAGTATGTTTGAAAAGAATATGTATTTGCAGTTGTCTGTTAATTCTGTTGATAACAGTGTTCAGGTTATCTGTGTCCTTACTGATTTGTTTTTTGGTTGTCTTGTTGATGTTAGCTACAGAGAGAGGTGCTTTAAAATTCACCCTGGATTAGTATATTTAAAAATTTTTTGTTTTAAAGTTTAAAAAAAAACTAAATTGGTATCTTCATGAATTGAACCTTTTATCATTATGAAGGTATCCCTTTTACCTCCAAGTAATGTCTTTTAAAAAAATTTGTAAAGTCACATTTTTTGATACTAAAATAGCTACAGCAGCATTCTTGTATCTAATTTTGTATGATTTTTTTCTATCTTCTTTTATATCCTTGTGTTTAATTCTGTCTCTTGTAGTTGAAATGTTTTAAAAATCCACTTTGGTAATCTTAACTAGAGATTGCATTTTTACCATTTTTAAAAATTTGTTGCTTTCATTTGTATTTATTATTTTTAATAGAGGTATGATTCTAGACTTTGGATAGTTTAGAAACTAACAGTATATCTTAATAAAGTCTGTAATTAATTAGTACCTTTACTTCTTGGGCTTCCCTGGTGGTTCAGGTGGTAAAGAATCGACCTTCAATGTGGGAGACCTGGATTTAATCCTTGGGTTGGAACGATCCCCGGGAGAAGGGAATGGCAACCCACTCCAGTATTCTTGCCTGGAGAATCCCATGAACAGAGGAGCCTGACACAGGCTGCACAGTCCATGAGGTTGCCAAGAGTTGGACACGACTGAGTAACTAATCCTACAGTATTAAGTGTAGATGTTTTTTCTTGTGCTGTAATGGAGTGGTGTAATACTTGTTTAGCACTACTACAAAGAGTTAGGCGAAGTGTTGAATTGATTCTGCCTCCTCTAAGTTCACTGTTAAGTGGCTGCATCCCACCTGATTGGAAGACTTCTTGTATGAGGAAGGAATTCTACACTCAAGAGCTCTGAAAATAGAACCATTGGAAGATGTATAGGGTCACTGTGGCCTCTTCTCCAGTGGGTGGGTGATAGGGTTTTTCTTTTATATCTTCACCTCTGAAAGGAACAATGTTTTCTTTGATAATCTTATACAGTGTTAGAATTGGGAGACAAGGAATTCAAAGGATGAATTAATGAAATTTAGGTTGGTGCATTTAGATCAAGGATGATTTGCTCCATATTCAGAAACTTAATTTTTCTCATTTCTGATAAAGGTGAAATCTCTGTGAGCATATTTTTTAAAAAAGCAAGTGGTGATGACTCTTTGAAAGCAAACAAAAGCAACAGTTTCCTCTTTCCAAAGATAATCACAACAGAGAATTGAGTGCTTATTCTTTTTATAAAAGGCTTTTATTATGGGATATTCCAAACATACACAAAAATAGAATTGTATAAAGAACCTCAGTGTACCCAGGATCCAGCTACAACATCATCAACTCGTGGCCACTCTTTTTCACTCATACTTTTATCCCTACCCCAGTTATTTTGAAGCAAATTCTAGTTTTTATTTGATCTGTAAATATTTCATACTGCTTCTCTAAAAGTTGACTTTTTAAAAAGATATACACTAATACCATGGTAGTATAATAAAAAAAGATAGGTCCTTAATATTTGTAAATATCCAAAAATGTCCATATTTTCCATTCTTGTGTTTTGTTGATATTTTTCTTAAAACTTAATATGTAGATCCTCTCTTCCTTTTTTCCCCTTGTAATGCGTTTACTATATTTTCCGTGTTCCAGTTGATTTTCATAACTTAATCTAGTTAACCTTTTACAGTTGAGGAAACTAAGGCTTTGCTAGGGTAAGAGATTTCTCCAAGTCACAGGTTTCTGGTGGAGCCAGGTTTTGAACGGACTGAAGACCTAGGCAGTTAACACAAGTTCCTCTTTCTCTCCTGTAGACATTTAGGTATATTTTTTCAGGACATTTTTTTCCTATTCATATTCAGACAAATACATAAAATTTTCCCCCTTCCTTCAGGTCTCAGCTTAAAATATCTCTTCAGAGAGGTATTAGCTGATGAAAAAGCTCAAGTAGCTTTTTTCTTTCCCCTTCCTTATTCTCTGTACTTCCTGTATTTCTCCTATTCCATTTTTCATATCACTTACCACAGTGTGCAAAAAGCTTTATTATTTTGTGTCTTCCCAGATGAGTGCAGGCTTCTTCAAGGCAAAGATGATGTCTGTTGATGCCTGCTGGATAGGCTTCTAAATATCTGTTGAAGCAGTTAAGTGTTCTCTCCATATATCAGTGTAATGTTTACAAATCTGTGTCTGTTCTTAAAGACATGTAGCGTACCACAGAACTGCTACAACATGCTTATTTAACCATTTCTCTACTAAGAATATTTCAGTCTTCAGTTTTTTCCCTCTGTGACATACTGCAGCGGGCATTTTGGTTACATATATTCTTTTCCTTTTTTAATTACTTATTTTTTTGCTTGCACTTGGTCTTCGTTGGTGCGCGTAGGCATTCTCTAGTTGTGGTGAGCGAGGGCTGCTGTTTGTTGTGGTGCATGGGCTTCTCATGGGGTGACTTGTCTTGTTGCAGAGCGTGGGCTCTGGGCCACACGAGCTTCGGTAGTTGTGGTGCACGGGCTCCGTTGCCCTGTGGCATGCGGAATCTTCCGGGATCAGGGACCAAACCCCTGTCCCTGCACTAGCAGGTGGATTCTGAACCATTGTACCACGAGGAGAGTTTGATTACGTATACTTTTGCAGACTTGTGCAAGTGTCTCTTTAGGCTGGCTTCCTGGAATATTCATGGGAGTGGAATTGTGAATTCTAAGGACATGAGTGGTAGTTTTCAATTATGGGCTATGGGAGTCACGTAAAGATTGCGTAGGGTTAGGTGATACGTAATGATAGCAAAACAAGTGTAACTGCCTGCTCTTAAACCTAGCAGGTAATTAGAAGAGTGTAGGGGCTTTTGAATAATAGTTAATCTGATAGGGCCCTGCAGTCTGTATTAAAAACTAAATCTTAGGAATAACAACTTTTGTATTTGTCCTGGCTATAGGTTTGTATATATTCTGGCTCAATATAGAAACAGTCATTAGCACATATTTATTTTTGGTGAAAGTGCTACTATTTGTAGAAATGTGAGACACTGGTCATTAGAGTATGACATTCTGGGCAATACTACAACCCTGCACTAGCTGAGCTATTGAAGGGAGTACTCGAGTATGTCATTCTAAATGTGGTGTTTTGTTTTTTTTAATAAACCTTTGAAAAATATTCTCTTGAGACTGTTTCTGAATTTAGGTGCAATCTGTATGACATACATGATCTTAAGCACACATTTGGCACTGTACATTGTTCACCTGTGTTAAAGTAGTGGTCTGTGTATTTTCTCCCTGACTTTGAATTACATGTCATTGCCTTCTTTCTCCTGAGCCTTAACCACAAACTTAGTAATATTTGTTCCTGAAAATTCTCCAGATTTAATACTATTTATGACAGGGTACATATCTGTTGTTTTCAAGAGTTTGTACTAATCTGTGATTATCACAGTGTTGAAATAATATTTGTTGCAAGGCAGGCAAACTTCCTCATACAAGCTATGTTAAAGAAATGAACCTCTGTGATTTCATTATTATGGTGGAGTACACAGCACTAACAAGAATATGTATTAAAGTAAGTACTCTGAAAGTATTGCCTTATTATGTATGTCCCTATGCTCTAAAGGTCATCTGCCAAACATAAAATTGTTTCTGTCCATAGGGAGCACCTTGGTGTAATGTGTAGGCTACCCTGAATTTTATTTCCAGTAACTGATTCTTACCCAGCAGGCATCTCTCTGTCCCTTGGTGGAGAGGCATTTATAAATAATTCTCTCCTCCCTCCCTCAGTAGTTCTTCCGTTTTGATAATCACACTACCTAAGAGTAGTGTCCCTAAGTCTTTATAAGGAGCAATTTGAGAAGTGTTCCATTTAGGAAAAGTGAGAATAAATATTAGGTCCAGTTTGGTTAGTTCAGTCGCTCAGTCGTGTCTGACTCTTTGCGACCCCATGAATTGCAGCACTTAGAGCTGAATCAGATTTTAGAAACTACCAGCTCAATAACCTTTCCCTTTTGTCTGTTCATTCCTGGCTAGTAGAGAGGAACATCTTTAAGAGGATGTACTAAAAATGCTAGTGTAAGCTGACCTTCAGCCTCCACTGACTGGCTAATTATGGTAGCCAACAGAACTGGGACTTGTTGAAACTGGACCTATGAGCCATCTTTGGCGTATGGGCTAGAAGTTGCTGACTCTAATCTTGAGACTTTTACAAAGAAGAAAAAAATAGTCTATTAAATGTAATTAGTAGTCTGAAAGGTTATACAAGCTATATGCATTAAGATAGGATTTATATTAGGGACTGAGTTGTTCTGTGTCTTAGAAGTAGCTGGGCTGGGCTGCACTGTGATCAGTTGATTGGTGATTGTATTATGATGTTGAACAAAAAGAAACTTCTGGTGCCAGGGATAGATACAAGCTCTCTGGCAGTATGTCACTCTCTGTAGTCTGTGTTTTAGGCAGTTAAAAATTCCATTGTCTTGAAAACAGGATTTATATTACAAAATTACTATTTTTTTTTTGAAGATGAACATGTGCCTGGGATATAGAAACCTGTGAAATAAGCAGAGTGTTTCTCCAGTTTTTAATAATGAGATCACATAATTTAAAAAGAAAATTAAGCTGAGAAAAGAATGCTCTAAAAATGTTTAATTTTTTGAGGTATTATTTCTGGTTACTTTTACCGGCTAACACCCACTATAGAGCTAAAATTTGCAACATACATAGATTTTTAAATATTTTTTTGTATAGGGAAATAGCACATGATTCAAAATGCAAAAGGCTTTAAAGGGTCCTATTCTAAAAAGTATCTGATTTAAATAATTTTTTTAATGTATTCTGTATTGATAATTTTAAGCCAATGATTATTACATATATAGTAATACATATGTTGATATATTCTGTGCCCAGTATTCTGTATCTGCTTTTTTGCTTAACAATAGAGTTAATACTCTTTGACAATAGAGTTCCATTTTTAGTGTATACAGTATTTTCCTTCTAACTGTGGCGGAGTTAAAACTCTTTAAAATTGTCTTCTTCCTATTATAATTTTTTTTACAATTGTGCAATAGTTTTTTTTTTTTTTTTTTTCTGTTTCTTCTGTTAACCATGTTCTCCCTTTTTGTGTCCTTCAGATTTTTTCAGAATACCTTTTCACCATTTTGAATTGCTTCCTCTGCCTGTTAGTTAATTCTCAGATTTGCTTTTGGTTATTTTCTACCTTTGAGCAGAGCATATCATCTTGGTAGAAAGTCATTGTGTTACCTTTTTCTTGGTGACTTAGTGATTGTTTGCCCAGCTGATCTTCCTTTTAATCTTTTTCTTACCTGCTTCTCTCCTCCAGTTCTAGGCTGTTTTTTGTCTTGGTTAATCAGGGCCCTTTTAAATACAAATGCCTGCCTGCCTCCTTTTTTAGTTGCCTCACCTGGATTCTCACCTGCCACAGAATTTTCAAACTGCCTTACAATTGTGCTCATTTTGCATACTAGAAGGTAATGTTCAAAATCCTTCAAGCTGGGCTTCAGCAGTACGTGAACTGAGAACTTCCTGATGTACAAGCTGGATTTAGAAAAGGTAAAGGAACCAGAGATAAAATTGCCAACATTCATTGGAGTATAGGAAAAGCAAGGGGATTCCAGAAAAACATGTACTTCTGCTTCATTGACTATGCTATAAGACTATGTGGATCACAACAAACAGTAGAAAGTTCTTTAAGAGACGGGAGTACCAGACCACCTTACTTTTCTCCCAGTAAACCTGTTTGCAGGTCAAGAAGCAACAGTTAGAACTGGACATGGAACAATGGACTGGTTCCAAATTGGGAAAGGAGTACGTCAGGACTGTATATTGTCACCGTGCTTATTTAACTTCTGCACAGAGTACATCATGCTAAATACTGGGCTGGATGAAGCACAGTCTGAAATCAAGATTGCCCGGAGAAGTACCAATTAGCTCAGATATACAGATGATATCGCTCAAATGGCAGAAAGGGAAGAGGAACTAAAGAGCCTCTTGATGAGGGTGAAAGAGAATGAAAAAGCTGACTTGAAACTCAACATTGAAAAAACTAAGATGATGGTATCCGGTCCCATCACTTCATGGCAAATAGATGGAGAAACAGTGGAAACAGTGACAAATTTTATTTTCTTGGGCTCCAAAATCATTGCAGACAGTGACTGCAGCCATGAAAGTAAAAGATGCTTGCTTGCTCCTTGGGAAAAGAAAGCTATGACAAATCTAGACAGTATTCAAAAGCAGAGACATCCCTTTTGCCGGCCAAGGTCCATATAGTCACAGCTATGATTTTTCCAGTAGTCATGTACAGAGATGAGAGTTGGACCATAAGGAACGCTGAGTGTTGAAGAATTGATGCTTTCAAACTGTGTTGCTGGAGACGACTCTTGAGAGTCTCTTGGACTGCAAGGAGATCAAACCAGTCAATTCTAAAGGAAATCAACCCTGATTATTCATTGGAAGGACTGACGCTGGAGCTGAAGCTCCAGTATTTTGGCCACTTGATGTGAAGAGCCGACTCATTGGTAAAGATCCTGTTACTGGGAAAGATTGAGGGCAGGAGGAGAAGGAGATGGCAGAGGATGAGATGGTTGTATGGCATCACCATCTGAATGGACATGTGTTTGAGCAAACACCAGGAGATAGTGAAGGACAGGGAAGCCTGGCATGCTGAAAGCTATGGGATCGCAAATTGTTGGATACAACTTAGCTACTGAACAACACCTCCCTTGCCAATCTGGCATGGGAAGCTGGCCCCTAGGAGGAGGTATTTTGATCTTTTGTTGCCCTTGGTTCACAGTTTATAGTTTTTTTCAAAGAAAGGGTCATTGACAGGAACTTTTAAGATTATTTTCTTACCTTTTTTTTTTTTTAATACTCCATAGTCTTTATCTCTTCCCTCTTTTTGGTACAGATTTTATTGTATCTGGCAAGTTTTCTTCTCTGATTTAGGGTGTAACCAACTTTTCTCTAGTTCCATTATAAGTGAAGATTTCTCCTTAATTTTTTAAACAGTTGCTCATTTTTCTTGATTTCAGGGAGGAAGTAAAGAAAGGAGCCATTTCCCTGCTATCTCCTATTTCTATTCTTGCGATAATATCATGGTTAAATTAAAAAAAAATCTTTTGAATCAAGGGTGCTTAGGCTCGAGTATTTGTAGCTATTGTGTAATTAATATGTTAATTTTCTCTGTTGAAAAACAGAGACATTACTCTGCTGACAAAGGTCCATATAGTCAAGGCTATGGTCTTCCTTCCCAGTGGTCACATATGGTTGTGAGAGGTGGGCCGTAAAGAAGGCAGAATGCAGAAGAATTGATGGCCTTCGAACTATGGTGCTGGAGAAGACTCCTCAAAGTCCCTTGGACAGCAAGGAGATCAAACCAGTCAATCTTAAGGGAGATCAACCCTGAATATTCACTGGAAGGACTGATGCTGAAGCTGAAGTGCCAGTATTTTGGTCACCTGATGATGCAAACAGATGACTCATTGGAAAAGTCCCTGATGCGGGGAAAGATGGAGGGCTGAAGAAGAGGGCATCAGAGGATGAGATGGCTGGACGGCATCACTGATGCAGTCAACATGAACTTGGGCAACTCTGGGAGATGGTGAGGGACAGGGAGGCCTGGTGTGCTGCAGTACATGCATTGACACGACTGGGTGACTGAACAGCAGCAGTGTGTTTATAGAGATAGTTGTGAATCTTAATTTCCACTGAACAAGAAACAGGACCTTTCTAAGAGAGCTACAGTATGAAGTGTGTGGCTTAATACTAAAAAAAACAGTATTCTTTGTGAAAATGATGCCAAAATTAATCTCATTGACTTTTGCCAGATGGCAATAAGGTAGAGTCTCAAGGCCTATTGCAGTCATAAAATGTGGGTGCTGGCATCAATATGCATGCCCAGTGTTGAATTCCGTTGTTCAGTGTTGGGCAATGCTTAGAAGATCAAGTGTTGGCTGCAAGCTCTTCAGTTTGTGATTTGTTTGTAAATGAAGGCATAGTATAGAAATTACTCAGTTTGGACTCTGGAGGGTCAGTTGTGACCTCTTTCCATCTCTGTTTAACTGTCAACAGATCAATACATACAGAGTGGTTAAATTCATGTTTAGGAGTAGAATGGCATCATGGAAAGTGTACCCGTTATTCTGGAGAGCTGGATTCATCTGTTCTGGTCCATCTCTGAGTAGATGTTGCTCTGGAGCAGTTCACTCTGGATGAGAGTTTCCTCCTACAAAAATTTCCACACCTACAAAAGGTGTGGACTGGCACTTAGGTTTGGATTTCCAATCTCGGTAGGTTCTTCATGCCGCTGGGCAGTCCTCTGTTCCCATAGTCAGCTCCTTTCCCTGTTTGTGTTAGGGAACTCTTTGAAATCTCCGTTCTCCCTTCCTGGTCTCATACTTTAAAATCCAGGTTTTGTTAAGCTAGGCATGTACATCCTTGCTGCCATTTGTCATTTCTTGTCTTGGAGATTGATGTGCTTTTCTTCTAAGACCTGTGCTCTTAATTCTTCTTTTCCTCCTGTATGATCTTGTTAGTAAACTGTACCTTTTTCCTGGTCCTTTTCTTTCATTCGTTTTCTTTACATATATAGATATGGTCCAAACTTTTTATTTATTTGTTTGGCTGTGTCAGGTCTTAATTGTGGCACGCAGGGTCCTCCTTGCATCATGTGGGATCTTTGTTGCAGCACACGTACCCTCTAGTTGTGGACTTAGTTGCGTGTTGGATCTTGGTTTCCCAGCCAGGTTTGGAACCTGCGCCCCCTGCATTGGAACCACAGTCTTAACCACTGGACCGTCGGGAGTTTCAACATACAAATTTATTGTCTGAAACCCTAATTAATAGGAAATAGCAAAATTAATGTTCTTTTAGAAAAATTTAGTAATTCCTAAGTGAGCCTGTTTGTTTCTGTCATATGGCATTGAAAAGATAAACAGTTACCAAAATTTTTTGTGTTTTAAAAAACTTTTCTTAACCCTTAGCACCAGAAACTAGAGTGACATTTTAATGCAAAGTCTGCTGAAGTTTGATAAACAGAATTCTAGACTTTTTTCTTCATTGCATAGATTTTATTGTCTAAATGTTTCTTGATTCCCATCTCTTCATTTCAGCCTCCATTGTTATTGGACCCTCATCCATCCTTCGAGCTTCCCTGGCGGCTCAGTTGGACAGAGGGCCTGGTGGGCTCCGGTCCATGGGGTTGCAGAAGAGTCAGACATGACTTAGTGACTAAACAACAACATCCATCCTTAAGTCTGTTTGGTGACTTAATAGTTGATCTGCTTATCTGTAGGTCTTAAATCCCAAGTTTTTATCTTTAGGCTCTTCATGATACAGTTTAGACTTATTTCTAGGTCCATGTTCTTCCTGTACTTCATGTTTCAGCCTCAGGGATGAACTTACCTAGCATCCCTTACATTGTATCTTAATCTCTTATTCCTCAGTGCCTTTCCTCACAGTTCCACCTTTTTTTTTTTTCTCTTTAACCATTTTTAAAATTGAAGTATAGTTAATTTGCAGTGTTGTGTTAGTTTCAGGTGTACAGTAAAGTGATTCTATGGTTTTTCCAGTGGTCATGTATGGATGTGAGGAAAGCTGAGCGCTGAAGCATTGATGCTTTTGAACTGTGGTGCTGGAGAAGACTCTTGAGAGTCCCTTGGACTGCAAGGGGATCCAACCAGTCCATCCTAAAGGAGACCAGTCCTGGGTGTTCATTGGAAGGACTAATGTTGAAACTGAAACTCCAGTACTTTGGCCACCTCATGCAAAGAGTTGACTCATTGGAAAAGACCTTGATGCTGGGAAGGATTGGGGGCAGGAGGAGAAGGGGACGACAGAGGATGAGATGGCTGGATGGCAGCACCGACTTGATGGACATGAGTTTGGGTAAACTCCGGGAGTTGGTGATGGACAGGGAGGCCTGGCGTGCTGTGATTCATGGGGTCGCAAAGAGTCGGACACGACTGCGAGACTGAATTGAATGTGATTCCATTGTACACACGTATATTTTTTCAGATTCTTTTCCATTATAGGTTATTACAAGATAGTGAATATAGTTCCTTGTGCTATAGAATAGGTTCTTGTTGTTAATCTATTTTATGTATTGTAGTGTATATCTCGGAGAAGGCAATGGCAACCCACTCCAGTACTCTTGCCTTGAAAATCCCATGGACGGAGAAGCCTGGTAGGCTGCAGTCCATGGGGTCGCACAGAGTTGGACACAACTGAAGTGACTTAGCAGCAGCAGTGTATATCTGATAATCCCAGATTGCAAATCTGTCCTCCCCGGCCACTCTCCTGCTGTTGCCATTAGGAACTTTAAGTTTTTTTCTATGTCTGTGAGTTTATTTCTGTTTTGCAAATAGGTTCATTTGTATCATTTTTTAGATCCCATATATGAGTTATATTAGATGATGCTTATCTTTTTCAGTCTGATTTACTTAATCTCATAATCTCTATACCCATTCATGGTGCTATGAGTAGTATCACTTCATTCTTTTTTCTGGCTGAGTAATACTCCATGTTATAGATAAGTGCTACCTCTTTTTTTTTTGGTCACACCTTCCTTATCCATGGACATTTAAATTGCTTCCATGTCTTAGATATTGTAAATAGTGCTGCTATAACTATTGGAATATGTATCCTTTTGAATTACAATTTTCTCTGGATAGATGTCCAGGAGTGGGATTGCAAGATCATATGGTAATGCTTGTTTTTAATTTAAGGAACTTCCATACTGTTCTCCATAGTGACTGTGCCATTTTGCATTCCCACCAGCAGGGTAGGAGGATTCGTTTTTCTCCACACCCTCCCTCTCTAGCATTTATTATCTGTAGACTTGTCAGTGATGGCCATTCTGACTGGTCTGAGGTCATACTTCAGTGTAGTTGTGATTTGCAGTTCTCTGAGTTGCAGTATTGAACATCTTTTCACGTGCCTGTTGGCCACTTGCATGTCTTTGAAGAAATGTCTGTATAGGTCTTCTGCCTATTTATTTATTTTTATATTAAACCACATGAGCTATTTGCATATTTGGGAATTAATTCCTTGTCGATCTCATTGTTTGCAAATATTTTCTCCTAGTCTGTAGGTTTTCTTTTTGTTTATGGTTACCTTTGCTGTGCAAAAACTTCTTTAAGTTTAACTAGGTCCTGTTAATTATTTTTGCTTTTGTTCCCATTACTCTAGGTAGTGGTGGTTGTTCAATCACTCAGTCATGTCAGACTCTTCGCAACTCAATTACTCTAGGAAATGGATCCAAAAGAGTTTTGCTACAATTTATGTCATAGAATATTCTACCTATATTTTCCTCTAGGAGTATTATAGTATCTGGTCTCAGGTTCTGGTCTTTAATCCATTTTGAGTCTATTTTTGTATATGGTGTTAAGAGAATGCTCTTAATTTCAGTCTTTTACATGTGGCCATCGTGTTTGCAGCATCCCTTATTGAAGCGGTTATCTTTTCTCCATTGTATATTCTTACCTCCTCTGTCATTGCTTAATTGATCATGGGTGCATGGATTTATTTCTGGCCTTTCTGTCCTGTCTCATTGATCTGTATGTCTGTTTTTGTGCCAATACCAGACTGTTTTGATGACTAGCTTTGTAGTGTAGTCTTAAGTCAAGGAGCCTGGCGCTGCCAGCTCTCTTTCCCAAGATTGCTTTGGCTCTTTGGGATCTTTAGTGATTCCATACAAACTTAAAACAAATTTTTTTTGGTTCTAGTTCTGTGAAAAGTGCCCTTCATAATTTGATAGGGATTGCATTGAATATGTGGATTGCCTTGGGTAGTATGGTCATTTTAAAAAAATCAATTTCTTCCAATCCAAGAAGATAATATATCTTTCCATCTGTTGGTGTTGTCTTTCTTTCTTTCATCAGCGTCTTAAGAGTTTTCAGAATACAGGTCTTCTACCTCCTGTTGTTGTTGGTTAGTTACTAAGTTGTGTCTGACTCTTTGAGACCCCATGGACTGTAGTCTACTAGGCTCCTCTGTGCATGGGATTTTCCTGGCAAGAGTACTGGACTGGGTTGGCTTTTCCTTTTCCAGGGGATCTTCCCGACCCAGGGATCGAACCTGTCTCCTGCATGGGCAGGTGGATTCTTTACCACTGAGCCATGGGAGAAGCCCTCTTTTGTCTCCTTGCAGTGCCATGCTGTGCTAAATTGCTTCAGTCATGTCCAGCTTTGTGCGACCCCATGAACTGTAGCCTACCAGGCTCCTCTGTCCATGGGATTCTCCAGGCAAGAATACTGGAGTGGATTGCCATTCCCTTCTCCAGGGAATCTTCCCGACCCAGGGATCGAACTGGCGAGTCTTAGGTCTAACCTGCATTGGCAGGCAGGTTCTTTACCACTAGCACCACCTGGGGAAGTCTCCTTAGGTAGAGTTTATTCTTGGTACTTGATTCTTTTTGATATGATGGCAAGTGGAATTGTTTCCTTAATTTCTCTTTCTCATATTTCATTGTTAAGCTCTAACCTTTTAAATTGGACCTTTACAACCTGCTGAGGGCAAATTTAAGTTACCCTTTTTGTTTGCAATATTACCTTTATACTGCTTCTCATACCATTTAGCATGTTTCATGATAATTATTCATTTAAGGTTTGTTCCATTAAACTGGTTATCTCATAGAAATACAAGGATTAGTAGTCTCTAGGTATTCCCCTAGCTTGGAATGTCATGTTCTCTTAATATTTCGAATTTTTAGAAAAGGTATAAATGTAGAATGTTTTTCTGCTTTTGTTCAGGCACAGAGTATAGTCATAGGAGCCTGGAGTTTAGATCAAACCCATGTTTGCTGGCCTTGTTACCTGTTAGCTTTGTAGCCTTATGTTGATTACAGTGTACTGTGTGCCACAGTTTCTCTGAAAGAAATTTATTTCCAGTCTGTACCAATTTTGTAGGGTTGTGAAAATTAACTGGAGAGGTACTTTGCCTGAGACATGGTAAACACAAAATAAACATTACCCATAATCATTTATATTTCTGTGTTCACTTTCAAATCTGTATTTTTATCAGTAAATGTTACTTTCTAGAGTTAGAAAAAATATAATTTGGAAATACTATTTTTACGTGTTGCACAGTATTTCAACATGACATTAGAATGGTTTCAAATGCCCCTAAATTGAATTAAATGCCTAACAGACCCCATATGCAGATAACCTACTCTTTTCCCTGTAGTCAGTGGCTCTTATTTCTTAACAGAACTTTTCTGATTAACTGGAAGAAAGAAAATACATTTCTGTCTTCCTTAATGGAAACCAGTGTTTAGCTTGCTAAACAAATGTTTAGTTCATTAAAGATTCATAAGCCACATTGCACTGTTCTCAGATAAAACTACTAAGAGTTTAACATTTGACTTGTAACTATACTATGCTATATGTATTAATTTTTTTTTATTACCTCCTTCCTGAATCAGAGTGAAATATAAACAGTTCTAAATGGTTTTATAGAATTTCAGGGGTTATTTTTCCTTCTCTACTTCTTTTTTCCTAATTCTTTTCTTTTTTTCTTTTTAATTCTTTTCTTATTCAAGATATTGGACTTCATGAATCCCCTCCTTTTCCCCCAGATTCACCAGTCATTTATTGTACTTTTAGGCACCCATTAAATGGCTGCTGTACGTGTCAGCCGCTGTTCCAAGAGCCTTATAATTGTTTTTTTCCTAAACCCTAAGCTAATAGTATTATCTCTATAGTTTAATGGTGAAGGAAACAGAGATGAAGGTCAGGTATTGTATGTCTTATTAAGTCGCAGAGCTAGGATTTGAGCCTCGGCCTTTCTGTAGGATAGTTGAGTAGGGGGATATAGAGCAGTAATAAGCTCTTTGTGAGCACAGATTGTTTTATTTGCCTCTGTATCTCAGCACCTCTGAATCCATTGCTTTTAGGGAAGCTTAAAGGATATTCATTCCCATTTTAAAGATAGTCGTGTTTGACGCTGTTGTTCCTGCTTAAGCCAGAGTGACTTCTGTTAAAAGCTAGGGTGGCTTCCATTCCATTTTACTGTAGAGTTGTTTAATACTGCCCTTGGTACGTTTAACTTACTGTCCTTTCTCCTAAGATAGTAGTGAGTCATATCCTTTTTGATCTGGTGTTTGCAGTTGTTTACCTCCACAATTCTGGATGTTGTTCCTTGCGGCCTGCATGTCCAGATGCTAATACTTGTTGAATGCAGGCAACTTAATTTTGTAATGCTGCAGTTTCCTTATTTGTAAAGTAGGAATAATAAGCAACATGGTTAATAAGACTTATTGGCACATTTAAATCTTGTTTATTAAGATAAACAAATGAATAAAGTGCTGTGGAAATTGTGTTAATTACTGTTGCTATTAAACCCCAGTTTTATAATCTGAAGCCAAATGTCTCTTTGGAGGACAATATCTAAATGAAAGCATAAGAAATTGAGGATTGGGGAGGGGAAACACGTTGGATAAATAAAAAATTCCCTTTAAGTGTCAATTCTGAAATCTGCTAACTTTCTACAAATGCTCTGTGGGATATTAGATTTTTAGAAAAGTGTTATCTTTACTGTGAAAATAATAGAAGTTTTCTTCAGTGTTTAAGAGTTGCCTGTCAATAGATGATAGTGGTTACATAGGTAAACGTATTAGCTTGGTTTGGGGCTGTACATGACTGCTCTTGGTCACTAAATTGGAGATATATTCCCCAGTCTTTCCAGCTTCCTTCATGTGATAAAAATTTTGCACAAATGCTAACTTTTATTTTCCTTCATACTTTTGGCCATTTGACTAGGAAGAAGTACCATATCTTCCATATACCAAGTTAACTATAACTTTAATTAATTTTTTCCCCTAGCCTTAACCTATCTTCTGTGATTTTGAATTGTGAAATTAAAGGAAAACAATTTCCAGAATGTTTACAGTTGAAGGTTTATTGAAAGAATGTCCTTATGAAACTTTGAGAATGAATTTTAAAATATAGATTAATAATACAGTTCTTTTTTTCCTGAAGAAATTCTGTTTGCCTGAAGAGGTAAATACATTTTCACATAAAATTCATATGCCATTTAATCTATACAGTGGGTAAATTTGTTGATGCTTAGAGCTGTGAACAAAGTTATGAGTTTGTTTGCAGGGCAAGTTTTTTTTTTTTTTAATTGAGGTATAATTAGCATCCATCATCATATTAGTTTCCGATACACAGCATAATGATTTGATATTTTTATATATTGCAGAATGATTACAAAGTATAGTTAACATCCATCACCATATATACAGAATTTTTTCCAAAATCTACTTTCTTAGCAACTTTCAAATATGCAGTACAGTAGTATTAACTTAATTATCATGCTGTAGATTAAATTCCTATAATAATAAAACTTCCTTGACAGCTGAAGTTTGTGTCTTTTGACTCCTTTACCCATTTGGCCCACCCACTATACCCTGCTTCTGGTAACCATCTACTGTTCTATGAGTTTGCTTTCAATCTTGAACATATCAGTGTTTTTACGCTTTTTCTATTAAAATCAAAGTCATATATGCCATCTCTTTGATTTCAGTGCTTTAGGAATTAATGTCAAAGGTTTCATGTGGAAAATGTTGGTGATTATTTCTACTGAAATGAAGGCATATAATCCATGGTTAGAAGACTCACGTATTTCAGTACTTGAAAGAGTTATTAGTAGACTGGACTTAAACCTTCTAGCTTCTGCATTATGAGATGCCTATTAAGATGGAATCTTTGAGTTTGTTTTCATTTCAGTTTGTCAAAACAATTTTCAGCAATGTTTTTATTAGTGTAACTCTAACTTTGTTTTTAAAAATTTAATTAATAAAATATGGTAGGTATACTAATTGGTGAAGACAGCACAGAATACTCACATAGCAAGAAGGAAAGTATTGCATGCTGATTTTTGGGCTCATGTCTGGAGCCAAAGAGTTGAGAATTTCAGGTGAACTCTATAGAGGGGATAGGTTGCCTGCATATCAGGGTTCAGAGGACTAGTTCCTCATCAGATGACTTGAACGTTCTTCATTTGGAATTGTCTATAATGTAAAGCTTTGAACTTGATGACCCCCAAGGGTCCCTTCTGTCTCTGAATTTGTTGATAGCTGGCAGAGGGGGAGATCCTATGTGTATTATATGTTACTCTTATATTTACTTTTGGGCAATTCAAACTCCAAAGTTTTACAGAGCCTGGCCTCCTTACTTAAAGAGCAGTTTATGCTTTAAAAGCAGGTAGCACTTTGATAAATGTCTTCTTGCCACTTTTCCTCTCTTAAATTTCAAGAAGTATCAGTGAATCGCCTGGTGCTGATTGACAAACTCTGAAGGTTTTGGGAGCATCATTAAGGTTACTTTACTACCTATAGGTTAAATTAACCAGTATGACTTCTATATTCATTTGAATCACTTAACGCCCCATAACATACAGTAGGCATTTAATAGCCAAAAGTGGGCAGGTAAGATATCCTAAACCTCTTGAGTAATAGTTTTCTTTGCTTTTCAAAGTGAAAGAAACAGTATCATGCTGTTCTCTTGTGTCCACACTGTTGGGGGTCCAGGCGAGATGGCCTTTGAAGTGGTAAAACTTCCTGGATGAATTCTGAAATAGGATGGGTCTTTTATTTAGTTTGTGATGATGGTGGTTTAGTTGCTAATTTGTGTCCGACTCTTGTGACCCCCCATGGACTGCATGCAGCCTGCCAGGCTCCTCTGTCCATCGGATTGTCCCAGCAAAAATACTGAAATGGGTTGCCATTTTCTTCTCTAAGGGATCTTCTGGACTCAGGGATCAAACCTAGGTCTTCTGCATTGCAGGCAGTCTCCTGCATTGCAGCAGATTCTTTACTATTTGAGCCACCAGGGAAACCATACAAGGTCATACATTTTGTTGATACTGGAGTTAAGATCTGAACTCAGTCAGAGGCAGTTTGACACAAGAGCCCAACGTTTGTAATCAAATGACCTACCTTATTGCTTTCAAAGAATAGATAACAATTACTCCTTTCATCTCAGACCCAGTCCTCTTTCTCACAGTCAGTCAGTACCATCTTCAGGGGGATACGTTTCAAGATCTTCAGTAGATTCCTGAAGCCATAGATAGTAGAGTTCTGTATATCCTGTGTGTTTTTCTTATACTAATGGCTGGGGAGCATATATATAATGGACGCAGTAGATAGAGGGATGATTCACGTTCTGAGTGGGACAGACACGGATGGCATGTGGTTTCACCAGCTATTTGGAATTGAAAACTTTACTTTGAAAATTGTAACTGAAAAGTTTAATTAGCCTATTTCTATTGTATTCTTCAAGGTTTTAGACATATTTCATATCTAAATGCCATGTCTTAGTATAGTGTTTATTGATCCTACAGCAAACAGGATTATAGGATACACTTTTGGTTAAAAATTATTGGGTTCTATTTTTACTTAAAAGGAGCCTTTAAACAATAGTGTGTCACTGAAACGTAATGACATGATTTTCATGATAGAAACAGTGAAAGACAAGCTTTTAAAAGCAGTTTTGATTTTATATCATCAGATATGTGATGAACATGCTTTAATATTTGCAACATGAACTCTGTACTCAATGATACAACTGTTTGTATTGTATTTATAATATACAGACTTCTCCTTAAAAATAAAGGATGAAACTCCCCCCGCCAAAAAAAAAAAAAAAGAAAATTGAAAACTAATTTTTAATTCAATATTTTTGTACCATGGCTGATCAGGTAGGTAACTGAAACCATGGAAAGTGAAACTGGTGATAAGGCCGGAGGGGAGGGGTTAAATTAACAATGTCTGTTTTATGAATTTATTTCTACCAATTTTTAATGTGTAAATAATACATAAACTTACATATGCAAACCTTCTAAATTTATGTGTACACATAGATGGAAATTATACTGTTTTTCCTGTAGCATATCTGGGAGAGACCTTTCCATCAGTTCATGTAAATTGAACTTTCCTCTTTCTTTTTTAATGTTTGCATAGTATTTTCTCTTTTTTTCTTGATAAAATTGAGAGTAATTCTATTAGTAATTTGAACCTTCTGACTAAAGTTTATTTAGTATATTAATTGGTGGTGTAATGTGTGATAGAGATAGCCGTTTTCTACTGAATTGGGTCAGTATGTGACTCAAAAGAAAACCCACTTTGCTGTTGCAGTGGATGGAAATCTCTTAAAATCCAGCAATAGATTGAGTTATGATTAATTTATTTTCCTTTTGGCACAATGCTTGTAATGTCATATGATTAGTCCTTCTGTTCCCGCCCCAATAAATAGAAGTTAACTAAAGAACTGTACTTGGAATTTGACTGGAGACTTAAAAATAGTGTCAGATTTGACTTATAAAAATTGCAGTTTTTTCTGTCTCTGTAGTAACTTTGACCTATTTTATCAGCTAAACTTATTTTCTTTGAGTATCAGCCTTTTCCCCTGTGTATTAGTTTCTTATAGAAAGATAAAAAGTTGAAACAAATTAAGAACTCTGTTTTGAACTAAATTGTTATTACACTTACTATGTTCACAAATTTCTTATTGCTAACATCTCCATGAGGTAGATGATAACTGATTTTGCAGAAGAGGTAAACAAATTTAGAGAGCAAGTTTCTTGACTGGAGTCAGAGCCAGCACAGCTGATGCTGAAATCCAGGTGATCTGGGGCCATTTCTCAGTTTACTGTACTTTAAGCTGCTTTTTCCTGGTTTCTCCATTAAGATATTACAACTTTGCCATTTCCTTTGTATTCGTGGTTTCATTTGGCCACAGCAGTACTGTGAAGTACCCATGGCATATATTGTTTCTATTCTGTGGCTGGGGAATCTGAGGCTAGAGGTTGTGGATTGTACAAAGGCAGACTCCTTTAAAACCTGTTCTGTGACACGACTTCAGCCAAGGTGTTATGACTTTAGATGCAATGCCCCTTTCTTTTACTAGAAATGTGGAAACAAAGATTTCTACTTGTGCTCTGTTTTTTTGTTTTTTTTTTTGAATTGGGAATTTCTTGGTCATTCCATGAGAAATACAAGTAGATTTTATCTGCTGGGTTCTGGACCTAATGCCTTGAATTTGATACAATCCTGACAGTTTATGGGGCTTCCCTGGTGGCTCAGATGGTAAAGACTCTGCAATGTGGAGAGACCTGGATTCGATCCCTGGGTTGGAAAGATCCCCTGGGGACCCACTCCAGTATTGTCAACCCACTCCAGTATTCTTGCCTGGAAAATCCCCATGGGCAGAGGAGCCTGGTGGGCTACAGTTCATGGGGTCACAAAGAATCGGACATGACTGAGCAACACTTTATGACACATTAATCGGGCAGACTTCAGAGGTTAAGATAGTGCAGCGTTGGTGAAGGCTGTCTGATCAAACTGTATTATATAGAGTTTCCTCTTTTATGGTTCCTTCATTTTTGATGTTGTATCATATATAGTTGACGTTTTTTTTTTTCTCTCTTTTTTCCCTTTTAGTGAATGGTAGTGTCTAGAAAGGGTATGTCCCTTCAAGAGAGAGGTGCCAATGTCCAACCGGCCTAATAACAATCCAGGGGGGTCACTGCGACGTTCACAGAGGAACACTGCCGGGGCCCAACCACAAGACGACTCGATAGGAGGAAGGTATGTATTTAATGGTAATTTGAAAAGAAACTGAGATTGAAGAAAGTTTTTTTAAAACCTCACTATATGGACCAGAGCTTAAATGGTTCACTGTAAATGGGAATTTCTTTTCTAATTTTTGAGCTAGGTAGCAGAAACCTGGAATTCAGAGCGATTATTTAATCATCCCTACACCCACCCCCAGGCTCAAAAAATAGTTCTCAGTCATTATCAAAACTTGAATCTCTGGGTTGTTAACATGTGGCACATCATGTTTTGTTGGCCCCTTTTCTTTCTCCTCACTGTCTTATACACAGGCTACAACATACCTTTCAGCCATTTGTGATCCCTTCCTTCATGTGTGTAGTGACTTGGTTTATTTACCTTATTTGAAAGGAACCTTCGTTTGTTTTAAGATCTTGAGTTTTGTTACCTAGCTTTTGAGTTTTTTCCCCATCTTATTTTTTGACAACACATGGATGCTGACAGGCTGGTGAGGTTGTCTGTTAGCACATCCATTCTTAGTGTTTGATGTTGAGTTGGTCTTTTTTAGCTGGAGTCGTTGTATAGGAGGTAATATGAAGAATCAGATACATTCTGCTGAATGTTGAATTCCATGTCTCATTTAGCTAAGTACTCTCATTTTATGCATAACATACTCAGATTTGCTTGGGCCTACTTTTCCAGTGCATGGACTCATCATAGATTAAAGTAGATTGTGGCTAAACTCTAATAAGATTACCTTATGCAACATTTTGAGGCATTATCATGTATATATTGTCTTGTTTAGTCACTAAGTCATGTCCAACTCTTAGTGACCCCGTGGACAGTAGCCCATCAGAATCCATGGAATTTCCCAGGCAATAGTGCTGGAGTGAGTTGCTATTTCCTTCTCCAGTATATTGCCTAGTAAAATATATATAAAATTTATATATAATTTATAAATATTTTATATATTTATAAAAGGTAAATGTCAAATGTAAAGAAGAAATTGAAGTATATCTTGCTCATGTCAGGCCATTTTAGTGGTTGAACATTTGGACATTGGGCTAGGACAGTTTGTGTGTAATTTTTGTCTCTTGTGAAATAGCTGTGTGTCCTTTGTTATATATCCTTCAGAAAACCTCAATTTTTTTTTTGTTTGTTTTAGTCCGTACAGTGAGGATACTTATTTTACAGGGTTACTAGTTAATTTCAGTATTATAGTATGTTAAACTTTTAGAACAGTGCTTAGTACAGAGTTTTGTTCTAAATTTTTTGCTTTTTTTACATTTAAAGCAGCATACTTTATTTATGCTGCTGATTAGAAAATAACACCCCCCATTACAAAAATGTTACATATTTTAGAGAACTTGGAAAATACAGGGAAGTATAAAGAAAAACATCATATTTTCACAGTCCACTTAGAATCACTGCTAACATTGACCCATTCCTCCATGTGCGTGCACGTGCATGGGCGTGTGCTAGGTGGTTCATTTGTGTCCAGCTTTTTTGAGCCCCTGGACCATAGCTCACCAGGCTCCTCTGTTTGTAATATTTCCCAGGCAAGAATACTGGAGTGGTTGCCATTTACTTCTCCAGGGGGATCTTCCCCACCCTAGGGATTGAAGCTACATCTCCTGTGTCTCCTGCATCGCAGATGGATTCTTTACCCGCTGAGCCATACTAGATGTGCATGCATACATATTAATCCTCAGGTTATGCTTAGGCTCTTGATATGATTGACAAACATTTTGCACTGTCACACAGTATATTACTTGTAAATCCAGTGATGTTTCAGCACCATTATCTTTTCTGCACGTCAGTAATAGGGAAAATTATTTAAATATCTCTTGTATTATGTATTTAAAAATGTGAGTGGAAAACAAATAGACACAGTTAATTCTAGTTGATTAAGATGCATTGGCTTTAATAGCTAAGTTGTGCTCAAGATTGAATTCAATTAGATGTGTAGAATGGATCTTTCCCTAAAGTTTATGTACTTTAAGCCAATGATGCATGCTCAATTGATGGAAAATAATGAAATTTAAGTTTCTTTGGTAAGGCAGAAACATGCCAAAATACGTAAAGCAAGGTGTAATTAAGAGTTTTTGTAAGACTTGAATCCTTCCTCCCTTTCAGTAATGCAGCCTCATTTCATCTCTCACGATTTCAACTTTTATGTCTTCAAGAAACATGTCCTGGCAAAAAATAGTCACAAAAGAGGGCATATTCACTTTTTTGAAGTCTAGTATCATATGTGTTGTTTTCCTGTCTTTAAAAATTTTTTAAAAACATGACTTTTAAAGTCTTCATGTCTAGTTGTGTGGTTAATACCATAATTTAGTAATATTGATTGTTCAGGTGTTTCCTGTTTTTATGGGGAGAAGTATAATTATGATCAGTACGTAGGAATTTGGAACTTCCGCCAAAAAGTCTTATCATTTTGGTTAATAATGCAAATGAGAATATATTTGCACATTGGAATCTCATTTTGCCATTTTAGCAAGGTTGATACTTTTGTTTGTGATAGATTGTCTGGACTGGAAGGGACCTCAAACCCCAGACTGACTTGTGAAGCCCCAATGGAGTGTGCTGTAGTACCCAATTATGTAACTTCTGAGAAACCTCTCCAGGGATGTTGGGGAGTGAGAGGATTGGCATTAATTGGGAGAGAGCAGTTGTAACTGTATTTCCATTCTTTTAACCTGATTCCTGTTGCCTACCTTTCCTAAGTAAAATACTACTACTATTGTGACTTTTGTTTCCAAAACACAGTGGCTTTGGTCTTGTGGATGTATTCACAGTGGTCCAGTGATTGAAATAGTGGCAATAATAAGAGCATCTTCTCCAACAGATGTACATATTCTTTCACTTTGAGACTCACAGAAGCTGTGTGCTAGTAAATATGTAGTCCCTGTTTTATAAATGCTTGCTCAGCTTTACACAGCTGCTGTGTAGAGACAAGGCTTGATTCCTGACTGCTTCACTCTCCAGTCCGATTCTTTCTTTATGCCAGCTGTTCTTACTGCACAAACCACTTGATGCAGATGATGAAAGACTTAGAGGAGGGCATGAAGTACTTACAATTGAAGATTATTTAACTCTTTCAGTTTAGAATTTAAGTTTTTTCCCTCCTAGAATTTCTTAATTCATTCATTTTTTGATTTGCTCTGTTTCCTTCCCAACTTGGGTGAACGTGTCCTTTTTTGTGTAGCTTCATTTCTGTGACCACTTTGTCTTTTTCCCAAATCAGGTCACTTACCTTTTTTTTGCCTTAAGAAGAAAAGGTCTAGTTCATCCATAAGGTAAAATAAACTTGGATCTTTGGGATATATTTATTTTCTCTTGATTATTCCCTCTGTTGTTTTTCACCCATTCTTCATCTCTGTTCCTAATGAAACTAGATATCTTTCCCCTCTTCTGTTGTTTTTCTCTTCTCCCTTCTTCCATAATTTGTTGGGCTACCATTGATCTGTTCCTCTCTGTGTGTTCTCTTCCTTCTTCAGGAAATCCTTCACCTCTTCTGCTTGTGTGTGGGCTTGCTCTGAGAGATATTACCTAGCCTTCCCACTGCTAGCAGGCTCTCCCTCTCTCTTGGCCATTCATTAACATTTTCTTTAGCAATTTTTTTGTTTTTCTCAAATGTCAGTGGTAGGATTGAATTCAGTTTTATAGCAAGCTCAGTTAAGGTTGCTGTAGTGAAGGTTTGTTTGACTTTGTTATAAAAACACAGAATGATGAGAACAGAAAATTGGATGCTTCGGGAGAATTAAAGAATTAAGATAAATTTAATCCTTCTACCCAGAGATAATGGTGGTTCATATTTCTACTCTGTTTCTACTCCATGATTTGAATTATCCCTCATTTTTTGTCTGTAAAATACATTACTCCCATGCCTATCACATTTGACTATGATTCTGATTTTATTGAGTCAGATTCCTACAATAGGTTCATAGGACCCAAGGATATGAATTAATTTGAAGACTTTTTTTTTTTTGGTGCTGCATGGCATGTGGGATCTTAGTTCCCCTACCAGGGATTGAGCCCATGTTCCCTGCATTGAAAGCACAGAGTCTTAACCACTGGACCACCAGGGAAGTCCCTGAAGACTTTTTTAACAGAATACTAAATTGTCTTTCAGAAAGATCGAATCACTTTGGTTTTTTTTTTTCTTGTTTTGATTAAACCAGTTTATACTCCTAACACTTCGTGAGAATGCCTAGTTCTTCAAATCCTGGTCAAACAGCACAGCATTTTTAGTATAAGTTTGTGGGGAAAAGGGATTCCTTTGGTTAAAGTTACTGTTCTTTGGTTACCATAGAGTTGAAGGTCTTCCCCACATATTGGGCATTTTTATATATTTTGTGAGTTGTCTTAGTGTCCCTTTTCTCTTTTAATTTTGAGGATGTTTGTTCTTTTATTAGAACCCTTTATGAAAAGGGAATCAATCTACAGAGATGGGCTAGTATTTTTTATTACTTGTTCTAGTACTAATTTATGGTAGATTTTAAATTTAGGTAGTCAGGTATATCAGCTGTTTGTTTCTTTTCTTCCTTTGCTTTCTCCCAGAATAAAATTTTCTTCTCCGTTCTCAGTGTTTTTTTTTTTTAATGGTGTGAAAAAATGCCTGAATCCAATCCACTCCACCTTCACACTCCCATTACAAAATTTGTCTGCAGGGTTTTACTAGTTATTTATTACTGAGTAATATATTATGAGATCTAGAGGTTATTGTTTTCTGTTAACATTGCAAAGCAGGGAGTTTTTAAAGCCAGGGTTAATTTTATAGAAAGATATAGATTTGTATTAATATTTTGCTTAAAAAAATTATTTCAAAGGGTTGGGATACAGAAAAACACAAAAAAGAAAATAAATATCATCCAGAGATTAAGTCTGTTTTGATTTTTATCTGTCTTTATTTTGGTGGGGGGAATCTTAGTTCCCTGATCAGTTATTGAACCTGTGCCCCCTGCAATAGAAGCGAGGAGTCTTAACCACTGGACCTCTAGGGAATTCCCTGTCTTTAAAGCGCCATTTAGCATGTAGCTGATTACATTGTAAATACTTTTAGATCCTACTATTGTTTCCACTCAATATCCCAACATGAACATTTCCTCTTATCATTATGATTTTTGGCATTTGTTTACAAATGGTCACATGATTTGCTGACTCAATGTGCAGTATTTTCCACTATTAATTTTCCTTTTTTGGATAGTTAGATAATTGCAGTGGGAAAAGTTTTTGCTTGTGCTTCAGTTCAGTTCAGTTCAGTCACTCAGTGGTGTCTGACTCTTTGCCACCCCGTGAATTGCAGCACGCCAGCCCTCCCTGTCCATCACCAACTCCGGGAGTTCACCCACACTCACGTCCATCGAGTCAGTGATGCCATCCAGCCATCTCATCCTCTGTGGTCCCCTTCTCCTCCTGCCCCCAATCCCTCCCAGCATCAGAGTCTTTTCCAATGAGTCAACTCTTCACATGAGGTGGCCAAAGTACTGGAGTTTCAGCTTTAGCATCATTCCTTCCAAAGAACACCCAGGGCTGATCTCCTTCAGAATGGACTGGTTGGATCTCCTTGCAGTCCAAGGGACTCTCAAGAGTCTTCTCCAACACCACAGTTCAAAAGCATCAATTCTTCGGCACTCAGCCTTCTTCACAGTCCAACTCTCACATTCATACATGACCACAGGAAAAACCATAGCCTTGACTAGACAGACCTTTGTTGGCAAAGTAATGTCTCTGCTTTTGAATATGCTATCTAGGTTGGTCATAACTTTCCTTCCAAGGAGTAAGCGTCTTTTAATTTCATGGCTACAGTCACCATCTTCAGTGATTTTGGAGCCCAGAAAAATAAAGTCAGCCACTGTTTCCCCATCTATTTCCCATGAAGTGATGGGACCGGATGCCATGATCTTCTTCTGACTGTTGAGCTTTAAGCCTACTTTTTCACTCTCCTCTTTCACTTTCATCAAGAGGCTTTTTAGTTCCCCTTCACTTTCTGCCATAAGGGTGGTGTCATCTGCATATCTGAGGTTATTGATATTTCTCCCAGCAATCTTGATTCCAGCTTGTGCCTCTTCCAGTCCAGAGTTTCTCATGATGTACTCTGCATATAAGTTAAACAAGTAGGGTGACAATATACAGCCTTGACGTACTCCTTTTCCTATTTGGAACCAGTCTGTTGTTCCATGTCCAGTTCTAACTGTTGCTTCCTGGCCTGCATACAGATTTCTCAAGAGGCAGGTCAGGTGGTCTGGTATTCCCATCTCTTTCGGAATTTTCCACAGTTTATTGTGATCCACACAGTCAAAGGCTTTGGCATAGTCAATAGCGCAGAAATAGATGTTTTTCTGGAACTCTCTTGCTTTTTAGATGTTTGCAATTTTGGTATCTCTCAAGGAATAGGTTCCAAGGAATGAAATTGCTTGGTCAAAGTGAGTTTTTTATAGTCAACTTATTTCACATAAATCTTTTGCCCTCCAATTTACTTACCACCATCAGGAAAAAAAGTGCATTTTCTCATCATTCTGTCAAGTGTTTGCCTTCTGGTTGCAAAGAACAGGTGTGAATTTAAAGTTGCCAGCTGCACGTCTCCTGCCTTATTTATGGAAGAAGATGGGCAGAGAAAAGCAAATGTATTAGAGTATGTGTGGTTCAAGTTCTGACTAGTTTCCATTCCTTAGTTTTTCAGATCTATGTTGAATCTTTTCTCTAGGCTTGATTCTTTAACTGTTTTGATTGTGGAGGTATGCATGCCTTATTTTAATAAAGCCTCTTTTTCTTTTTTGGCTTTAGAGTTTTAACAAGTCCTGCCTTAGTTATAAAAATGAGAGTAGAATAGCCTTTGTCACAAGCAGTTTCCAGCTCAGTAAGGGATATTGGCACGTAGGTGATTATTGAAGTCAGAGAAATATTTCTAGTAATGGCCTTATGGATGTGGGCTTTGAAGGCTGAGGAAGCACTTGTAAAACATAGGGTACACGTCAGCCACGTTTGTCTGTATTTCAAAAGTAGAGTCATTAGTTACTTCCAGAGTAGATTTTAGTTCTTTTCTGTTCTTCTTGGTACTTTGTTCATAAGTAGTAGGTGTTCAACAAAGACTAGTGTTGAAATAAGGAGATTTACTTCCTTGGCATTTGTAGGTGCAGAAGTGTCACTTTCTTTTATGGACATGGTCATCAAAAGGTGATTGCCTGGAGTGAAGGCAGAGTTAAAATAGGGCCCAGTTTAAATGGGTATGCTACAGGGATTATGCTGTGGTAACAAACAGCTCCTAAACATTAGGTTATCATCTAGCTGTTAGATTTGTTCATCCTGGGTTGCTTGCAGGCTCTGCTCCATGTGCACACTTTCAGGTATTTGGGTATCACTGCTCTGGTGGCAAGAGAAAGTGCTGAATTGCTTTCTGACTGTCCAAGGCTTCCCTAAAGTGATCCATTTCCACCCATGTTCCCTTGACCAGAGCAAGTTACATGGCAGCATGTAATTTCCAGGTGGTTTGGCAGGTATTATCCTACCGTCTGCCTGGAAAGAAAGTGGAATATTTGTAAACAGCACCTGTTAGCTATCAGAGCTGTTAAACATCTATACCAGACCGTTTATTTCCCTTAGTTCTGCTCAGTGCAGCATGCCCGTATAGTTGTGTGTTCTCTTCATTCTTCTCCCTGATTAACCAGTATGGATGCCTTTTTAAATATTCGTTTTTTGATGTTCCTTCCATCTTTTTTGGTCCTGACCTTTGCTCAGTCAGATGGAAGCTTCTTCATCTTTGGGAGGAGGGAGACATGTTAAAGGGAGACATGGTGTGATGTGAAAACGACTTTATTGTTTCTTATGATTAAATTGAAAACACTTCAAACAGTTTATACTAGAGTTGTCCAGGTAACTTGTCATGTACTCCTCTCAGTAAGGGCAAATCTTACAGCGTAATTATTCACTTTGAGTTTCACCAGCAGAAGTGCATGTGCACACACTCTTCCACTTCTTGGGCTGCTTTGGTAATGCTGAGAAGGCTGGTGTATCCCCTCAGGCCTTGGGCTGGGAGGCAAGACTGACAGTGTTGCGTTTAGCGTGGTTGTTATGGCCTCAAGAGGAACAGAGGCTACTTTTTTCTAGGTAGAGGTTATACACATTGGATTCTTTATTTCTTGGACCAATAGAGAAATATTTTATATATTGTGCAATTTTCCTTGCATTATAGATTATTTGCCTTTAACCATCAGGTGTGAAATTTTTTCCAGCTGTCACTTCTTTAAGTATACTGGAAGCCTATAAGCCATCAGCTGCCGTGGATTATTTCATATCTTCACTGACGGTTTACTCTGATTCTCCTGTCCCTCAGTATTGAAGGAATCTGATGTCCCTCACCACTTTTGGCAAATACTTTCTCAGTCTCAGAATGCTTTCCTAGAAGAGAAGAATGCTTTTCCTAGAAGAGTTATCAGTGCGACTAAACATATATATATACAAATGTTTCTTCAATAATTGAACAGCAAGTTATAATGTCATATGTGAAAGACTAGAGCAGGGCGTGGCAAACCCTCTGCAGTATTCTTGCCTGGAAAATCCCAGGGACAGAGGAGCCTGGCGGACTACAGTCCATGGGGTCGCAAAGAGTCAGACATGCAGCAACTTAGCACATGCAGTTGTGTCCAACACTTTGCAACCCCATAAACTGCAACACTGCAGGCCTCCCTGTCCATCACCAACTCCCGGAGTTTACCTAATTCATGTCCATTGAGTCAGTGATGCCATCCAACCGTCTCATCCTCTGTTGTCGCCTTCTCCTCCTGCAATCTTTCCCAACGTCAGGGTCTTTTCTAATGAGTCGGCTCTTCACATAAGGTGGCCAAAGTACTGGAGCATCAGCATCAGCCCTTCCAGTGAATATCAGGGTTGATTTCCTTTAGGATTGACTGGTTTGGTTGTTTTGGAGAAGCTCTTGAGAATCCCTTGGACTGCAAGGAGATCAAACCAGTCAATCCCACGGTATAGTGTGTATCATATAATGTAAAATATCTTTTCTTTGATGCCCCTCTAGTATCTTGAATTAGGAAGTATATAAAATGCTTGCCTACACAGTCGAGAAACATTGATACAATGTACGAGCATTTTACAAAGGTAAAAATAAACAAGTAGAAGGAAAACGGTTGATAACAAAGTACTTATTATCTCAGTAAGTAAATGCTTGGGTACTTGATGCAAGATGACACTATATTCAGATGCTTGCATCTGTATTTTTGTTGAATTTGACAACTGCTAACAACAGACTTCAATTCTGTAAGCAGCATTTTTATTATAAACTTTTCCAAACTGATGCATGGCTCTTGATAAAGCTGCCAAAAAAAAGAAAATACAATCTTGTTGATTGCCATTCATTCCTGGAAAGCTTCAAGTATGTAGTAAGTAAAGTCACTCAGTCGTGTCAGACTCTTTGCGACCCCATGGACTGTAGGCTACCAGGCTTCTCCATCCATGAGATTTTCCAGGCAAGAATACTGGAGTGGGTTGCCATTTCCTCCTCCAGGAGATCTTCCTGACCCAGGGATTGAACCCGGGTCTCCCACATTGTAGGCAGACGCTTTACCATCTAAGCCACCAGGGCATTACTAAGTATGTAGAGGACCATGCAAAACAAATCTAAGCTGAGAAATTAATTATAAGCCCATTTTTCCCTTAGGTCATGATATCTTCTACCTCTGGTGCTTAACTGCTAAAAATGCCAATAGCACCACTGTTCCTCAGATGTTTTGAAAATACTCCCTAGAAGAGGAACCACTGGTTTTTTTTCCCCTCTTTTTTAAAGACACTGTTTTGTTAAAATAAATAAGGAGTTCTATATTAGAGAATTTTTGGAGCTAGCATTTTGCCATAACTCAACATAGGAACATTGGTCAGACTACTTCTGTTTTGTGACTGAAATAGAAACTAGTACATTTTACAGGAGACATTAGTGAGTTTTTTGTTTAAAGTGTTTTGAATGAACTTTCCATCTTGATGATTGAAAATCAGAGGCTTATTTATAACATGCGTTTTATAGCATTATAAGCAAGCATTTAATTTATAGAAGATAAAACTAAATGTTATAATTGTGCATGTAAAACGTAAAGGCATAAAAATGTCTGTGTGTCTCTATGGACATACACACATTTGGAGGTGTAATTATATACCAAATCATTTCTGTTTGGTAACATATATGCTAGCACAGATAATAATTTCAAACAGAATCTGAGACCTGTAATACAAGGAATTAACTGCTGCTACTGCTGCTAAGTCGCTTCAGTCGTGTCTGACTCTGTGTGACCCCATAGACGGCAGCCCCCCAGGCTCCTCCGTCCGTGGGATTCTCCAGGCAGGAGTACTGGAGTGGGTGCCATTGCCAGCTGCTTGTAATGAGCCGCTTTGCTCGTTTTGCCTACGATTAGATTAGGAATGTGCTCTTTGCTCCCAGGTTTTGGCCCCTTTTAGACTGAACCAGAGTTGGTTTCTAATCTTCCAGGATACCAAAGATTTTACTCTAAAGCATAGAAAAGTAAAGTCTCTAGAAAACAATCACTAGAGTTTGCCGGAAAGTCACCATGAGGCATTTGAAACTTGGTTTCAAGTTAATCTTGAAAGCACACAACCAAGAGTTGATAATAGCATGCCCTTTTGCAGCATAGATTTCTTTAACCTGAATTTGCCCACATCCACTTGGAAATGATGTCAGTATGCTGTGGAAATCGTGTTGGTTCATAGGCAGTTTTTTCTGTAGTGTTAATATATGCACTTCAGTTGGGACAGACATTTCAATTAAGAGAGTAAGATTTGGACATATATGTCGCTCTTAAAAAATACATGGAAATCGTGCAGAAATGAGTTAAAGAAATCATTTAGTGCAAGAAATAGCTGGTTCAGTGGTTTCCAGAACCACCACACTTTGCACTGCTTAACACTCTCAGGAAGCTCAAAACCATTTATTTACTCTCCTATATTTATAAAGAAGGAAAATGAGAAAAAGGAAGTCTTCCCCAGAATTATATTTTTAATTTTGTCAAAGCTGGTCCTAAAAGAAAATACCTTAAAAGAGAAAGTACAAAAATAAGACTCTAATGAGTGGACCATCTGTGATTATTGGTGCAAATGTTAGTAGAGGTTTAATCTTTATTAAAATTGATGATGGTTTTGTTAGGACTCTAACTGCAAAATAATAACATAGGTTTGAATGCTGTGTTTCTAATCATATTTTCACTATTAGTTTTAGTAGGTGATACTGCAGAGCATGAGGATTTTTTTTCCCCCCAGTAACATCCATAGGTTGAGAAGCTTCAGTCCCCACACCCATCCACCCACCCAACTATCTTGGATTCTAATTCACTAAAGGGCTCATTCTAGTGCTACTTAACAGTTTGTCCTGAATTTTACTGTCTTGCAAATTTGATTTATAGTAGGTATAAATTTTACAGATCTTAAAGAGATCATGCTTTTCAATAAAAATTAATATTAATCATAAACTTTGATAAATGAGGGAGTTGATAAAATGAGCTAACAGGCATCAAGACTCCGTTAGCACTGAATGCTGTTATATTCTCATTGGCTGTTCTAATTGGGCATTATTATTTTATGGAGATTTCTTTACAGTGTCTGAGCATTAACAATTTATAAATGGGCGTAATAAAATAGAGTCCCACTTTGGGAGGGCACACATTGTTACTTATGGTAACCATCTGGTTGCCTACTCCTCTTGTGGTAAGCCATGGACCAGATCCAGCCTGCTGCCTGCTTTTGTAAATAAAAATTTGGTTAGAACATAGCCATGCCCATTTGTTTATATGTTATTTATACCTGCTTCTGTGACACGTAGTACCACCACAAAACTGGAAGTATTTACTACCTTTTACAGAAAATGTATTGAGACCATGCTGAACAATAGTCAGAGGGTCGTCCCTGGTGGCTCAGCAGTAAAGAATCTGCCTGCAGTGCAGGAGATGAGGGTTTGATTCCTGAGGCTGTGGAGAATCCTTGGAGAAGGGAATGGCAGCCCACTCCAGTATTCTTGCCTGGGAAATCTCATGGACAGAGGAATCTGGCAGGCTGCAGTTCATGGGGTCACAAGAATCGGGACACAACCAAGCAGCTGAACCATCACCACCAAAGAATGGTCAGAAAGACATAAAGATCACTATTTTGTAATATTTAAAAAAATTTTTTTCACCAGGCCTCAGTGAGAATATCACACCTAAAATAATTTTAGGAAAGTTATTAATCCAATAAGATCAGTATGGGATTGAAGCCAGTTTTGTGAGCCTCACTTTCTTGAATGATTGGACACATTTTCTTTCTTTTTCTCCTCCTCTCCCTTCTTTCCCCTTCCTCTTTCATACACATTGAGACTGCCTGCTATATTCTTTAGTTCCTTGATGATGAATAAGGACGTGAAAACTGCAGGAGTGGGTTTGGGTGGCTATAAGTTTCAATATGTTTTAAAACCAGAGAATGATTTATTTGGGTGGAGGAAAGGAAGACTGCTACCTCTACTGTGTGATCAGCGTAGGTTAATGTTGGTCAGTTTCTGTTGACAAAGAGAGTTACTGATACTTAGGAATATATTGTGTCTTTTTTTTTTCTTTCTGGGATTGACATTTAAATACTTAACTACTTGAACATTGTCACAAAGTTGTCTAGCTTTGAACTGATAAGATTTTCTTTTAATATGATCTTAAAATTTTCAAGGGATATTTAAATTTTACTGTGACATGAATTAGAAATTGTGATTCATTTAAAAGATACAGCAAACTTTAAAAAAAATAAGAATGTAGAGAACCTGAATGACATAATTTATAAATATTATTCCATGGATAGTAAATTGTATTCCATGGATAGTAAATTGTATACCTGAAAACAATATTTTACTTTCCTTTTTAAAAAGTAACTATGAAGTGATTTGAGAATTTGCTCAATCTTAACTCCTTTAAAAAAGAGTTGTTGTTCAGTTGCTAAGTTGTAACTGTTTGTTTGGGACCCCGTAAACTGAGCAAGCCAGGCTTCCCTGTCTTTCACTATTTCCTGGGGTTTGCTCAGACTGGTGTCCATTGAGTCGGTGATGCCATCCAATCATCTCATCCTCTGTTGTCCCCTTCTCCTCCTTCCCTCAATCTTTGCCAGCATCAGGGTCTTTTCCAGTGAGTTGATTCTTCACATCAGGTGGCTAAACTATTAGAACTCTCATATCTGAAACTAGAAATGAAACAAAAACAAAAGCAACTTTTGGAAACTAAATCTCTTGGTAAGAAACTCATGGGATAAAGCAAAATATCAGTCTGCCAGTGTAAGAATATCTAGGAAAAATAAAGACTAAATTACAATATATAAAATTCTACACGGTTCAGCTTGGATACACTCAGAAAATACAACAAATACCCTGGAAGGAAAAATCATCAAAGACTAAGATACATGAAAGCCTATAGATTACTGTAGTTATTCAGTAGTTGATCCAGTTAAATGTTTAGAGAATACTATTGTGTTACGGATTAGAACCTTAAAAATGAAAATAATAGTATGAACCTGAGAAATATTCACTGAGAAGCTAATGTCATATCTTCTTTCAAGAATCCAGTATTGAGTTCTTCTTCAAAAATGAAAGAAAACAAAGACACTGAGACTAGAAACCTTAGATCAACTTTTTGAAGAGATGATGGAACATATATGATACATTGAGAACTGTATGGCATCCTGGTACATTTAGATGGAGTTGTCATATGAGGTGTTGAGTGACTTATTTCTAATTCCTTTGAGATCATGTTCAAAATGAGACTTGAAAAAAATTTTTTAAACAAAATAAACAGCTTTAGTATTAATGAAACTTTGTTGCCCTCATTAGAATATGCTCTTTTATGTTATTTACATGAAGGATGGATCTTGGCCATGAATTACATAAGTTGAATCTATTAACCTTAATATTTCTCCTCTGAAACACCAGCTTTTCAAGGGTGTATATTCATGCATGCTTCTTTTGCTTGTGTAAATCTCATGTGACCTTTGCCAGAGGTTAAGAAATCTTAACAACTGAAAAGTTTCTTCATATCCCTCAAACTTGCTCTTAAAATAGTGCAGCATCAGGATTTGAATTATTATAAATATAACCTAACCATGTATCAGTGGTACAATTGTTATGAATGTGTTTGGAATATTTTGTGGCAAATTCTGTATCTCTAGGACTTGGTTTTGGTGTACTTTATACTAGTTAGTGCTTTAAATTCATAGTAAATATCACCATTGATTTCATGTAAGCTTGTTAACTGTTTTTAGTGCTTTTAATGATTTTATGTATAAAATCAGTTTGAGAATTGACTCTTATCTGCTTCTGCATTTATTGTGCGAACCTGAATTACAGTGTACAAATTGGTGATCAGTATAATTGTAGGGATCACAAATTGCATTTTCTGTAAACCCTTTAAGCTATTATAGTTACATTGTCTATTAAAGGAGTGTTTAGATCTAAAGCCTAGGTTTGTGTTTTGCAAAAATTGGACATATTTGAATATCTTAATTGCTGAAAATTCATTATTACTTAAGCAACTGTAATATTGCTATATGATATTAAGCAACTGGTTATAAAAAAATCTTAACTCTTGAGTATTGAGGGGATTGGTTCTAAGAGGTAATTTCTTTGGCCAGATTATTTGATAGAATAATTGATTATAGAAATATTTGGGAAAAGGATAGGATCAATAATGAATTGGGAGGCTTTTTTTGTTTTTATGAAAAAATATTTCACTTTCAGTGTGTATTTGCATCTCCTTTTCCTGATAGATTTCTGTTTTGGTTTTCTGCTGACAGGTCACATTTAGGGCAGGCAAAACATAAGGGATATAGCCCTCCTGAGAGTAGAAAATCTAATTCTAAGGCACCCAAAGTGCAGTCTAATACTACTTCTGAACTGTCAAGGGGACACCTTTCTAAAAGGTAAAACTTCACATTGCTTATCCATTTTTCAAGGCAGAGTTATTTGCATTTGAATCATTGCCTAATATTAAAACATACCAGGGTATGCCAAAATGTTGTGATATGTGTTTTCGTCATTCTGTGGGTATAACTTTTAGGAGGAACGGTGTATATCACCTCTGCAGTGATGTCAATGCAACATCCCTTAGGCAGTGCTTTTATTCTCCTTGATCAGAGACCTGCAGGTTTCTCCCTTTGCCTGAGTTTCTCCTTTTGCTTGACACACCATTACAGGCATCTGCAGTGCCATTTTAAAATCCATTTTTCTTGGGTTTTTTTATTGTCAGAGCCATAGGTCAGTGATTTAAGATCTAATTGATAGGAGTCTTTAGAAAAGAATATAGCTGTAAATATTTGATACCACAGTAAAAAACTTTTTAACCTTCATTTTATAAATGTGTATGTTAATGCTTATTTACTTTAAGCTGTCACAAGTTGCGCTTGTAAACAGTATCAAGATTTTAGTTTAAACTGGTTCTGAACTACTAAAAAAGCATCATTTTTTTGGTAATCCTAATTTTTGTGTTGTGATTAGGAGTATTGGTGTCAGTCATCTTTGGGCTAAAGAATGAACCTGATTTTTTGATATTTTACCCTCTAAAGTTTCTCCCTGTCTGCCCCCCGCCCTTTATTTTTTTGCAGTGTTGAACCATTTGTAAGCCTGTGTTTGTTTAGTTACTGGACTTACCAGGAATACGTTAGCACTTAAAAAAAATCTTATTTCCATCGACTTGAGAAATTAATGTAAGTGTATTAGGACAGGTTTTATGATGATGGGCTGATACTAACTCTTTTCTTATCTAACCTCTTAGAAGCTGCAGTTCGTCATCTGTTGTCATAGTCCCACAACCAGAGGATCCAGACAGAGCCAATACTTCAGAAAAGCAGAAAACGGGGCAGGTGCCTAAGAAAGACAATTCTCGAGGAGTGAAACGCAGTGCTAGTCCAGACTACAACAGGACCAATTCTCCTAGCTCTGCCAAAAAACCCAAAGCACTTCAGCATACTGAATCTCCCTCGGAAACGAGTAAGCCACATAGTAAGTCAAAGAAGAGACACTTAGACCAGGAGCCACAACTGAAATCTGCACCGTCTCCATCCACGAGCAAGGCTCATACCAGAAAGAGTGGGGCCGCTGCTGGTTCGCGGAGTCAGAAAAGAAAGAGGACAGAGAGTTCTTGTATAAAGAGTGCTTCTGTGTCTGAAGCCACTGGTGCCGAAGAGAGATCTGCAAAACCTACCAAGCTGGCTTCAAAATCGGCCGCCTCAGCCAAAGCTGGGTGTAGCACCATCACCGACTCGTCATCCGCTGCCTCGACCTCCTCCTCGTCCTCTGCCGTCGCCTCGGCCTCCTCTGCTGTTCCACCAGGTGCCAGGGTGAAACAAGGAAAAGACCAGAACAAGGCCAGGCGTTCCCGCTCAGCATCCAGTCCCAGCCCCAGAAGAAGCAGCAGGGAAAAGGAACAGAGTAAAACTGGTGGCTCTTCAAAATTCGATTGGGCTGCTCGCTTCAGCCCTAAAGTTAGCCTTCCTAAAACAAAACTGTCTCTTCCAGGGTCTTCTAAGTCAGAAACATCCAAACCTGGACCTTCTGGATTACAGGCCAAATTAGCAAGTAAGTTTACTGGAAAGGTTTTTTTATTAAAGAAAATTTCCTTTGGTTTGTCAGGTTTTCAAGTTGGGCAGTCCGAGGCAGTTTTAGATTTATTACTGTACTTGTGTCTGTACATAACAGTGTCTAATAATTGATTTACCCCATTTGGTTTTATGGAGATGGATAAGGAATGCTACCACCTTATTAGTAAATTGTCATATTTTAGTGTTTGTATCTTTATCTTTGCAGTGTTTGCTGCTTATTTTCTAATGTCAGAGTAGGACAGCAAGTTGGTTTTTCTCCTTTAACCAGAAACATAACTGCTAGTTACGAGGTGGTTATGACCACAGTTGGAGATCAAACATTCCGTTTTGGTATTGTACATTCTTGATGTGTGGAAACTCTGAGCTACTTTATTAGAATATAAATGTACCTTAGTTTTAAACCTCATTCATAGGTAATATTTTATGGCCTTTAAGGAGCTTAGTTTAAAAATGAATACCTCAAAAAAAAACAAAGCACTGGGCTATGGCTCCTAGGTAAATGGGGGAGAATTTTGCCTTCTTGAAGCGTATAGTGGAGTAGAAAAAACTAATAATGTTTGACAATAATACATCCAAGCAAAGAAACTACATAAGAGAAAGGTATCTTGAGACACTTCTTTCTCTCTCTCTTTTTTTTTTTTTAAAAAGAAAAGATAAACTTCAGGAAGCCAGATGTTCATTTCATTAGAACTGATTAGAAATGATAGGGACCCTCTTCAATTACAATTACTATAATGCTGAAGTGCCTTTTTTTTTCCCCCCCCTATTTTGAGAAATCTAAAAGGCACAAATACAGAGAATAATACGACACTTATCTATGGTTTTTAAAGCATTTAGTTTTTGTAATATTGAACCTGGAAGCTTGTTTTGACCATCTTTTTTCCTTTTGAGCCCTCTTGGAAAATTTCAGATCCATGTTTTGATATGCATAGACCATTTTTTGGTTTTTGGAAGATTTTATACCGTGTCTACTGTTGTTGTCAAAGTATCAGTCATATTGAATCCGCCTAACCTAGTGTTGAGTCCACACTGTTAGCTCTGTATAGTTGAATCCTGCAGTCAATAAACTGTTAATTCAGTTGATTCAGTATTAGTGAAACTTTGGCCAGAATACTAGTAGACACTATTTTAAAATTTTATGTTTAATCTGTATCATAGGGTTATTTGAAGGTAACCTCTTTCACTCCTAGGTCGTAAAAACTGTTCTATGTGGTATTTTAAATATGCAGTGTGTGCGTGCATGCTTAGTAGCTCAAATTGTGTCCCACTCTGCAACCCCATGGACTGTAACCAGCCAGGCTCCTCTATCTTTGGGATTCTCCAGGCAAGAATACTGCACTGGGTTTCCTCCTCCAGGGAATCTTCCTGAACTAGGGATTGAACCCTTGTCTCCTGCATTTGCAGGCAGATTCTTTACCACTGAACTATTTGAATTTGAATTTAAATATTGGTTGAAGATTAGGATCTGTATCTTAAAGTCAGAAGGAAATGAAAGGTTCAATAAAAAGGGACAGCTGTTTGTCCACTGGTTCTGACAAGGCTTTCTTGAGAATTGAAGTTATTTATCTCCACCTTTATACCTATTCTTGTGTCTGCTTTTTTTTTATTATTTTTTATTTATTTTTATCTGCAGTGGATCCTCGTTGCCGTGCATGGGTTTACTCTAGTTGCAACAGGTTGGGGGGCTACTCTTCAGTTGCCGTGTGTGGTCTTGTCACTGCAGTGGCTCTTTTGTTGCAGGGCACAGGCTCTAGGCCATGTGGGCTCAGTATGGTGCAGGGGCTTAGTTGCTCTCGGCAGCGTGTGGGATCCTCCTGGACCAAGGATCCAGCCCACATCTTCTGCATTGGCAGGCAGATTCTCAGTCACTGGACCACAAGGGAAGTCCCTTCTGTCAGTGGCTGACCAGCCAGATTCCCTTGGTTGTGAGGTTGCTCTCAAACAGAAAGCCCCGATGTGTTGATGTTGCCACTGCCATAATGAAACCAAGCCCAGATATGCTGCTGTACTCACTGCACATGATCACATCTGACGGAGTAGTTTTTAAAACTCACTTCATAATTGTTTTTCTTATATTCAGAAAATCTGTGTGTGTTCTGTGGTCACTAATATCACTTTCCCATTTTTATTGCCACTATCCTACTTCTAAGCTCTAATTATAGCCTAAGCTGTTGAAACAAGAGACGGGAACCAGCATTTGTTTCGCATTAAAAGTGCCAAGGATTTTACAAATGCAGTCTCATTTAATTTTCAGAAAAATTGGTGCTTGTTAATAGTTACTAAGGAAATTTATTCCAGGGAGGTGAAATAACTTGCCATAGTAACATATCTCCTAAGTGACAAGAGTTAGGATTTGAAGATAGGGGTATGTATGCCTATGAAACCTTTGTTTCCTTTGCTGTGTCACTTATTTTTTACCCATCGTTCTTTGTGTTTTGCTCTTGCAACCTGTTTGGATCATTAAGAGATGTTAATAATCCAAATAGGCTCTCCCAGAGGAGATGAACTTTTATTTGATCCTTCTTTACTAGTATCGATTCATCTTTGGGAATGAATAATACTGGTTGACCCAGAGATTCACATTATAGCATTAACTGCATGTTGGCTTCTTTACAAGTATTAAGTGAAAAATATTTCAAGATGAAATAATACCAAATATTTAAAGTGCTTCGTAGTGCCTGACAACTTTATAGTACTTATGTACTATAAACGCTGTGCTATGTCTCTTCACATATATATTCGTTCGTCAAATAACTGTTGTGCCTATTTTACAATGAAAAGGTTACCAACTTTCTCAGACACCAGTTTATGTGTATAGTACGTAAACAACGTGGATCATCTCATTTACCTGTGCTGTGTGTCAGGTAGTAATAGTCCCATCTTACAGACAAAGAGATTCAGGGTCAGTTCGATCAAGTTACCTGTCCAGGGTCACAGAACTACGAAGTGATAGAGCTAAGAGTCAAACCCAGGTCATGTGATTCCACAAAGTAGTTTAGGGTGAGATTAGGGTGCGGAGAACTGATAGATTGGATGAGCTCAATATAGACAGGCTTCCTGGAGTCATCGGGGCAGGGGGAGTTTTAACATGATTAAATGGGTCACTTCAGGAGAGTACTGCAAGAGGATTGGCAGTATTTGATAATTTTATTTAAGAATACAGAGGCAAGATGAGGTATCTTAGAGGAATCCTTGGATTTCAAGTACTGTTATTTTGAGGAGAGAGAGCTCTTACTGTGGAGCTAAAAATCCTAGATTTGAATCCTAGTTCTGCCATTTTATCATCTGGTATCTGAGAAAGTTGGTAACCTTTTCATTGTTAAAATAGGCACAATAGTTACTTGACAAATGAATATATATGTGAAGAGACATAGCACAACGCTTATAGTACGTAAGAATGCGTCACTAAATTTAGGGTGTATAACTGAAATTGAGTGACTTAAAGCATTCAAGTACATTGTTCTGAGAATGTAGGATTGATACACATCCTAACTATTGATTAATTGAAGGTATGGCTACTTTTAGATTTGGAAGACCAAAAAATAGTTTTGTGGCATTGGCAAATCATTGAATTGTGTTTATGATAGCTACCTAATCCCTAGTCTTTGCAGAATGATAATATTCATTCTGATGAAGCAGAAAGGAAAGAATGTAGGCGGAAACATTTGTGAAATTAAAATGCCATATAAATATGCAGTGGTGAATTTTGAATTGTTGTGATAGATTTGAAGGGCATTTGTGTGCATCAGGAATTAGTTTGATTTTTTTTTTAATTTAATATTAATCTGGAGGCAGAATCAGCTCCAATGGTTACAGTCATTCAGTGGATGAGCAACTCTGGTGAAAAATTTCTGTAAGTTATCTAAAAAATGGAGTGGATATTTTGTGAGTTAGAAAGCATTCCAGATTTGGTACATTATTGATTTTCTTCAACTTTTAAGAATCCGTGAACCTGTTAATTTGAAGGTGATATGTTTCCTCAGATATAGGATTATTCTAAGATTTGGTTGGCTTCAGTAAAGCTTCCTGGTAAAGCAAATTGTTTCCAAATTGTAGGAATAGCAGTACTTACATGATGCTTTTGTGTAAAACCATTTGCCATGGCCAAATATTACTCAAGGAGATTCAGGATATGCTTTCATATCTTGAAAGCTGGAAGAATTCTTAAGGTAACTTCTCCCTAACCCATTATTTTATAAATATTTGATCACCTGTTACTTTTGGGAGACAACAGTGGGCCATGGAACTCACTTTGGAAATGATGTGTTTAGTCAGATCACTTAACGCAGGAAGAGCTTTTCTGTTGTGCTGCTTCGGCAACTGTTGAACAAGTTTTGGGGGAGGAACTAGGGCGGGCAGGAAGACTAGAGAAGCAGCTACTTTGTGATGGGCTTCTGGAAGCCTGTGGCTTGTCAGCTACAGCTGATCAGAATGGCCCTGGGACAGAGGTCACCTTGTGTTAACTGATAGAAGTCTTGAGAATACCCCAAGGAGGGATAGTGTTATATGACAGTTTTAATCTGCATGAGGAAACTTTTCTTGCTGTGACTTGTTTAACCTTAGCAGTCTTACATACTTTGTAGCATAAATGTGAAACCAGTGGGGCAGTGTAATGATACATACACTTTTAAAAAATATTCTTATAATATGCTGCTTAATCTGCTTACCTTTTCTTTAGGCTAATTTTTCAGTAATTTGACTATTTCAAAGTATATACTTACTGTCTTAATAGTAGAAGGTGATGGATGGCATAGACGTTCCTATAAGGAACAGTTTGTGATCAAATCTGGAGTTAATTATGGAATGTATTTATAGAAAATTTTAAGTTATTATACTTTGAGTGCCATATCTGTTTGTAGCTCATTCCTTAAAGTGACCATCATGTGCACATTATTAATAACATAGCCATAGTTACTAGCTTATTTTCAGCTTGAGTTTCATATTCTTCTGCGACTTGCATGCAGCCTGTAGCCATTATTAGAACTAGACAAGAACCAGGCAGATGTCAAATTCTGGGAAGGTAATTCTGCTAAGATTAGGACTCTTTCCATCAGTCTGAAACAGGGTACTTTGAGTCTCTAGCATGGAGAGAAGAAAGAAGAATGAGTTGAGTGGGACAGAATAATTTATTGATAAAAATAAACTCTTGGTTTTATCTAGTTAGGTCTTATAGGGACATACCTGCTGAGTTTGAAGAAAAATGAATTATCTTTTAGCCTGATGAGGTAATGAATGAGAAGCTTAAAGGGAAAAGAATTGAGTATTAAAAGAGTTTTATATATTATAAGGCAAGTGTTGAAGTAATTTAGTAGTTCTCATAGTTCTATAATGTAACCAACCACATATTACCAATAGTGTTTTCTTAACATTTTTAAGGCTATAAAAAATAAATTTAAAAAATTAGTTGCCAGATATTAAAAAAAGGACTTTTAAATGGAAGCAAACATTATTGGCCTCTTTTAGGCTTGCATTCTTTTATACTCTGAATTTTAAACAACCTTGGTATGTATTTTTATGTACCAAGTCGGAATGAGGGTTAATTCAGCCAAATTGCTCTTTACTGAACTTACATATAAATCAAATGAAAGATGCTCTTTTGTATTCATGCCTCTGTATTCTGTAATACTTTGATACTTATGATTATGAAGTGTTTGTTACTAAAAATGAAAAATCCAGAAAAATACCAAAACATAACAAAGAAGAAAAAAAAATCACTTAATCCCGTCCCTAGGAACTCTCTCTTCCTGTGTGTATCTTGCTAACATTTTTTTCCTTCATATTAATCAGTACTTATTTTCAGTTTAAAGTCAAGTGATATAAAATTATTAAAAGTAGTATTCTTTCTGTTACATTGCCCTTCCACGCAGCTGATCATTTTGTGTTTATTTGTGTATGTATTAATTATGTGCTCATTGGTCTTTATCTGTTGGGATTTTTTCACTTTGAGCGCTAGTGTGTGCCTTTTTTGGGGAATTTACCCTGCCACTTTACCCACCAAACGCGTGCGGTACATGCTTTCCATTTCCCCACTCACGATCGTTGCTCAGCTAACACTTGAGTCTGTAGGAACTTTTCTTTCTTACTCAGGTTTGTTTTTACTGAATTTAATAATTATTTTGTTCTTTACCCTTTCTTGACCCCATCACTCAACTCCAGACTGATAACTGATTGTCTACAAATGTTCTCAAGCTGTCTGTATGATTTTGTTTCATTTTCCTGAAGTAATGAGACCTCTGGATGGCTGCCCTTTTTATTTTATTGCATTATTGGTTATTACAAGATATTGGATATTATTTCCTATGCTATATAGTAAACCTCTGTTGCTTATCTGCTTTACATTTAGTAGTTTATAGCTGCTAGTCCCCTGCAGTCTGTACTTTGCCGCCCACACACACCCTGCCCTGCCTTTAGGCTTCCCAGGTGGTGCGGTGCTAAAGAATCCAGCTGCCAGTGCAGGAGTTGCGGGTTCAATTCCTGGTTCGGGAAGGTGCCCTGGAGAAGGAAATGGCAACGCACTCCAGTATTCTTGTCTGGAAAATGCCGTGGACAGAGGAGCCTGGCAGGCTATAGTCCATGGGTCACAAAGAGTCAGACACAACTGAGTATCTGAGCACATACACACTTTTGGTAACCACAAGTTTGTTTTCTGTTTCTGTGAGTCTGTTTCTTTTTTGTATATACATTCATTTTTGTTATTTTTTTACATCCTGCATATATGTGATAGCATATTATATTTGTCCTTCTCTGTCTGACTTATGTCACTAAGCATCATATTCTCTAGGTTCATCTGTATACCTTCAGATGACATTATGTCATTCTTTTTTATGGCTGAGTAACAGTAGTGTGTGTGTACACATCACATTTCCCTACTCTTGTCATTTATTGACAGGCATTTTGGTTGCTTCTGTGTCTTGGCTGTTGAAAACAGTCCTGCTGTTTGTTTTTTTTTTTTTCAATAGATACATGTCTTTCTGTCTGTGTCTCTGTCTCCCATTCAGAGTAAGTTTTCTTTTCTTGCAGAAACCTCTTATGTACTTTTTTGTGAGGTAGGTTTACTTTGCTTTTGACTTCATAGTAGGAACTTTATTAAAATTCTGGTAATTGCTGGCTGTCTCCTCATTAACAAGAGTAGGGAAACCAAGTACGTAACCTGTAAGCTCTGAGCACATAGATGAGATTTGACTGAGATTCACTATCTAATGAACTAATTGGGCGATCATCATTTTTAGATCTTTTTTCTTTGGTAAAATTCCACAGGGAAGATTCTTTCAGACTCCTGCTTGGAGGTGAAAACCTTACTGCCAGAATTCTGGAGCTTAGTGGGAGAAGATGCCTAGGAAAGAGGCCATATGTCATCCAGTTGATCTATATATTCTTGATCACCTCCCCTCTCTCATTTTTGGTTTGGTGCACCTGTTTGCAACTGTGTACTTTAACCTAGAATTTCTGTATTTTGCACTTTCTGAAGAATAAAGATCTTAGGCATACCTGCCTTGGGAGAGTGACATTTACACAGCTGTACAAGTAGGGGAGGGGATCTAGACTCCGACAGCTCATAAACAGCCTGTGAACCAGTCCTTGGTTTAAACTCTGCAGTTGTTCCAGAGGTATTTGGTACCATCAACTCCTGGACCTTTGTGGGATTCTGAGTGTCAGTCTGATTGGTAGTTTATCTCCATTTTCTGCCTTCAGTCTTCTTGTCTTTCCCATGTATTTAGCACTGGAATTACTACTTTTTCATCTTCTGAAATTGTGTTGTGTTGTGATAGTTGTCTCTGCCATTCTTCCCACCCTTGTGAATTTATGCCTCAGATCCTTTTAAAGCTATTTTAGTAGAGTTTCACTAGAGGACAGAAGCGAATGCATGTGTGGTCAGGTCTTTGTCTTTACCTAGAAGGCAGACAGTTTTCTATGTATATACATGTATTTTTATCAAGAGTAGAAGCTCACTCCACATGACAGTGGGTATTGCTTTTTGAGTGCCTGTTACAAGACCGGCTTCATACTAGAGAGTTGACATACATTAAATTTCATTATCATGATGACACATGATAGTTATCCTTAGTGTTAGACACTTAGATGGTGTCGTAGTTATCCATGTTTTAGGAATGAAGAAACCAGAGTGTTTTATCTGCCTAACTGATTTTAACTGACATTTTTCCTTTTAAAAAATAACCTATAAGTTATATCATTTTAGTAGCATATGGATATACCTCTTAGCCCATTCCCATTTACATTGTTGTTGTAAACTTAAAAATTGATTCTAGCTCAGTAATTCATTATTTTCTTGTTAGGTCACTGGTTATTTTTCATTTAAATATTAATATATACTTTGAACTCCTCCCAGAAATATGAGTTTATATTCTCACTGTGTGCTGTGCTTAATAGCTCAGTCGTGTCTGATTCTTTGCAACCCCATGGACTGTAGCCCTCCAGGCTCCTCTGTCCTTGGGGATTCTCCAGGCAAGAATACTGGAGTTGGTTGCCATGCCCTCCTTCAGGGGATTTTCCCAATCCAGGGATTGAACCCAGGTCTCCCACATTGCAGGCAGATTCTTTACCATCTAAGCTACCAGGGAACCCCCTATATTCTCACTGGCAGTGTAAAAATGCCAATTTGTTCACATCCTCATTAGCTAACATTGTGTTGCTGCAGTTTTTATTACTGTACTGATGTTTATTTAACCATTCCCTATTATTTAACATTTAGCGCTTTTCCAGTGTCTCATTATTACAGTGGTTAGACAAGTATCCTTGCACATTTCTAAGTTTTAATTCATGGCGTCAAATCAGTGCCTGCAATTGCTATGCATTGACTAGGAAATAAAAATTTGGCTTAGAAAATTCCACTTGGATTTTAGCTCACTGTCATTCATCTGCACAACTTATCTTTTATTGTTTCTGAGTGATTTTTAAATAAACATCTACGATCCCTTATTATGTGGTCAATTTTTGTGAATTTCTTTTAGAAAAGTAGCCATTGATAGCAATGTATGTACTTGAACATCAGTTCAGTTCAGTCAGTCAGTCATGTCCAACTCTTTGCGACCCCATGGACTGCAGCATGCCAGGCTTCCTGTTCATCACAACCCCTGGAGTCAGTCAAACTCGTGTCCGTTGCATTGGTGATGCCATCCAACCATCTCATCCTCTGTCGTCCCCTTCTCCTCCCACCTTCAATCTTTCCCAGCATCAGGGTCTTTTCCAGTGAGTCGGTTCTTCGCATCAGGTGGCCAGAGTACTGGAGTTTCAGCTTCAGCCTCAGTCCTTCCGGTGAATATTCAGGACTGATCTCCTTTAGAATGGACTGGTTGGATCTCCTTGCAGTCCAAGGGACTCTCAAGAGTCTTCTCCAACACCACAGTTCAAAAGCATCAATTCTTTAGCGTGCAGCTTTCCTTATAATCCAACTCTCACATCCATACATGACTACTGGAAAAACCATCGAATGTCACACTTTCAAAATGTCACACTTCAGAAAAAAAGACTATTTTGAAGTCCTGGACTTTTTATAAATTAGTTTTGGTTAGGAATACTTCTTTGAAAAAGGGGGGAAAAAAAAAGTAAGACATATCTGTCTTTTAGAAAACAAATCAATTAGTTTTAAAAAAATACTGCTAGCTTCACCTTTATTCAGAGGAATAAAGATGATAGGAATATATTTAGGAACAAGTGCAGGTTTCCTTATACCAATACGTAGTTGATCCTTGAACAATAAGGAGGTTAGTCTGCATGTAACTCATAGTTGGCTATTCTTACCCACAGTTCTTCCACATCCTTGGATTCAACTAACTACAAAGTGTTTTGTCCTATAGTTATTTACTATTTATTGAACAGTATCTGAGTATAAGTGGACCGTGAATGGTTCAAAGGTCAAGAGCTTTGATACAAGATTTACACCTAACCCTAACTTTATTATCAAAGACTTTGTGGATAAGAATATATTAATCTGACCCATGATAATTCTGGTTGCTGCTTAAAGTGGCATTGTAAAAATAAATGATAAGGTGCAGTTTTGCTGCATTACAGAGCCTGGGACAGAGAGGTGTATGTATGTGTTGTACACACACAACGGTAGGTTGTTGGCTTACACCTTTCCATGTTTCCTCCTTTATGAAAATCCTCCATATTTGACCAGTAGAATGATTGGAAACACTTGGGTTCTACAAACATACTTTTTTTTTTAATTGAAGGATAATTGCTTTACAGAATTTTGTGGTTTTCTGTCATACATCAAGAATCAGCCATAGGTACACCCATGTCCCCTCCCTCCTGGACCTCTCTCCATACCCTTCAGCCTATTGCAGAGCCCCTGTTTGAATTCCCGAGTCATACAGCAAATTCCCATTGTCTATCTGTTTTACCCATGGTATTGTAAATTTCTATGTACTCTCTCCTTGTATCTCCCCTTCTCCCTCCTCCTCCCACCATGTCCACAGGTTTGTCTCTGTAACTGTTTCTCCATTGCTGCCCTGAAAATAAATTCATCAGTGCCATCTCTTCAGATTCCATATATATGTGTCAGAATACAATGTTTATATTTCTTTTTCTGACTTAATTGACTCTGTAGTATGGGTTCAAGTTTTCGTCCACCTCATTAGAACAGATCCAAATGTGTTCCTTTTTATGGCTGAGTAGTATTCCATTGTATGTATGTACCACAGCTTCATCTGTTGATGGACATCTAGGTTGCTTCCATGTTCTAGCTATTGTAAGTAGTGCTGCAGTGAACATTGGGGTACATGTGTCTTTTTCACTTTTGATTTCCTCAGGGTATATGTCTAGGAGTGGGATTGCTGGGTCATATGCTGGTTTTATTCCTAGCTTTTTAGGGAGTCTCCATACCGTCTTCCATAGTGGCTGTGTCAGTTTACATTCCCACCGGCAGTGCAAGACTGTTCCTTTTCTCCACACCCTCTCCAGCACTTACTGCTTGCAGACTTCATGATGATGGCCATTCTGACTGGTGTGAGGTGGTATCTCACTATGGTTTTGATTTGCATTTCTCTCATGATGAATGATGTTGAGCATCTTTTCATGTGCTTGTTAGCCATCTGTATGTCTTCTTTGGAGAAATGTCACTTCCAGTCCCTTTCCCACTTTTTGATCGGGTTGTTTGCTTTCCTGGTATTGAGTTGTATAAGATTCTTGTGTATTTTGGAAATTAATTCTTTATCATTTGTTGCCTTTGCTATTATTTTCTCCCATTCTGAGGGTTGTCGTTTCACCTTGTTTTCTACAAACATACTCTTTATACCGAGAGTTTTCGAGTTTTGTAAGTGAACTAGTAAAGCAAAATTTTAACACCTTGTCACAAGTATTTGAAGATGTAGTACTCAGTTCTGCTTCAGAACTAAGCTTAGAATGGTGTTGAATTATGCACTTTTAAGCAAGTCAGTTAATATTTTTGTGTATGAAAAACAATTATTATAACAACTTTGTATCTGAAAGTGCTTTTGCAAATCTCCATAGCTTAACATTGTCAGTTTGCTGAATGGCCAAAAGAAGTTTAAGCTGTCCCTGAGGTTTCAGCTTCCTTTTCTCCAGAATTTATGACCTTTCTATGTTCTAAACACATTTTAGACTTTTGGAGGAATTTATATAGTTCTGTAACAAAGTTTAGAGAGCAAAATATTTGAGGTTCTCTCTCTTAGTTTATCAGGCTGGATGGAGTCATGTCAATTAGCCTGAGAGTCATTTTACATTATGATATTATGACATCAATTATAAATATTTTTCTGTTCACTCTTGTTTTGACTTTTCTTTGCCCTACTTGTCTGTAACTTAGTACAGTTCTTTTAAAGTTTAACAACAAGAATGGATAGACCTTGTGACACAGCCATAGAAAAGGAATACCTATTTGCTGTAAAAAGGAATGGACCAATATGCGCAACAGCATGAGGTCATCCAAAACACTATGATTCCATTTGTGAGAAACTCCCAAGTAGGCAATAGCAACAGAAAAGAAGACCAGTGATTGCCAGAGATCTGAAGTGTGTGTGTGGGAGGGGGCATGGCGGATGTATTGCAGGGACCATAAAGGAACTTTTTAAAGTGATGGAAACGTTCGATATCTCAATTGCAGTGTTGGTTACACCAGTGAATATATTCGTCAAACTCATCGAACCCCATTTAAAATGAGTACATTTTATCATATGGAAATTACCTTTGAATGAAGTTTAAAAGAGAGTTTAAACACAGAAGTCTAAAATAGGGCATGAGTAGTGAAAGTGTCCAAAAGTATGCTGTCACCATGAATTAGTAGTAAAGCAGTAGGCCATAACGTTAAATATTGAATGTCACAGAATAGTTGTGAAAATTTATGCTAGCGTCCATTACTGTATATCATAGTATATTCAAAGACACTTCGGTATTACATGAATTGAGTCATATTCAGTTCAGTTCAGTGGCTCAGTCGTGTCCGACTCTTTGCGACCCCATGAACCGCAGCACACCAGGCCTCCGTGTCCATCACCAACTCCCGGAGTCCACCCAAACCCATGTCCATTGAATCGGTGATGCCATCCAACCATCTCCTCCTCTGTCGTCCCCTTCTCCTGCCCTCAGTCTTTCCCAGCGTCAGAGTCTTTTCCAGTGAGTCAGCTCTTCGCATCAGGTGGCCAAAGTATTGGAGTTTCAGCTTCAACATCAGTCCTTCCAATGAACACCCAGGACTGATCTCCTTTAGGATGGCCTGGTTGGATCTCCTTGCAGTCCAAGGGACTCTCAAGAGTCTTCCCCAACACCATAGTTCAAAAGCATCAATTCTTTGGTGCTCAGCTTTCTTTATAGTCCAACTCTCACATCCATATATGACTACTGGAAAAACCAGAGCCTTGACTAGACGGACCTTTGTTGGCAAAGTAACGTCTCTGCTCTTTAATATGCTCTCTAGCTTGGTCATAACTTTCCTTCCAAGGAGCAAGCATCTTTTAATTTAATGGCTGCAATCACCATCTGCAGTGACAATAATTTACAGGTTTTTAAAGTGCTTTATAAGTGAAAGTGGCAAAAAGTGGAAAATGGAAGATAGATGGGGAAACAATGGAAACAGTGACAGAGTTTATTTTCTTGGGCTTCAGAATCACTGCAGATTATGATTGCAGCCATGAAATAAAAAGACGCTTGCTCCTTGGAAAAAAAGCTATGACAAACCCAGACAGCATATTAAAAAGCTGAGACGTTACTTTGCCTACAAAGGTCCATCTAGTCAAGGCTATGGTTTTTCCAGTAGTCATGTTATGAATGTTCGAGTTGGACTATAAAGAAAGCTGAGTGCAGAAGAATTGATGCTTTTGAACCGTGGTGTTGGTGAAGACTCTTGAGAGTCCCTTGGACAGCAGGGAGATTAAGCCAGTTAATCCTAAAGGAAATCAGCCCTAAATATTCATTGGAAAGATTGATGCTGAAGCTCCAGTACTTTGGCCACCTAATGCAAAGAACTGACTCATTGGAAAAGACCCTGATGTTGGGAAAGATTGAAGGCAGGAGGAGAAGGGAATGATAGAGGGTGAGATGGTTGGATGGCATCACTGACTCAATGGACATGTGTTTGAGCAAGCTCTGGGAGTTGGTGAAGGGCAGGGAAGCCTGGCGTGCTACAGTCCATGGGCTCGCAGAGAGTCAGACGTGACTGAGCGGCTGAGCTAAACTGATAAGTCAAAGTACCTTACTTGTTTTTTTAATTGCAGTTTTAATGTAATGTGCACTGATGATTTTTTCCCTCTAAATTGAACATTTTTTGTCTGTTCCAGCTTCATTGCCTATTTTGGATAGAGATATAAGTAATATTTTCTGAAATACTTAATTTCTTAATTTTTTAAATGTTAAAAAATAGTGATATTATTAGCTGAACATATGAAGCTTACTCCATTAGCTGTCTGGGACTTCACAGGTGGCTCAGTGGTGAAGAATCTGCCTACCAAGGCAAGAGCCACAGGAAAGTCGAGTTCAGTCCCTAGGTCAGGAAGCTACCCTGGAGGAGGAAGTGGCAACCAACTCCAGTATTCTTGCGGGGATACTCATCTCATGGACAGAGGAGCCTGGCGAGCTACAATCCATGGGGCGGCAAAAAGTCAGACATGACTGAGCAACTGAGGAATCATTTCGCTCATAATCTGTCTATAGACCATGTCCATCTTTCAGATTTCAATGGAAAAAAAAATTAAAACTTGAGAAGAAACAGGTGATCTGGAGAATTGTTATTGTACATTTGGTCTCTGAGAACGTTAACGTCTGTTCAAGATGACCCCGAAGTTCTAATGAGATCTGGTCTGTTGACTTTGGAGATCTTCCACTGCTGGGGTTCTGTGTTTAGATAGAGCACACCACCCAGGGTGTTGTCATGTCATGTACGGCGTAGGGTAACAACATGGTTTGGGGAGGCGGCAGTTGAAAATGCTCTGGTGGCTTCCCCGTTGTTCATAAGATAACAAATAACTTTACATAGTTGCTATACCTTTTTAGAATCTGTTATCCTATAAAGATGTTAGATTGCAGATTATCATGTGAAGTGTTGTGCTTGTTTAACTTTCTCCCTCTAATTGTATAGTATTGTCTAAATTGGACATTCTAATAGGCTTCAGTTCAAATGTGTATTCCTTGCAGACGGGGTGGTGAAAGAAAACATTTTGTTCTTTTGTGGCCTTATTGATGAGCATTATAGAAACTAGGTGCCATGGGGTACTGCAAAGATAATGTAGCAATAAAGTGCTAAATGAAATACTGAAAGTCTTGAAATATATAGTATATATAAAAATTTAAAAAAAACCTCTTCGCTTTAGTTAGTAGAGAAAAGCAGTGGAGGAGTAGAGATGTGATGGGAACTTTTTAAAGCGGAGGATTTGACGGATGAGGGACCATCACTCATGGTGTCGGAAAGCTTGAGTCAAGGTTAGGCCAGAGTGAGAAGACGTCTCCTTGGACAGTCATGCCAGGCACCGTAGGAACTTCCCCAGTGTGAGCTGGTGCAGTGAAGGCTGACCATGCAAGTAGACCTAGAGGCTGCTAGGGAGCCCGTGAGAAGAGTCCGTGGAGTTTTGACCAGGATGGCGGCCTGAAGAATTTTGTCATTTTTAATTTAAGTTGACTCCTTTAAACATGTCCCTCTTGCGTTTCACGTTTGTAGGTTTAAGAAAATCTACCAAGAAGCGCAGCGAATCCCCGCCTGCCGAGCTCCCCAGTTTGAGGCGGAGCACACGCCAAAAGACCACGGGCTCCTGCGCTAGTGCCAGGTAATAATTTGGGCCTGTCAGTGTGATATTAGTTCATTTCCTGGGTCCAGCTTTCCCCAAAGGCCTTCATTTTATGAGTTTTAAAAAAAATTTCATGAAAGTTTTCTTTTTGAAAATCGAGCAAAGAAATTCATTCTAAATAGAACTATTATTTCTGTGAATTCTTCCCCAATATTTAACTTAACTTTTTTTCCTTTTTTGCTAAGCTTTAATCATGCCTTTTTGGGGACAACACCTTTGTCTTCTGCCTTTTCCTCTGTTGTTTTACATTATTTGCACAGAGTTCCTGCCAGCAGTTGGACATTTGGTGGTTTTTGGAGTTCCTATCTGCCAAAGAGCTCTCTAATAAGCATCTTTATGCAGATTCGGGTTATTTTTAAAGGTAGCTAAATTTCCCAGTTGTGTGATGAGTGGATCAAAAGGGATGCCTGTTGTAATGGCTGTAATATTGCCTAATTAGTTTCTAAAAGTGTTGGCATGAGTTATTGAGTTTAATGGGTGAGGGCGAGAGATGTACTTCATTTTTATTTTGCCTTACAACACCCATCCTCAGGGGAAAATGTGGGTTTTGTTTGTGTTCTTTCATGTCTCCATTTTTCCCACTTTGAGCCCATTTTCAGAAAATCATCTACCTTTGACATACGACATAGTATGTTATTTCCCATATTTTCATTAACTGATTGAGAATCTTAGGTTGAAGTTAAAAAACCTTGTTACTCCAGTTTCACGTCAGATTTTCAGGATTGGTCAGTTCTGGTGTTGTGCTGCTAATTATCACAACCATATGGGACTTCTCCCTCCTTTATGTGTAATTTGCTCCTTTTCTAAATGTGCCAAAAACCAGTGATGGCGTGGGTGATTTTTAGTTTGCTTTTCCCATCTCAGGTCAGTTGAAAGGTTTAGTGCTTCTTTGGTTCTTCTCTAAGGTAATCAACTTCATACCTTTGACTGCTGGTACAGTAATAACATAAGGAAACAGAATGACTTGTTGCCTAATAATAAGTCATAAGGAAAGGACTCTAGGCCCTTTAAGCTCTGCTTTTCCACTTGTTTTCTGGTTCTATTAGGATTGTTTAAAATATTGTTTAAATATCTGGAGTTAGTACACCTGTTTGCCTTTGAATTTTGTTGGCAGTACTTTTATGAGGACCTCTGAGATGATTTCTTGGTTTTTCAGGGCTTTTGCCCTATTTTGGACCAAACTTTGAATCCAGGTTACCCAAGGTTTATTGTCTTAGATATAACCTGAATTCACTGTGGTTAAAAATTAAGTTTGAACTGTTCATGGAGTCAGGTAGTCTAGTGTCCTGTCTTTCTTGGCAGCCTTCTTTACTTCTCCTCTGGAGCACTGTCTTAATGTACTAGGAGTTATTTACTTATGTGCTGCACACAAGCTGTCTACCCGCCTGTCTGCAGCGTTCTTCATCTCAGGCTTTTCTGAATTTGCTGAAATTCTCTTAAATTTAGTATTTTCATAGCCTCTCACAGCTGCAGTTTCATTGCTCTGTAGACTGACACACTTGAGGGCAGCAACCAAATGTTCAGCACAGAGCGTGTCACATGATTGATGCAAATTAAATGTTAAATAAGTGACTTAATTTGAATCGCAGTAATTTGTAGCTTGGTAATTTGGGTTTGGAATGAGGTTTTTTTTTTCCCTAAAGGAAAGACTGGCTGAGTAAATCCCTGTTTAGGGGCATACTTTTTTTTTTTTTTTTTTTTTAACTAATTGGAAGAATAAACTCTTCTACAACTCTGGTAATTCAGCCTTCATTTGCAGGGCACTTAAGCCTGCTTCCTCCTTGTTCTTTACCAAGCAGCATTATTCATTGTAGCTTGACTTTAGTCTAAAACATTTCTTTAGTAGTAGGTTTTTGCACTTCCAAGGTCATTCGGGGGAGCTGCGGTTTAAAGTTGTAATAATTTGGAAGTCTTTTGTCTATGCATGATTTGCTTACTGATTTCACTTATTAAAATAGAAAAAGTGTCAATGAAATGTAGTTTGCTTCATGATAAATGACTAATAATTCTTTTTTCCACATCTTATAGTAATGCCTCAGTGTGAAGCAGGTGTGTTCCCAGATTTAATCTGTACCTATCTGTAAATATTGAATATTTAGTTCTTTATTTTAAAGGAGAAGCTATTGTCCATGATGAGGATAGTAACTTTTTTGATGATGTAAGTCATCTGGGACTTAAGGGATGGGGATTTTGCCTATTGTCGTCTCTCTTCTTACCCGTCGCCCATTTTCAACTATCAATCTGAAACTCCATGTATTGATCCACTATTTACCCAAGAATTAGAGATCTATTTTGAATGAATTGTTTCTGCTAAAGGAATCACTTTTCCATTTAGTTGAAGTGTTTAAAGATCACTTCTGTCTGAAAGGATGACAACAGCTCATAGCCTCACAAAAGCTTGTATTGTCAACGTGATATAGCTTGGAAGAGTTTTAAATATACAAAGTCTTGGTTGTTACCCATAGTGATTTTCTGCAACAATTTTTATGTAAAAAGAAGAAACTCGCTTTGTGTTCCATGCATTGGAGCTTTGTGCTGTGTGGACATTGCTCCTGGTCACTGGGAGCGCTGCCTATGATGGCATTTTTCTGTCGTAGTCGGCGAGGCTCTGGCCTGGGCAAAAGAGGAGCAGCTGAAGCTCGTCGACAGGAGAAGATGGCCGACCCTGAAGGCAACCAGGAGACGGTGAACTCTTCAGCTGCACGGACAGACGAGACTCCCCAAGGAGCAGCAGGTAGATTGGCACTTCTTAGGCCTAAAATGTGTTTATGTATCTTCCAGCTTTATTTGGAGATAAATTACTATTTAGGTATACGAGGTATAATGGAAAAGAGGTGACAGCTACATCTTAAGGTGTTAATAACCATCAAACTTGTTGTTTTCTTTCGTTTTATAGATTTGGTTTTTGATTAGTTGTATTCATTTGTTTTTTGTATAATTTTTTTTTCCAAATCCAAATTGGTATTAACTAAGTTCAAAGGGCTTTTAAGAAGCAGAAACTCTTTCTGTGTAAGCTTCTTAAACATCGATCAGTACATATAATAGTTGCCTGCTGATTTGCTTGAAAAAATTAAATTCATAATAAAAATGTATCGATATAGTTTAAATTGCTTCATAAATGTGCAGGTTTTAATTTAGAGTGTTATAGTCTGTTAAAAATAAGTATTTGGTTTGAACCTAACAGCTTTAAGAATAATATTATTCCTATTTTTATGGGTTTTTTATTCTTGATATCTTAGCACAGCAAAAATTAAGTCACCCCACTCCAAGTATGTATCCATTACCAATACATAAAGCAGGCTAAGACTTCAGTGTTTGATTGTGGCTAACAAGTTTAAGAAGTAGTTTGTTATAAGCATTTGTCACTACTATTAAAACAGATACAAAAATATTAGAATTCAGCATTATGAACATATGGTTATAAGTCCCTTAAATCTAGATAATATGTGTAACTTTAGGTGTAGGCATATATATTCTTTCTTTTGAATGAAGTTCTTTCATGTATTATTATTTAATATCAGAATATGTGCCAGTTTCCTTTATTGCCTACAGTCGCTCATATGTTCTGGTTTGACAGGAAGGTTCTGGTTTGCCCACTACTGTCCATGTTTTTTGCCTTTTTCTGTCCAGCTTAACATCTTTACCAACCAGTCTTTCCTGGTTTTGTATAGTAAACTACATGGTGAACTGAACAGCATCTCATCTGGTAGTGCCTTTTTCCTAGAATAGTTTTTCTGAAGGGTTAAGTGGTAGAGTTTTGGGAAAATAAAGTACATTGCACGTGCAGCTCGTTGAAGCTCTGCATAACACAGCTGATGCTTCAAGTCTGAATATGAAAGTGGAGCAATTCCTATGTGGATGACTCTTCGAGATGGAGCTGCTGAGTGTGTTGTTAAAGTGGACTCATTATGATAATTATAATAGCTAACATTTACACAGGGTACACCCCATTGCATACACACTATTAAGCATTTTGCATGTATTCTCATTTAATATTTGGAGCAACCTGCTGAGGTGTGAGCACTGTTATCCTCATTTATAAATGAGGAAAATTGAAATGCACAATGGTTAAGCTTGCTAGGATTACAGGCCTGGATGTGTGACTCTTGAAGTGCACAGTTGTAACAACAGCTGTGTTGTTCTGCTTCCCTATGGTTACTAGTTGGTTTAATTCATATGAGTGTAATTGGAGGCCAGAATGAGGGGGCGGTGAGTAAAATTGTGTTCCCTGGTATATTCACCTAAGAAGACGAAGGCTTTAAGGGATTTCATAAGATTGCCCTCCTTAAAGGCCTGCCTCCATATTTGAAATCAGAGTGTAATCTCGGTATTGTCCAAGTTTATGTCAAAGATACATGTGGCCTGTTTGCTGATGTTAGAAAGCACTAACTTGATTACGTTTTGGAGGCTGCATTGTATACCATAGGGCTTTCTCTGCCAGTTCACTCAGGTAGTTCTAGAGGAAGAGGCAAACTTCTTATAAGCTCTAAATTAAGTTCTTCAGTGTAATGTGCTTTAGTTTTTCAGTATATAAAATTGAAATTTAAAGAAAATTATAACACTCTTAAGTTTGTGTTGAATATTAATTGATGGTGTTAGTTTAGAGCATCTTTTAGCATGCACCCGTATAATGTGTAATTATATTCTGAACAACCATTCTTTTGGCCTTGCTCAAAAGTTTTTATGACACTAAGAATGTATTCTTGTTGCCTCCTGTACTTGGGTATCTGGCAAACCCTTAGCCATTCCCGTGAAGTAAAAGTGAATTCTGTCAGCTTTAACTGTATATTGGAAACTGCCTTACATGGTACTGTGATGATATGCAGAGACTCTATGGGCAAGATACCAATTTAAAAGAACAGATTGATGTCTCTTAAAATCTGAGATTGGATTTTTTTTTTTTCTGCTTGATAACCTTGTTTTTATTAATACATTGTGTCTGGGGATGGATTTTGTGTGTATTGCCCAACATTTGATGTGTTCATTGAAGAGCTGTGTCACTGACTCCTAGGAATGGAATACGTTTCCTTACCTGCATGACTACAAACAGCACTCATAGGCTAAGCTAGTTTGGCTTATCTAATTTTGTAAAACTTAAAAAAGGGAGCTACAGTAGGCAAATGCTTATTAATATTTGCTTTCAAAGATATGGCTAGCTCAGCTGGTAAAGAATCTGCCTGCAATGCAGGAGACCCTGGTTCTATTCTTGGGTTGGAAAGATCCCCAGGAGAAAAGGGATAGGCTGCCCAGACCACTATTCTCCCTGAGGGCTCAGGTGGTTAAAAAATCCACCTGCAAAGTGGGTGACCTGGGTTTGATCCCTGGGTTGGGAAGATCCCCTGGAGGAGGGCATGGCAATCCACTCCAGTATTCTTGCCTGGAGAATCCCCATGGTCAGAGGAACCTGGCGGACTCTAGTCTGTGGGGTCGCAAAGAGTTGGACACGACTGAGTAACTAAGCACAACACATACATCAAAGGTATGGCAGCTTGAAAGGATCTTTCGCTTTGGGTTCAATGATTTGTGTCCAAATAGGCACTCATCTCAATTAAAAGTGAGAATATCCCTGCTCCTTCTTGTAGAGGATCTGTGGCTCCCTGAAGCTTGGGACCTCACTATAATAATCTTAAAAGCTCTTTTAATTCTCTGCTTTTACAAGTTTTATGTCTTGGTTAAGGTCTTTGTAGCAGGGCAGTTTGAGGTATTTATTAATTCATTATGTAAATTCTTAGAATACTCTTTTAAGAAGTAACTTAAACCTTTAAAATCATAAGTTGTAAATCTGTAGAATGGTTTAAAGTAAAACCAGCAGACCCTCTTATAAAACCCTCCAACATTACCTTACTGAACTTTTATGTTTTTTCTTAAAAAATATGTGGTTCCAGAGTATGCTTTTTGAGGGGAAGAGAATACATAACAGCAATTTTGTCTGTCACAACTTTGATTTCCACAGTTTGTAAAAGTTTCAGGGCAAGTTTAAGAGCCACTTTGCTAAGTTTAGTAATAATTGGAAACCAATAGCAGAATTTGTTAACATGGTTTTTGTATCATGTGAAAGAGCCAGTGTACATAAATTAAAAATTAGTACTGAAAAATATATTGAAGGTGCTGATAGTGTATAGTTAATAAGAGTACAGCTTGTAAAGTCAGACTTCCTGGGTTCAGATCTCATATCCGTTGTTAGTTGTCTGATCTTGAGCAAGTACACACAAAGCCTAGGTTTCCTCTTGTAATACCTCTTTGTTTGGTTGGGAGGAAACATATGGACACATTCTCCATGGAGTTAGCATTTAGTTAGTACCTTTGAGCAGCATTACAAAGTATAGTGATGGTTATTTCCTTTTTTGTTTTTTTTATTTTTTTTGTTTTCAACAGGTATGAAGTTTACTAAACTCTGATACTCTTTAATATTACCATTTCTTCTTAGCCTGTAACTCTGATCCAGGGGGTTGCCAGCATTTTCTGTAAAGGCCAGATAATTGATGTTTTAAGCTTTATATAAGCTCTGTTGGAACCACTGTGTGGTTGTAGCACAAAAGTAGCCACAGTTAATAGGTAAATTAATGAGTTTGGGTATATTTTAACAAAATTTTATTGACATAGTGATGTGCTGGACTGGATTTGGCCTGTGGACCACAGTGTGCTGATTCCTGTTCTAAACCATACTTTTTTTCTTTTATTTTTTTTACAAGCTTAAAAAAAATTCTAGTGAAATGATAGGATACTTAAATGAGGAGTGAAAAAAAATATCATGAAAACATGGAGTTGATGGCTGGTATATTAGCATCTCTTTCTTCAGAAAAATTTGGTATATTCACATAGGTGATCCATGTGCCTCTTTTAATAATGACAAAATTATTCATCTTGGCTTGTGTTCTTCTGTCAATAATCTGTCACATGGACATAGTAAAGTATTGTGGATGATGTGGTCATACATAGATGAATTGTTTGTACAAAAAGTGCTTTGGGACTCAACAGACACTGAGAGGAAGGGGCAGTAAAACTGCTAGTTTTACAGGAATATATTTTCATCTCTTGGTCAGATTTGTAATATAATCAACCACTGTTTACTTAGACTGAAGTATTGATCAGGTTAGCATTTTGGGTAGTAGAAGCCTTCTGAATCTGACTTCTTCTTCCCTTTGTTTTGACATATTGGTTGCTTTCTCTTTTGTACTTAAATTTAATTAAGTGTTTTGTGGTCTTCTGTTAGTTGTAATGTATATCTTCAGTGTTTTGCCCTGAAAATAAGAAAGCATAATCTTTGCATACTCTTGAAGTGGAAGAAAACATGGCAAATGATTGTTTCAAGACTAGTCCAGAAATAGAGCAGACTGAAGAAGGCACACATCCCTGTGGAACATTTTCCCTATGTTATGTTTGTGATTATTTGCCTGTTTATTAAATATCACAGTGGCTTTAGCCGTGTTACATTTATGGACTTTTCGTAGAGTTCAGAATAACACTGAATTGAGGAGCAGTTTCAAAGACAGGAGGAAACAGTGACAATCATATATGAGTGAAACGCAAGGCTTGTATGTTAGGTTTGTTTCTGTTGTCGTCAAGCCATCTTTTTTCCATAAAAGCTACATGATGAAGTCTAGAAGAACAGCTGGTGTGCAGTGTACATGTTTGCCTTTAATGTAGTATTGTCGGTAAAACTCTGCTTTTTCTTTTTAAAGATAAACCAGACATAATGAGTTTTAAATATTCCTCTCCTAACCCTCACCTTCTCCACCCACCCCCACCCCACCCCACCCCCCAGCCTCTAGTTCTGTTGCAGGGGCTGTGGGCATGACCACCTCTGGGGAGAGCGAATCTGATGACTCCGAGATGGGACGGTTACAAGGTAAAGACCGTTATCAAGCTTATACAAAGCCATGGTCATGGGCTGCCTGTCACTGTGCTCTTTGTTGAAATTAATTTGAATAAGCTCATATAACTATAATCTAGCAGTGCCCACCCATATCTCCAAAAAAAGCTCTTGATTTACTGATTTGGAATTGGAAGATGACCCATTTGTTTCTTCATCTTTGCTATTTAGATAGATAAAATCTTACATAGTATATTTTTTGTTGTTAATTTTTTTCTCCATTATGGTTACATATGCAGCTAGTAATCAGTTAAGGATCATACTGAAAAGGGGTTGCTTCATATATTGTTCTCTGGTACCTAATAACAGCACATCTGGTAGGATGCTTTTTTGCTGTATTCTTTTGTGTTCTTGATCAGCTGTTTCAAAATAATGTACAGTGTATACATAAATTCCAGGCATTATAATGTTGTAAGCGCTTTTTTAAAAGCAGCTTCATTTTATGTATACATTGTTTATAAGTACATGAGTATGTATTTTTATTGTCTTCAGTTGTTTATCCAGTCGGTCCCCAATGTGAGGCTTACAAGAAACATTAATGAATGAGTTTCAGATAGTCTTTTTGACTGAAACTCTCATGAACAGTTTTTCTCATTTTTGGAAACTGATAAAAATTATTTTTCCTATGTTTTTAGAGAATCTCGTCATATCTGATTAGGTAATGGAATAAAAACAGAGCAAATGTGCTTAACATATAATTCTTCAAAATAAATGTTTACTTTAGGTTTTTCTTGGACTATTTACGTGGTCCCTGGTGGCACTAATGTTTAATATCTCCATAAAACTTTAAGATGCCCTGGAGTTGATACATATGGGTGTTGTAATTTATAGTAATTGCATTAGTATATATAAGTGTGGTTTTGAAAAGTTTCTTGTACCTTCTCTTTTTTTTTAATTTTATTTTTATTGGAGGTTAATTACTTTACAATATTGTAGTGGTTTTTGCCATACATTGACATGAATCAGCCATGGGTGTACATGTGTTCCCCATCCTGAACCCCCTTCCTACCTCCCTCCCCATCCAGTCCCTCAGGGTCATCCCAGTGCACCAGCCCTGAGCACCCTGTCTCATGCATTGAACCTGGACTGGTGATCTGTTTCACATATGATAATATATCATGTAGCTTCTCTTAAAGTTTAAAATTTAAACTAGAATTGTTTAAACGAATTACATGATGAATCAGTTGTTGGAAGCTTCTAGATGAGGTAAGTTATATTAACAACTCAACTGTTTCTCCTGCTCTGCTCTTTTCCTTAGCTCTGTTAGAGGCCAGGGGTCTTCCCCCTCACCTGTTTGGTCCTCTTGGTCCTCGGATGTCACAGCTTTTCCATAGAACAATTGGAAGCGGAGCTAGTAAGTGAATACTTTTAAATTTGTCCTCTCCTCAAAACTCTTTATTAGTTGATTGCTGTTCTTAAACTGTTTATCTATTCATATAGGAGAGTTTTCACATAGGGACTTTACATGAACTTTAACCTATTTTTAAAAATAGAGCTTGTGCATATTCTTACCTTAAATAATACCAACTCTTCCAGATTTTCTTCTATCCTTTTATGTTTGATTACTAAATTGGAGCCACTGAAAAACCATCCAAAGTTAACAGCAAGACCCTTTTTTTGAGCTGTAGAGGAGTAAAGACTCTCAGGTGATGACTTCGGTTATTGTAACATCTGATTGCATGATTTGCATAGATTCATGTCTTGTGTTTTTTATGGTATAATAAAATTTAACCCAATAGGCAGTTGATTATACAGTGAGCCCAAGAGGAAAGATTTCTCAGCAGAATAACCAGTAACTAAACCCAGAAATCTTACCATATATGGTAGACATAAGAGTGACTCTTTAAGTCTTAGTTTGTAACTAAGAGTATGATTTTACATAATTACAAATTCCATTAAATTCTGTTTGGTATAGAATACTACCTTTAGCTTCCTTAAGCAGTAAAAAAATTTACATTTAAGCATTTTTTAAAATTGAAATATAATTGATTTATAGTATTGTATTAATTTCTGATGTACATCAAATTGACTCAGTTATACATACATTCTTTTTTACATACATATATACATTCTGTTTTACTTATCTATAATGTTTCCATAGAGTCAGTAGGCTATTGGCAGATTTCAGTCTTAATTTCAAAAACTTCTAAAGTGTACCAAAGCTTATTAGCTCTGAACTTAAAAATACATATTCATACAATTTTCAATAAAATATTCTTTTTTTAAAAATAATGCCGTGTGTGTATATGTGTTCATATATGTGTGCTTGAATCTTTTTTTTTTTCATTATTTATATATGTTATTGAAGTATAGTTGACTTATGTTTCAGGTACATAGCAAAGGTGATTCAGTTATACATATACACATTTATTTTCAGATTATTTTCTATTGGTTACTATAAGATATTGGCTGTAGTGAGCTTCCCTGGTGGCTCAGACTGGTTAGAAATCCGCATGCAATATGAGAGACCTGGGTTCGATCCTTGGGTTGGGCAGATCCCCTGAAGGAGGGCATGACAACCCACTCCAGTATTCTTGCCTGGAGAATCCCCATGGACTGAGAAGCCTGGCGGCCTACAGTCCCTGGGGTCACAAAGAGTCAGACATGACTGAGTGACTAAGCATATACTCACACAGTGTATACTGTAAATCTTTGTTGATTGTTGCACATCTCTTTTTTTAAGTTGTTGACTTAATATGAATAGAAGGCTAGATTTCTAATGTACTTGCATCTTAACTTGATCTTACGGAAAAACTTGAACTTTTTGACCAACCAAATACCTGAGGGTTTCAAGAAGCAGTTGGTATTATTGTTTTTATTTTCTTTTGCTTTTATTGCCCTGTTACTCGTCTCTCAAATAACACTCTCCTGCAGAGTTCTCGAGGACCCTGGAAAATTGATTTTTTTATTCAGTGTCATTTATGAGGCACTGGGATTGTTCAGAGTCATGAATAGGATGATAAGCAGAGTTGTTTCCCACATGGAAGCTTCCCTGTTAGAGTGTGACCCTTGTAGTAAAGAAGACAGTCATTACATTGTAAAATTTCGGGTAGTGTCATTACAGTGAAGGAAAGCAATGCAGAGAATGGAAGAAGATTGCTGGTGTGGTGATAGGCTGGTTAGAGAAACCTTCTCAGGTGTGGAGATTTTGTGCTGAATAAAACGAAGAGAGAAAACCAGATTTGCAGAGGATCTGAAGGAAGAAGGAAGTGCACAGCCAGAGATGGAAATAAGTCTGGCCTGCTCATTAGACTGCGGGAGGGGCATAGGAAGGTGAAAGAAAAGTGGTAGAAGATGAAATCTCAGAGGTAAAGGTACTTGGCAGGTCATGTTAGACCTTTGCAGGCCAGCAGCAAATGTGGGGTTTATCCTAAGGATAATCAGGATTTATCTTTATTATGAAAAAGATCAAACAGATGAAAGTTGAAAGTATTAGTAGTATAATAACTTCCATAAGCTCATCAACAATTATCAGTCCACACAGCCATTGTTTCATTTATACCCTTAATTCTTCTCCCCGCTCCCAAGACTTTTTTTTTAACTTATTCACCTGGATATATTTGAATTTCTAACTATAAAAGTAAGGATATTAACATTTTTAGACAGTGTTCTGGTTATATTAAGATCTATACTTTGCCATAAGTTAATGTGTGTGTGTGTGTGTGTGTTTTAATAGAAATTTGATTTCATTTATTTTGCCACTTCATTTATTTTGGGGGAAATTTTTTTCTGGAGAGAAAAATTGTTGCAGGGCTACCTAAGCATATTGTCATTAAACATCAGAACTCCATATTAAGGCTTGACTATTGCACGTGGGGGAGAAGGCAATGGCACCCCACTCCAGTACTGTTGCCCGGAAGATCCCATGGATGGAGGAGCCTGGTAGGCTGCAGTCCATGGGGTCGCTAAGAGTCAGACATGACTGAGTGACTTCACTTTCCACTTTCATGCATTGGAGAAGGAAATGGCAACCCACTCCAGTGTTCTTGCCTGGAGAATCCCATGGATGGAGAAGCCTAGTAGGCTGCAGTCCATGGGGTCGCACAGAGTCGGACACGACTGAAGTCGGACACGACTTGGCAGCAGCAGCATTGCACGTGGAAGCAATGGCACCCCACTCCAGTATTCTTTCCTGGAAAATCCCATGGACGGAGGAGCCTGGTGGGCTGCAGTCCATGGGGTCGCTAAGAGTCTGGCACAACTGAGCGACTTCACTTTCACTTTTCATTTTCACGCATTGGAGAAGGAAATGGCAACCCATTCCAATGTTCTTGCCTGGAGAATCCCAGGGATGGAGGAGCTTGGTGGGCTGCCGTCTATGGGGTCACACAGAGTCGGGCACGACTGAAGCGACGTAGCAGCAGTAGCAGCAGCATACACTAGAACCAGAGTAGAAAACAGTCACACACACCCGTGCCCACGACTCAGCTTCAGCAGTGCCTGCTTCGTGGCCAATCTGTCTTTACACTCGCCAACATCTCTCTTCTTGCATTAATTTGAAATGAATCCTAGACATTCTATAATTTTATCTGTAAACATTTCATCATATAGCTCAAGATCAGTTCAGTTCAGTCGCTCAGTGGTGACCAACACTTTGTGACCCCATGAATTGCAGCACGCCAGTCCTCCCTCTCCATCTCCAACTCCCGGAGTTCACTCAAAACTCATGTCCATCGAGTCGGTGATGCCATCCAGCCATCTCATCCTCTGTTCTCCTCCTGCCCTCAGTCTTTCCCAGCATCAGGGTCTTTTCCAGTGAGTCAGCTCTTCGCATCAGGTGGCCAAAGTATTTGGAGTTTCAGCCTCAGCATCAGTCCTTCCAAAGAACACCCAGGACTGATCTCCTTTAGGATGGACTGGTTGGATCTCCTTGCAGTCCAAGGGACTCGCAAGAGTCTTCTCCAACACCACAGTTCAAAAGCATCAATTCTTCGGCACTCAGCTTTCTTCACAGTCCAACTCTCACATCCATACATGACCACTGGAAAAACCATAGCCTTGACTAGACAGACCTTTGTTGGCAAAGTAATATCTCTGCTTTTGAATATGCTATCTAGGTTGGTCATAACTTTCCTTCCAAGGAGTTAGCGTCTTTTGATTTCATGGCTGCAGTCACCATCTGTAGTGATTTTGGAGCCCAGAAAAATAAAGTCTGACACTGTTTCCACTGTTTCCCCATCTATTTCCCATGAAGTGATGGGACCAGATGCCATGATCTTCGTTTTCTGAATGTTGAAATTTAAGCCAACTTTTTCACTCTGCTCTTTCACTTTCCTCAAGAGGCTTTTGAGTTCCTCTTCACTTTCTGCCATGAGGGTGGTGTCGTCTGCATATCTGAGGTTATTGATATTTCTCCCAGCAGTCTTGATTCCAGCTTGTGCTTCTTCCAGCCCAGCGTTTCTCATGATGTACTCTGCATATAAGCCAAGATAATGCCCCTTAAAACACACATACACATAGGCACGTACATCCAGATTACTATTGTTATATCTGAAAAAGAAACCAGTAATTCCTTCTTAATAGATGCCAGTCAGTGAGCTTTCCATTGTCTGAAATGGAAAAGCAAAAGTAAATGAATAAATAAGTAAATTTCTTGTGAACTGGTAGTTGGGTCTAGAGACTTTTTCAGGTTCAAGTTTGATTCTTACTTTCCTCTGATGGGGAGAGCTGAAGTGGTAGTGTTTTCTCATATTTAGGAAGCATATAAAGTTAGATCACCTCCTAAGCCGTCAAAACTCGGTTCTTAGATAACAGGGATTACAAATGAAAGTATTTTATATCTAATGATCAGTCTCCATTTATTAGGAGTAAAAGAAGTAATTTTGTTGAAATATATACTGAGTCGTGTCCCTATTCTTTGCAGCCCTGTGGACTTTAGCCCGCCAGGCTCCTCTGTCCAAGGACTTTTCCAGGCAAGACTGCTGGAGTAGGTAGCCATTTCCTTTTCCAGGGGATCTTCCCGACCCAGGGATCTAACTCAAGTCTTCCACATTGTAGGCAGATTCTTTACTATCAAAGACACCTGGGAAGCCCACAGAAAGAATATCTCTCCCTTCTATTTGGTTACCCAGGGGAATAGTTGGCATAGGAAAAATATCTCCTACCCTTTATTAACCAGTTTTCCATTCAAAGTGCTGCTGTTATTAATTATCATTGTCAAGCAGGTTGAAATGTGTTTTAGACATTTCACTGATTTTCATTGATGATTAAATTTTCCACTCTTTGATCTTTTTTGGTGTGATCTCAGTAGTTTTTGAAGCCCTCTTTGCTTTCTGGTGAGTCAAGCTCAATAACTCCAACCCCACACCTGAAATCAGGTATTGCCTCAGAGAGCCCTGGTTTTCTTTATAGGAAATGGTATTTAGATCCCACAGTCTCGGCTGTAGGTGTATTTGCTACTGGATTGATCATTGTTATTAGACTTGTTTAATGGACAAACTTGATTATACTTAATATTTTAAGATAAAAATAATGAGTTCATACTGATAATGCCAATTCAAATTCAGGCCTTCAGGGATTTTATTTATCGGGTATTTCATACCAAAAATTTCAGTTCCCAGGAATAGTTATTTATTTATTAGGACTTCCCTGGTGGCTCAGATGGTAAAGGATGTACCTGCCACGTTGGAGACCTGCCTTCGGTCCCTGGAGAAGGGAATGGCTAGCCACTCTAGTATTCTTGCCTGGAGAATTCCATGGACAGAGGAGCCCAGCAGGCTATAGTCCCTGGGGGCAAAGAGAGTTGAACACGGCTGAGCGAATGTCACTTTCATTTATTTACTTTATCCTACAGTACAAAATTCAGCTTTACACCAAAAATAGTCACATTGAGAAAGTTTTAATTTTGCAATAGTTCTTTTTTTTGTTCTTGGGTTGTATCTCACTTTATGGTCAGCTTTTGTATTTTAGAGTCATTTGAAATAATTATGTTCATGTTGCCAGGTTGGTTTGGCTCCTTTGCTTTATTTTGCTTATAATTTTTAGGTATTGACTTTAAAATGTTATCTGGCTTTTATAATTCATGTTATTTACAAAGTTCCTGAAGTCAGATCAATAAATTTTTAAAAGTCTTAACATCTTTTACTATCCCTGTAGCCTGTTTCCGCCTCCCACACAAATAACCTTTGTAATTTTATGGCCTGTCCTTTTGCTGTTTACTTAAGAAAACAAAAACAAATCCATATTGTCTACTTCATACACACTGCCTTTGTTAGATAAGAGTAGTAAACTTTGCCTTCCTTTTAACAGTAAATCTTGGTGTTCACTCTTCATAGATGCTGTCCTTATCATGCACACAGAGAAGGGAGTGGGGAGAGAGGGAGGGGAGGGTCTCCCATGCCTTTTGTGAAGTTGTCATAATGCTGCAGTGTGTGGATGTACAGTTTCTTAGCCAGTCCCGTGTTGCACATTTGGGTGACTTCCAGTCTTGGTTGTGTTACAGTGAAATACAGCTTTCCTATTTTTAACTTTTATCTTTAGGCTAGATTTTTAGAAAGAGGATTGTGGTATAAAGGGTCTAGGCATACAACATTTTGGCAGATGTAAATAAATCAGCCTCTGTTGGAGATTATAATGCATATCCTTGGGCTATTATACATCGCCTACTTTATAGTAATAATGTTACCATATCCCAAACAGTGTAAGCACTTTGCAGCAGTTTAACTTTTTCTCTTGCCATCCTTTATGTTGTTGTTTTGTTTTGCTTACACATGTGTTAGAAAGACAGTGGGGCAGTTTTTGTTTTAAAACATCCATCTTCTTTTATTTTTGCCCACATATATGTACCATTTCCAGTACTCTTACTTCTTTCCTGCAGTTCCTTTCTCCTATCTGGATTGTTTCCCTTCAGCCTAAAGAACTTTTCTTACATCGGAATAAATGCTAGTAGTGATTTCTCTCTGCTTTTGTTTGAAATCCTTGATTTGCCTTAAGTTTCAAAAAATCATTTCCCCAGGTGTAAAAATCTCATGTTAGCCCTTTGTAATGTCTCTTCTGGTTTCCATAGTTTCTGTTTAAAAATCTTACTATAAACTTTTCAAGGCAATTCTTTTCTCCCCTGGCTTCTTACTTTGTATTAATTTTTAATAGTTTGACTATATTAGGCCCATGTGACATTTTCTTTCATTTTCAATTTGCTTGAGTTTCACTGAACCTTTGAATCTGTGAGTTCATACCTTTCATCAGTTTTGGAAAATTGTTGGCCATTATCTCTTCATACATTGTTTCTTTTATCTCATTGTCTATTCAGGTGTTCTCCTTCATTTTCTCTGGGAGTATCAGGATTGTAGACGTTCAGACTTTGCACTCCATCCACTGGGTCTCTCTAGCTCTGTTTTTGTTTTTCCCAGAATTTTTTTTTTTTCCTTATGCCTAGTTTGAAAACTTTCTGTTGACCACATTTCAGATTCACTAATTCTTTTTTCTGTTTTCTTCTTCCATCTTTGGTTAAATTCATCAATGAATTTTAGATTTCAGGTGTGTTTTCCAGTTCTAGGCAGTTATTTGATTTTTAAAAATAGATTCCGGTTCTCTTTGAAATTCATTACATTCCATTTTGTCCATCTTTGTTTATCCTTGCAATTTGTTTTATTTATTTTGTATTCAAGTATAGCCAATTAACTATGTTGTGATAGTTTCAGGTGGACACCAAAGCAACTCAGCCATCCATATATATACATGTATCTGTTCTCTCCTAAGCTCCCCTCCTGTCCAGGCTGCCACATGTCATTAAGCAGAGTTCCCTGTGCTGTATATGTATAGTAGGACTTTTTTGGTTATCTATTTTAAACATAGCAGTGCATACGTGTTGATCCCAAGCTCTTCAACTATCACTTCCTCCGTGACTTAAATTTGCAATTTATTAATTACAGTTATGGAGCCTTTCCTGGTGGCTCAGACAGTAAAGAATCTGCCTGCAACGCGGGAGACCCAGGTTTGATCCCTGGGTTGGGAGGATCCCCTGGAGAAGAGAATGACAACCCACTCCAGTATTGCCTCTAAAATTCCATGGACAGAGGAGCCTGGAGGGCTACAGTCCATGGGGTTGCAAAGACTCAGACATGACTGAGTGTCTAACACAATCGTAGTTACAGAATACCTAGTTTATAGTTTCTATTGGTTTTCAGTTCATTTCAGTTCAGTCGCTCAGTCGTGTCCCACACTTTGTGACTCCATGAATCGCAGCACGCCAGGCCTCCCTGTCCATCACCAACTCCCGGAGTTCACTCAGACTCACGTCCATCAAGTCAGTGATGCCATCCAGCCATCTCATCCTCTGTCGTCCCCTTCTCCTCCTGCCCTCAATCCCTCCCAGCATCAGAGTCTTTTCCAATGAGTCAACTCTTCGCATGAGGTGGCCAAAGTACTGGAGTTTCAGCTTTAGCTTCATTCCTTCCAAAGAACACCCAGGGCTGATCTCCTTGAGAATGGACTGGTTGGATTGAATGGACTGGTTAGATCTCCTTGCAGTCCAAGGGACTCTCAGGAATCTTTTCCTACACCACAGTTCAAAAGCATCAATTCTTCGGTGCTCACCTTTTTCACAGGCCAACTCTCAAATCATACTATTGGTGTTAGTCTGCTTCTATTGTCTTTTGCCCCCTTTTGATTGTTAGTCACATACTCCTCAGTCATATCTGGTAATTGATTATGTGAACTGAAGAGACCCCAAGTGGTATTTTCTGTTAGTGTTTCCTCTTCTTCAGTGTTAAACACTGTCATAAGCTGACCACTTTGCTCCAGTCAGGGCTGTAGCTTGTTTCATATATGGCTCATTTCACCTCTGGCTTATCCCTGTTTGTCATGAGCCTCGTAGGGTTTTTGCGGAGGTGTGGCGGTGGGGGGGGGGGGGTGGGAGTTCCTGTTTTCTTTTTTGAATTTTTCATACCATGGACCTTGTGGGATCTTAGTTTCCTGACCAGGGATTGAACCCACACCTTCGGCACTGAAAGCTGAGTCCTGTCCACTGAACCTCCAGGAAATTCCCTCTCCCAGGGTTTGTGGGGTTGAGAACCATGCACATCTCCATCTACTTAGACTTTATATTCATTATGCAGTCTGAAAATGTTGCAGATGTCTTGAGGATGGGGGCACTGGCCATGTGTGTTTGAGTCAGGCCTCCTCCCTCTGTGGGGATTTTGTCCTCTGAGTACCCTGAGACTGCAGGTGTTTGCATTGTCTTAGCAGAACCTCTGACTCAATCCATGGTCCTCTTCACGGCCGCAGAACTTAGCAGATGTCCAGTGGGGCCAATTCACACTTGAACATACCAGCCTCCTGTGACTCTCGAAAATGCTGGGACTTATCTTTTCTTCAGTATCAGCAGTCAGTAAACTCCTGCCCATGGGCCACGTCAGCCTCCTGCTTGTTTTGATATAGCCTATGAACTAAAAATGACTTTTAAATGGCTGAAAAAGTTTTAAAGAAGTATATTTTGTTACATGAAAATTAAATTCAAATTTCAGTGTGTATAAATAAAATTTGGTTGGAATATAGCCATGTTTGGCTTATTGCCTGTGTCTGTTTTCATGCCACAATGCCAGGATCGAGTAATGGCAACAGCGACCCTGTGGCTTATAAAGCCCAAAACATTTACTGTCTTGGCTCTTTATAAAAAAATGTTTGCCTTCTGACCCATAATCTTTGATCAGTTCAGTTCAGTAGCCCAGTCCTGTCCAACTCTTTGCGACCCCATGAACTGCAGCACGCCAGGCCTCCCTATCCATCACCAGCTCCTGGAGTTCACTCAAACTCACGTCCATCGAGTTGGCGATGCATCCAGCCATCTCATCCTCTGTCGTCCCCTTCTCCTCCTGCCCCCAATCCCTCCCAGCATCAGAGTCTTTTTCAATGAGTCAGCTCTTCGCATGAGGTGGCCAAGGTATTGCAGTTTCAGCTTTAGCATCAATCCTTCCAGAGAACACCCAGGACTGATCTCCTTTAGAATGGACAAGTTGGATCTTCTTGCAGTCCAAGGGACTCTCAAGAGTCTTCTCCAACACCATAGTTCAGAAGCATCAATTCTTTGGTGCCCAGCTTTCTTCACAGTCCAACTCTCACATCCGTACATCATCACTGGAAAAACCATAGCCTTGACTAGATGGACCTTTGTTGGCAAAGTAATGTCTCTGTTTGTGAATACGCTATCTAGGTTGGTCATAACTTTCCTTCCAAGGAGTAAGTGTCTTTTAATTTCATGGCTGCAGTCACCATCTGCAGTGATTTTGGAGCCCCCCAAAATAAAGTCTGCCGTTGTTTCCCCATCTATTTCTTATGAAGCGATGGGAAATGATCAGATGCCATGATCTTCGTTTTCTGAATGTTGAGCTTTAAGCCAACTTTTTCACTCTCCTCTTTCACTCTCATCAAAAGGCTTTTTAGTTCCTCTTCACTTTCTGCCATAAAGGTGGTGTCATTTGCATATCTGATGTTATTGATATTTCTCCTGGCAATCTTGATTCCAGCTTGTGCTTCTTCCAGCCCAGCATTTCTCATGATATACTCTGCATATAAGTTAAATAATCAGGGTGACAATATACAGCCTTGACGTACTCCTTTTCCTATTTGGAACCAGTCTGTTGTTCCATGTCCAGTTTCTAACTGTTGCTTCCTGACCTGCATATAGGTTTCTCAAGAGGCAGGTCTGGTATTCCCACCTCTTTCAGAATTTTCCACAGTTTATTGTGATCCACACAGTCAAAGGCTTTGGCATAGTCAATAAAGCAGAAATAGATGTTTTTCTGGAACTCTCTTGCTTTTTTGATGATCCAGCAGATGTTGGCAATTTGATCTCTGTTTCCTCTGCCTTTCTGAAACCAGCTTGAACATCTGGAAGTTCATGGTTCATGTATTGCTGAAGCCTGGCTTGGAGAATTTGAAGCATTACTTTACCAGTGTGTGAGATGAGTGAAATTTTGTGGTAGTTTGAGCATTCTTTGGCATTGCCTTTCTTTGGGATTGGAATGAAAACTGACCTTTTCCAGTCCTGTGGCCACTGCTGAGCTTTCCAAATTTACTGGCATGTTGAGTGCAGCACTTGCATAGCATCATCTTTCAGGATTTGAAAGAGCTCAACTGGAATTCCATCATCTCCACTAGCTTTGTTCGTAGTGATGCTTTCTAAGGCCCTCTTGACTTCATATTCCAGGATGTTTGGTTCTAGGTCAGTGATCACAGCATTGTGATTATCTGGGTCGTGAAGATCTTTTTTGTAGTTCTGTGTATTCTTGCCACCTCTTCTTAGTATCTTCTGCTTCTGTTAGGTTCATACCATTTCTGTCCTTTGTCGAGCCCATCTTTGCATGAAATGTTCCCTTGGTATCTCTACTTTTCTTGAAGAGATCTCTAGTCTTTCCCGTTCTGTTGTTTTCCTCTATTTCTTTGCATTGATTGCTGAGGAAGGCTTTCTTATCTCTTCTTGCTATTCTTTGGAACTCTACATTCAGATGCTTATATCTGTCCTTTTCTCCTTTGATTTTTGCTTCTCTTCTTTTCTCAGCTATTTGCAAGGCCTCCCCAGACAACCATTTTGCTTTTTTACATCTCTTTTCCATGGGGATGGTCTTGATCTCTGTCTCCTGTACAATGTCATGAACCTCTGTCCATAGTTCATCAGGCACTCTTATCGATCAGATCTAGTCCCTTAAATCTATTTCTCACTTCCGCTGTATAGTCATAAGGGATTTGATTTAGGTCATACCTGAATGGTCTAGTGGTTTTCCCTACTTTCTTCAATTTAAGTCTGAATTTGGCAATAAGGAGTTCCTGATCTGAGCCACAGTCAGCTCCTGGTCTTGTTTTTGCTGGCTGTATAGAGCTTCTCCATCTTTGGCTGCAAAGAATATAATCAATCTGATTTTGGTGTTGACCATCTGCTGATGTCCATGTGTAGAGTCTTCTCTTGTGTTGTTGGAAGAGGGTGTTTGCTACGACCAGTGCGTTCTTTTGGCAAAACTCTATTAGTCTTTGCCCTGCTTCATTCCGTATTCCAAGGCCAAATTTTCCTGTTACACCAGGTGTTTCTTGACTTCCTACTTTTGCATTGCAGTCCCCTATAATGAAAAGGACATCTTTTTTGGATGTTAGTTCTAAAAGGTCTTGTAGGTCTTCATAGAACCGTTCAGCTTCAGCTTCTTCAGCATTAACTGGTTGGGGCATAGACTTGGATTACTGTGATATTGAATGGTTTGCCTTGGAAACTAACAGAGATCATTCTGTTGTTTTTGAGATTGCATCCAAGTACTGCATTTCGGACTCTTGTGTTGACCATGATGGCTACTCCATTTCTTCTGAGGGATTCCTGCCCGTAGTAGTAGATATAATGGTCATCTGAGTTAACTTCACCCATTCCAGTCCATTTTAGTTTGCTGATTCCTAGAATGTCGACGTTCACTCTTGCCATCTCCTGTTTGACCACTTCCAATTTGCCTTGGTTCATGGACCTAACATTCCAGGTTCCTATGCAATATTGTTCTTTACAGCATTGGACCTTGCTTCTATCACCAGGCACATCCACACCTGGGTATTGTTTTTGCTTTGGTTCCATCCCTTCATTCTTTCTGGAGTTATTTCTCCACTGATCTCTAGTAGCATATTGGGCCCCTACTGACCTGGGGAGTTTCTCTTTCAGTATCCTATCATTTTGCCTTTTCATACTGTTCATGGGGTTCCCAAGGCAAGAATACTGAAGTGGTTTGCCGTTCCCTTCTCCAGTGGACCACATTCTGTCAGACCTCTCCACCATGACCCACCCGTCTTGGGTGGCTCCACACAGCATGGCTTAGTTTCATTGAGTTAGACAAGGCTGTGGTCCTAGTGTGATTAGATAGTTTTCTGTGATTATAGTTTCAGTGTGTCTGCTCTCTGATGCCCTCTCAGAACACCTACTGTCTTACTTGGATTTCTCTTACCTTGGACGTGGGGTATCTGTTTACGGCTGCTCCAGCAAAGTGCAGCCACTGCTCCTTACCTTGAACGAGGGGTATCTCCTCACTGGCCGCCGCTCCTGACCTTGAACGTGGCGTAGCTCCTCTTGGCCCTCCTGCACCCGTGCAGCCAGTGCTCCTTCGACGTGGGGTTGCTCCTCTCAGCAACCTTTGATACTGTGGTTTTTTTCAAAGTGTAGTTTGTGAGTTCCTCGGTTGTGCCTGAGATCCTTACATTGAATTCATAAGGCCAAGGCTGATGGTAATTAGTAAGATTTTTCCTTTTCTCTCGTTTGAACTAAAAGTGTAGAAGCTGTGGTGGGTGTAAAACTGCTGGTACCTTAATAAGAATCAAGGCAGAGATACCAAATGACTGGCAGTCATGTTATTCTGCAATGTTAAATAGGTACATGTCTTTTAAATAATCTTCGTGACAAAGTAGGGTCCTTTTTTTTTTTCTTCCACTTCATCTCAGATAACCTTGTATCATAGGTTGAGAGTGGAAGTGAAAGTGACTGTACAGCTGTTTTATTAAGCTTGACATTTAAATGATTTGCAGCGACAGCAAAATAGTGCTACTACATTTTTTTTGTTTTGGAAAAATATGGTCTTTTCCACAAAAAGTTTGTTTATATTAATATGTAATGAATTAATCAAGTACTTAAAATTTTTTCTCTTTTAATTCCTGACACATTTTATAAATAACAGTAGATATAAACCATGTACGCAAGAGTGCTTTGGGGACTGGGGAGGGATTCTCAGTAATTTTGTATAAAATAATCCTTAGAACCAAAATTCACTGATCTGTTTGAGGTTATTTCTCTTCATATAGCAAAGGAAAATAATGGCATTGACTTTCTGTTGTTGCTTTCAGTTTGAGATAAGGTCTTTTTACGACCATCCCAAAAGACCAGTGGCATTATGACAATTTTTTTTTTTAATGATTACTTTGATCATGCTGAAATGATCCATATGCTTAGAACTGCCAGCCTCAATATTTATAAGACATACCATTGCTTGTGTTAATTTTTCCTATTTTAGATTGTGGTTTTTAGGGTATACTTTGAATGATTTCATTCTTTAAAAACAAATCCAGAAGCAGCTAAGGATTCTTTTGTTTTCACAGTTATTTTCCCTTAATTTTTTTTTCTCTCACATTATTTCAACACAAAAATGATAAGCCTGCCCTAAGTGGAACTGATTTTATTTAGTTTGAAGAATTTTAAAGAGGCTGTTCCTTTGAACTGCAATTTCTTGTAGTATATTTATGGGTGGACTCTTAATTATGATGAAAAGAGTTAGTGATATTCTGCAGTTCGATAGCCACAGCCTTAAATAATAGAGAAAACAGACTTTGTGCGGATTATTGTGCATCCCTTTGAAAGGTGTTTGCCCTCCAAGAAGATCATTCCTGTTTAATTGGTGGGGGGGGGGAATTGCTGTTCATGTGAATTCTACATTCATTGACAGTTTCCAAATGTGTATCATTTCTAAGCATTTCAGTAGTAAGTGGATTTTTTCATTTCAGTAGTAAGTGGGAAAAATCCAATACACAAGGAGCAATTGGAAAAGGTCTTGAGAATGAAAGGGTTTGAATAACATCAGGTTTACATTTGTAAGTTTTAATGGAGTTAATAATGGTTACAAGAAGGAGGGTGTCCAGGAAAATTTGAAACACATTTGTAGACTTTATTTTTGACTTAGTTTATTGATAACTTATTTATTGTGGTAGTTGAGTCTTAGCATTTTTCAAATGTTTTGAGGATGGAATTAAACCTTTAAGGTAGAAGTTCTCTAAAGCACTGTGGTAGCAGCATATGCACATGAAGTGAGAGGAGGTGAAAAGGCTCATCTTTTGATGTTTTGGGAAATCATTCTTGGCATTCCCTTTGGTTAAATGCATTATTGTTCTTTTTGTCTTTATTTCTGTGCTTTCACTGTTACTTGCATTCCATTTATTCTGATGGAGGTGTTTAGAGGTATATAACATTTCCTTTGATGCCTGGGCATCATTGTTTACCAGGTTTTTATTACGGCAGAAGAGACTTTTTGCTCATTAGATAATACATATTTTTAAAAAGCAGGTAGCTCAGCTGATAAAGACTCTGCCTGCAATACAAGAGACCCCGGTTCAATTCCTGGGTTAGGAAGATCCCCTGGAGAAGGGATAGGCTACCCACTCCAGTATTCTTAGGCTTCCCTGGTGGCTCAGTTGGTAAAGAGTCTGCCTGCAATGTGGGAGACCTGGGTTTGATCCCTGGGTTGGAAAGATCCCCTGGAAGAGGGCATGGCAACCCACTCCAGTATTCTTGCCTGGAGAATCCCCATGGAGAGAAGACCCTGGCAGACTGCAGTCCATGGGGTTGCAGAAAGTTGGATACAACTGAGCAACTCAGTATACACATGCTAAGTGTAGTCAGTCCATGTTAGTCTTAGGGATATTACTTTTTGTTGCATCTGTTAAAATCAATCAACATCTCTCATTTAACAAGATTAAAAGAGGAGAGTATAAATAACTGTGACATTGCTTTAAGGCCGAGTAAAATCCCTCTTTAGTTGGGATCCAAAGAAGAAAAGTAGCCAGCTGACTGTGTAAAGTTACACTTAACACCTAGTAATAATTTTCTTAAAGGTTTAAAAGTAGTGATTTTATTTCTGTGTGCAGGTTCTAAGGCCCAGCAGCTTCTGCAAGGACTACAAGCAAGCGACGAAAGCCAGCAGCTCCAAGCCGTTATTGAGATGTGTCAGTTACTGGTTATGGGGAATGAGGAGACGCTGGGAGGGTTTCCTGTCAAGAGTGTAGTTCCAGCTTTGGTAAGAGAATTTTCCCCTCATTTTATCCCACTCATGCCCTGAGTGCTGCTCTTATTTTTATAAAAGCATGATCATTGTCATTAGGAACTTTAGAATATAATAGAACTAAGAGTAGAGTGTAGCTTATCCTTTTATTTCAGGCCTATAGAGATTGTGCATGACTTAATGATGAATGACTAAAATTTCTAAACCATCTCTTGGTGAATAGTTACCTTATCTTTGATACCTAAATGATCCATGTAGTTTTCCATTTTAAGTGGTTATCCCCTTTAGGTGGTAACTTGACTTACTATGCCAAAATTCACATGCTTTTTTTCTTTTAAACTCATGATTCATGGGACAGTAACAAAACAGCTCACTTGTGGGTTGTCTTTGTAGGCAGTCAATACTTCCTGCTTGATAGTTGTGTGCATGGCCATGCAGTCCAGCCAGAAGAAGACCAAATGGATTCTCCAGCTTAAAAAAGGGGGTTATGTTAAATAGAAATAGGAGAAACAAAACAACAGTACTCAGCAATAGAAAAACGAGTTAAAAAAATGATTTTCAACACAGTTATGAGTTGATGTTTAGAATTTTTTAACATCTTAATCCCTTATGCTTTTTAATGTGAAAACAAAAAGAGAAATTGCCATTAGTAAGTGTGTAGGCCCTTAAACATGATAAGTCTTTTAAGTAGTGGCTTGGTAATATTCACAATGCAAGATTAAAGAAATTGATTATAATTTAAGATTAAAATTAAATCTGAATAAAATCAAGACAAGATTAACATAGACATGAATATATTCATAGCATATATTACATTGCAAGTTAAAATAAATATCATTTAAGTCTTTGTTTGCACATCTAGTAAAGTTGAGAAAAATGGAACCAGGATTGGAGTATCAGATTGTCTCGTGGAGAGCCAGTCAAATACAGGATGATACAGTCTTGGTTCTGCTTGTTGGCTGGCTCTGCTCTAGCAGAGAGTAGTGAAGGATAGAGCAGTCTCTCTTCCTGTGCAGACCTCCTGCTAACAGAAGCTGGCTCTCAAGCCTACCTGTGCCATCCCACAGGCTTGCATATTAATATTTTTTAACATTTCATGAAAGTGATATTATCCTTTGTATTCTGACATTCACCTATGTTTATATGCATGCTCAAGTTATTGATTTCTTCAACAGCTGTCTTTTAGGACCTGAATTAACTTCCTTGTTTGTTTTTGTTCATTTAAAAATAAACAGTAATAAAGAACTAGGTTACCATGTAGCAATACTGTCTCTTTTAAACTGCAGCTTTTAGTTAAATAAAGAAGCTGTTAAATCTGGACCAAAACATTAACAAAATCTAGTTCTTCTTAATTTGCTGCTTATTGATTGGATTCAAGTACTTAGTGGACCTGTGCAAGTCAGCTCATGCTATTAGTAGTGAGTTGTCCAGATTTGTCCTTCATAACAGTTGAATGTTACAAAAATATATCCATCAATCACCATACACTTGTATGATCATAAACAGTCATTTTGGTGAAGAATCTATTTCCAGCAGTTCTCAAATGTGGTCTTTAAAGGGTCAATTCAGTCGCTCAGTCGTGTCCGACTCTTTGCAACCCTATGAATTGCAGCAGGCCAGGCCTCCCTGTCCATCACCATCTCCCAGAGTTCACTGAAACTCACATCCATAGAGTCGGTGATGCCATCCAGCCATCTCATCCTCTATCGTCCCCTTCTCCTCCTGCCCCCAATCCCTCCCAGCATCAGAGTCTTTTCCAATGAGTCAACTCTTCGCATGAGGTGGCCAAAGTATTGGAGTTTCAGCTTTAGCATCATTCCTTCCAAAGAACACCCAGGGCTGATCTCCTTTAGAATGGACTGGTTGGATCTCCTTGCAGTCCAAGGGACTCTCAAGAGTCTTCTCCAACACCACAGTTCAAAAGCACCAATTCTTCGGCACTCAGCTTTCTTCACAGTCCAACTCTCACATCCATACATGACCACTGGAAAAACCATAGCCTTGACTAGATAGACCTTTTTTGGCAAAGTAGTCTCTGCTTTTGAATACGCTATCTAGGTTGGTCATAACTTTCCTTCCAAGGAGTAAGCGTCTGTTAATTTCATGGCTGCAGTCACCATCTGCAGTGATTTTGGAGCCCAGAAAAATAAAGTCTGACACTGTTTCCACTGTTTTCCCATCTATTTCCAGTGAAGTGATGGGACCAGATGCCATGATCTTTGTTTTCTGCATGTTGAGCTTTAAGCCAACTTTTTCACTCTGCTCTTTCACTTTCCTCAAGAGGCTTTTTAGTTCCTCTTCACTTTCTTCTATAAGGGTGGTGTCATCTACAAGGTTCATTCCCCCTTAAAGAATTGGAGAACTTACTGTTCTATCTGTTAACATAAGAATTCCTTTCAATTTAGAGTAGATGTTTTTTGTGAGTGATTTATAGGTGATATGAGACAGAGTGTCCATGCTCGCATGTGTTTGTGGGTTTATGTGGTATATTTAATAGAAATAGTTATCAAGACCTCTTATATATAGATATAATTACCCAGCATAATTCAGAGCTGAGAAGAATTCATATTAAATGAATATTATGTTAGAATATCTGATGTCTGTTATTATAATCATGTATTTAATTGGTACTTTACAGCTTAAATTTGACACATTTAAACTTTTCCATTGAACTGCAATGATGGCTTCCCCAAGTAGGAAGTTTCTTTGGTAGCTTTTACTACTTAAAGAAGATGGAGTGTGTGTATCTGTAGCAGTTTTGCTTGCCCTTTTTTGAAAAACACAGTTGGAAACTGCTTAAGGTCTTTTCCACAAGAAAAACTAAAATTAGATCTGATGTTTGGACTAATTCGTGTGTTTTTGAAATAATTACATTGAATTTTAATTAGTGCCTAATTCGTTTTTCATGTGATCAATATTGTGTTCAAATTCTATACTGTTGTGTATTTTACAGCTGAATTAAGTGGTGCTTAGCTCAACTTTTAGAGAAGCTGATCTATAAGAGTTTAAGCTATGATACTGAATCTGTACTGATAGTTAATTTAACACATTTCTGTAGGCTTCTGGTCCATTTATTTGTGTACTAAGTACTTGCTGACAGATAAGTCCTCAGTGATGTTTTCATGGGCTTCTGAATCGGGAGACAGTGTTACTAGGAGGGCTGGTTGTAAGCAACCTGAATGCTGACCCCAATCATGAGGTGATGATTATCCCTTGTCAGAGCTTCAGTGTACGAGTCATGCCATCCTAAGCATAAGCATTTCTTGTGTATGCATGCTAGGTTTTAACTTGAGGTTATTTTTTTTATGGTAAAGTTCATGAGTCATACTGTTCTATTTCAGTTGAAATAGAAGAAATACTTCTAGGATTTTAAGAATATAGCTTCTAATACTTTGAAATCTTTTTAAACAGATAACATTGCTGCAGATGGAACATAATTTTGATATTGTAAGTATGTGCTATGTTTTAAAAGACTCACTCCAAACTTATTTTTTTTTTGTTTTTATTGAGTGAACATGGCTTCTTTTGTAGATGAACCATGCTTGTCGAGCCTTAACATACATGATGGAAGCACTTCCTCGATCATCGGCTGTGGTAGTTGATGCAATTCCTGTCTTTTTAGAAAAGGTAATCCTACTTTTGCCTAACTGTTTGAAAGCAGGCATAGAGGAGTCAATGGACCTCCTGACTACTGAATTCTAAAGTTGTATATCAGATTGTAAGGCCACATTAAAAGACACATTTTAGCATCCATTATCTACCTAAAGTATATTTTTTAGCCAAGATTCCAGAAAAATGTTTTGTGTTTAGCAGATCGTAGTTTAAAGCTGATGCTAATAAGCATTTGTGTTATATCATCCCAGTGTTAAAATTTTTAATAATGGCAGTTATTGCACTAGTGTAAAAATCTTTCAGAGAAGAACTTAAAGCACTTGATTAAAAATGATTTCATTGTTTCTAGAAAACATCCCAGTGAGGTTGATAGCTATTTATACCCTCATTTTACAGCTGAGGAGGCTGAGCCAGACAAAATGCCTTGCTCAAGGTCATAAAGTGAGGCAGTGGAGAAAGGAAATTTTTTCATATGGTCTGTGGTAGGTTGTTTTTGGTCTGTTTTAAGGACCTTTTTCTTTTTAATGCACAATAAAATTTGCATTATCTGAAAACCTTGAAATATGCTAAAAACTGTAAAACTTGATTTTTTAAAATTTGTTCCATAAACCAACCCGTTTATTTTAAATCTGAAGATTTAAAGTTATATAATTGAATTTAGTTTATTCTTTAAAACATATTTTTCAACATCTTATAAAGTGGTTGGAAGGAAGCTATATTGCCAATATGCTATAGCTTACATGCATAAGTCACTGGTTTCCTGTGGTGGGTTTCAGGTTAGAAACAGTATTTATTGTTTAGTCGCTAGATCATGTCCAACTCTTTGCGACCCCATAAACTGTAGCCTGCCAGGCTCCTCTGTCCATGAGATTCCCCAGGTAAGAATACTGGAGTGGGTTGCCATTCCCTTCTCCAGGAATCTTCCCGACCTAGGGATCATACCTGTTATCTCTTGCATTGGCAGACAGATTCTTTACCACTGTGCCACCAGGGAAGCATAGAGGCAGTATAGATTGATGAAAATTAAAGATGTTTATTCCCATAGAAGATGAGTAGCAAGTAGAGCACTTGAATGATAACCTTGTTCCTTATTTGTATGTTTCCAGCTGCAAGTTATTCAGTGTATTGATGTGGCCGAGCAGGCCTTGACGGCCTTGGAGATGTTATCACGTAGACACAGTAAAGCCATTCTCCAGGCGGTAAGTGTTGTTACCAAAGGACTATTTCCTTTAATGTTGAATTTTAGATCCATGTTTGTATTAGCTCCTAGATTGCAGCCTCTGTAAGGTTCCCATGCTGTTTCCAAAGTGATGTGCTAGACTTTTTTCTTTCTTTTCATAATTGCTGATAAAAGAGTACTTCTTCGCTTTTAACAGTTTTCCTATATTTTAGGGTGGTTTGGCAGACTGCTTGCTGTATCTAGAGTTCTTCAGCATAAATGCCCAAAGAAACGCGCTAGCAATTGCAGCCAATTGCTGCCAGAGTATCACGCCAGATGAATTTCATTTTGTGGCGGATTCCCTCCCATTGCTTACCCAAAGGCTAACCCACCAGGTAAAATGCAAACCTATCTTATGCGGCATAAAACATGTTTATTAAATTTTTTTAAAATGCCATTTTCACCTGGAGTCTTAAATCTTCCAACTGGGTATGTAAATTGGAAATGTTCTGATCTTTGTCTTTTCCTGTTAACTAGTCATAGACCATATTAGGTTATTTTATGAAATTTCAATGGATTTACCCAAATGACAAGGTATCAACTATTTTGACTTTAGGGGTAAATTTATTATTTCAGCAGACACTTGAGTGTTTCCTATGTAATATGATGAGAATTTGCTTTTATAAAGATCACCCTTTCCTGAAAGCTGTTGAGTTAGGCAGAGAGGACCAGAGAGGGTATGGATTAAGATCAGAGAAGAAATGAGACTATGTATGTTCCACATAAAAATGAAATAAGAAATGTAGATTGCAGCTGTCTGGGACTGGCAAAGAACAGGAGCAGCTCTAGAGGAGAAGGCATCAGTGGGCCTGGTGTACTATATGATAAGCAGAGCTTATGTAGCCTCTCTTGCAGGACAGATGAGCCAAGTTTGAAGGTTGTAGAGAAATATAATTTTCTTGTAATGTTTCAAAGTGTTGTTATTGCTAAAGAGATTTTAAGAGATTTGGCTTTTAAGTCATCTTTATAAAATATGCTTAAAAGCATCTCAGGGAAAATTAGATACATAAAACATACAGACATACCTCAGAGATAGTGTGGATTTGGTTCCAACCACTGCAATAAAGCAAAAGATCACAATAAAGGGCATCACAAGAATGTTTTAAAAGTTTCTACTTATAAGGCTGTTTAAAATGATAGGATGTTATTTTTATTATAGTTTTTGTTTAGGTATTGAAATTGTAGAAGCACAAAAGTTGGTTTTTTTTTGATATAACTTGCTTTTTATTTGTTGAGGTCTTATAGGAAGTACAGATTTTATCAGTATGATTTCCCTTTGTATTAAAATCATGACTTTACTGATTGCTTGCTTAGGTTCACAGCATTTTCAAAACTCACATCTTTGAAGAATTTGGGGTTAGGATAGTGAAAATGTTTTATATTAACAAACTTTATTTTCCTTTATTTAAAAAAAAACAAACAGGACAAAAAGTCAGTAGAAAGCACTTGCCTTTGTTTTGCACGTCTAGTGGACAACTTCCAACATGAGGAGGTAAGCATTTAGTCTGTTGATATTCTCATGAAGTTGTTAAACTGCTAACTCAGAATGTAACAGTTTTTTTTTTTTTTTTTCCTTGTGTTTCTGCAGAATTTACTCCAGCAGGTTGCTTCCAAAGATCTGCTAACAAATGTTCAACAACTGTTGGTAGTAACTCCACCAATTTTAAGTTCTGGGATGTTTATAATGGTGGTTCGCATGTTTTCTCTGATGTGTTCCAATTGTCCAACTTTAGCAGTTCAACTTATGAAGCAAAGTAAGTGCTATTTTATTATTCTGTTTTAAACAAGAAAAATTGTGTGTGTTTAACCTCTGTTGATAAGTAGAATCAACATAAGCAAGTAGAAATCACTAATATGTAGGCACTGGATAGTAAAGGAAGAAAAATGTTACTGTGTAACAAATCTGGGTGTGACAATATAGTAATGCTTTCTCCATCCAGTTTTCAAAGTATATAGTGTATTAAAACTTTACTATTGGAGGGCTAAGGTCATTGCTTTCTATACAATCAGTTAAGTAATGATGCTTCCTGGGGTCACAAGAGTCAGACACGACTTAGTGACTCAACAGCAGTGATGCTTCATTAGGAGAATTCTGAGTTTATGTTACCAATAACTGCTTCTCTTCTGCTTACAGGTAGTCCTTTTGCCTACGTTAGATTTTCCAGCATTTTATGATTCCAGAATGCCTTCTCCCTCAAAATATTTACATAGATGAATGGCTTTGATCTTTGCTGGTTTAACATTTCTAAGCCCTTCTCAACCTTACCCTGTGCAGAATATTAACATTTTATCACCACTGCTATTACAGTCTCTAGTGGGCTTCCCAGGTGGCTCAGTGGTAAAGAATCTGCTTTCCATTGCAGATGTGGTTCTATTCCTAGGTCAGGAAGATCCCCTGGAGTAAGAAATGGTAACCCACTCCAGTATTCTTGTCTATGAAATCCCATGAACAGAGGAACCTGGTGGGCTGTACAGTCCATGGTGTCACAAAGAGTCAGACACAACTGAGTGAGTGCACACATGTGTACACACACACACCCCTGAACACACACACACACTGCTGTTGCAGTTGCCCGTTACTATCTTTACTTTAGATTTCACAAGTTAATGTCAGAAGACTGTGGGTTTCAGAGAACATCTGTATATTTTGATTATTGCTAGTAGAGCATTGATCACTTCTGTATGAAACACTCATAATTGTGTGTAGTTGTATATCCATAATTTTGCTTTCTGAGAATATTATCTTGGGAGTCAGTGATGACATTCACTGACGAACAGTCTTTGTACCTCTGCCTCAGGTAGATTATTAAGCGGTATGATAGTACTTTTCTTGCTGGGGAGGGAGGATGGGAAACTCAGGTTTAAATTTAGTCACATTAGTTGTGAATTTTAGCACATGGCACAGTTCTTCGTAGAAAAATAGTGTTGCTGAGGTGATTTATTGAAGACATAAAGCATTTTGTCATTCCTAAACTTAGTATTCCAGAGAACACTGTTTTGCTTATGCCCTGAACAAAGTCCTCTCTGCCAAGATAAGTTTGGGGAAGATCTTTTTTTTTTTTTTGAGTAGTCATAATGTACTTTCCTAATTAAAATTCCTAGAAGTCCCTTGAATTTTGGTTTCCCGAAGTTTGCACATAGATTATCTCTTGTTACCATATGGCACAGCATTTTTCCTATATCCTGGTTTGGGAAATTGCTATCTAAGTTTTGTTTTTGTTTTTAATGTTCTGGAATTACCTCGTTTGCATATTTTAGGAAGTTTGCCACATATTCATCATATAGAAGCCACTAGACTTACATTGTCTTTCTCCCTCAGTAACACAAAGGAAACATGAACCTATCTTGTTCTATTTTTTTTTCAATCTCTGATCTTTTTTTTCTTTTTAAGTTACTATTACACCATTGCCATATATTCCTGTTTCTTAAGAAAGTTGGCAAAATGAATTTTTCAAAAATTTTTAAAGATTTAATCACTACTTGTGAAATTTCTATGAGGCAGAGATTTAACTATTCATAACTCCTCTAACCAAATTGAGGCTTCCCTGGTGGCTCAGAAGGTAAAGCATCTGCCTGCAATGTGGGAGATCCAGGTTCAATCCCTGGGTTGGGAAGATCCCCTGGAGAAAGAAATGGCAACCCACTTTAGTACTCTTGCCTGGAAAATACCATGGATGGAGGAGCCTGTTAGGCTATAGTCCATGGAGTCACAAAGATTCGGACACAACTGAGCAACTTCACTTTCTTTCTGCCCGAATTAATGATGAGTACTTTCTTAACAGTAGAATACTGATTACTGGCAGGACATTTCAGTGAAATATTTATACATGTTTTGTATGTGCATATAGAACCATATGCCACAACCAACAGAGACACAGCCTTGTCTTTAGGTCCTGGTTGTTAGAATGATCAAAACCTTGGCAACTGGGAACATGTTCCACTCACTGTGTCAATGCATTAGACAAGTTTTCACCCCAGTTCTTCTATAAACTGAGATCTTCTGGGAATGGAAGTTTGTGGTAGAGGATATTTTCTTGATTTTTAAAGGTAGTTGGCATGCTTACTGTCATTTAAGTAAAGGTTTTCCTTATGACAAAATGGCAAGATTCAGATGCTTTTAATCGCTGTGTTTTATTCTATTGGCCACACGATTTCAGTATATTATATTTGAATTGAAGAAAATACACAGATATATGTGAATCAAGGATAAAATGTTTAGTGCACTTGTTCTGCAAACTCTGTGCTCCTTAAGGAAAGTAATACAAGATTCTTAAAGTCTCTGCAGTGAACTTACGACTTAAGTCCTCAAAAGGAAATTGTTTAAATCTTCATAGTTTTTTTTAAGGTTTTAATTCCAAGTTATTTTCACCTATCTTGAATGGTATGGCCAAACAGGAAAATACTTTTGTTTTTCCCCTTGGGAATGATTGCCTTTTAAATATGGCAATACAAGTAGTTTCATAGGCTTTGGCTTTTCATTGTTGGCTTTACAGACATTGCAGAAACGCTTCACTTTCTCCTGTGTGGTGCCTCCAATGGAAGTTGTCAGGAGCAGATTGATCTTGTTCCACGAAGTCCTCAAGAACTGTATGAACTGACATCTCTGATTTGGTAAAGATTGGGCCAATAGTTAATAATAACTGGAGGGCATTTTGCTTTAGAGACCTGGTATTTACTGACAGCTTAGAAAGCTACTTATTAAAATAATTGCACCTTTCATTTTCAGTGAACTTATGCCATGTTTACCAAAGGAAGGCATTTTTGCAGTTGATACCATGCTGAAGAAAGGCAATGCACAGAACACGGATGGGGCCATATGGCAGTGGCGGGATGACCGGGGCCTCTGGCACCCCTATAACAGGATAGACAGCCGGATCATTGAGGTAGTAGTTTCCTCGTACCGTTTAAATATGTCTTCTTTGGATGGAGTGTGGGTGTAGGGCTGGAGTCGGGAGGGGGCATGTGGACGTAAATGTGCTTAGCGTGGAATTAACTCACGATTCTCTCATTTTGTCTCCTGAGAACAAGGTCCTCATTTCTGTTGAGGTCAGAAAACATGATGTTCTAGTCCTGCTTCTGCTACTCACTACCTGATTGACTTGGAGCAAGTAATTTAAGTTCTTTGTTCCATGGTTTCCTCGTTTCTAAAAGGAAACGCGGGAGGAGTTAGGCTACATGTCTCAAAAAGTTCCTTCAGTCTCCTATCCAGAAGAAATCTCTCAAAAGCAAAGATTACATACAAGTGGCTGCTTTTCAGTATTTTTTAAAAGAGCAAAAATATAGAAAGAATTTAAATATCTAGCTCTAGGTGAATAAGTAAATTGTGGTATACACCTAAGCTTCTATGTAGTACAGACCTTACTGGGATAAAGTTTAATTACTTACAGTGTGATATGCTATAAATGAAAACAAAATTATGTGATCCATGGAAACTCAGCAAAAGAAAAGAATAATAGCAAAGGAAAGAAATATACCACAATATTTATAGTGATTTTTCTGTGGAGGTTTTATGTGTGATTTTATTCTTATTTCCATACTTCAATATTAAATTTGCATTGAAATACTTCAGAACTTTCTCAGGAAAATTTTTGCCCTTATTTAGGAAGCGTTGGTCACTGCTTTATTTGAGATGCCATGCATCATTTACTAATGTTTTCATCTATAAGATACTCAAGTATTAATATATTTTCTAATTTCAGCCTGTGTAATTAGAATGTTTTAGGACATTTACACATAGACTTTTTTTCTTTAAGTTATCTTCCACTAGTTTCTAAAAATGAATGTTTGGAAAACTTTGGAACCACTAATTTATGTTATGAAATCAAATTCTTATGACAGTATCTAAACTCAGGACCAGTTGTTCTGAGAAAGTCAGAGGTGACTAGTCTTTTGTAATTGTTAGCCTTACTTTATGAGCTGGTTGTGGTCTCTAATACTGAGCATTCTTCTTTTTAGCATTTTCCCAGTAATTGGATTTTCCCTGTTAGGTTACTCTCTGGTATTTTCTGAGAATCCTGACTTCCATTCAACCAAGGAATTCCATAAAAATGTATATTTTGTCACTTCTTTAGGCTGTCTAAAATCCACCAGTGTTAACTACATTGTCTCATTTGAGATACATACTGTGTAATGCTTGCCACCTCTTGGGATTACTTTTTCTACTTCCAGTTGTGTCCCTTTCAATCTTAGGGCATCATTGCAATGTAAAAGTCTTTTTTTTTTGATGACCTAAGGATAATTTTGTAGGATCATTTTGTTTAAAGGAGGATCTTGATTGGCTCCTAGGAATCCATGATGTAAATAATATTTTAACCTAAGAATAAGGTACCAAAAGTTATACCAAAGGATAACTGATTTTTTTCTGTCAGCAGTGTCTTCAAGGCCTTTTTAACACAAATAGTATCTTCTCCGTGTCAGCGATCCTGCATGACTGGATTTTACCTGTATTTGTCTCAGGGGACCTAATGGTCCTGGGGGTGTATATATATATTTAATTAAAAATGGTTTGTTGATTGAGTAAGTTTTGTCATATCCACACTATTAAAACTTCCACATTCTGTTACTTACTGTCTGAAACCTGATGCAACAAATATGTAAGTTAGCATTTATGGAGGTCCCCACTGTGTCTTGAGTTAATAAGTTTCTCCATGTTTATATTCAAGGTTTCTCTCTCTTTGCTCTCAGGCAGCCCATCAGGTCGGTGAGGATGAGATAAGCTTGTCCACTCTGGGACGAGTTTATACTATTGATTTTAATTCTATGCAGCAAATCAATGAGGACACGGGAACAGCACGTGCCATTCAGAGAAAACCTAACCCCTTAGCCAATACTAACACTAGTAAGTACCTTTTGAAGTCAAAAGTAGTACCATGTTGTCTAGTGAATAGTGTTTGCAATAACATTTAATTGTTTTATTGAGTGTTTTTTATTATATTGAGGTAGTTGCATGGTAGGAAATAGTTCTTTTTGTTGTTGTTTTATCATGTGCTTTAATCGGTAAATCAGCCAACATAGCTTGACTGGTATCTTCCCCCAAGATTTTCCTACTTTTGTCATTTGCAGTGTCCTGGACTCTAGTCAGAATTGTCCTGTGCGTTTTTCTCCGCTTTCAGTTTTATTGAGATATAATTGACACAGCAATGTGTGAATTTAAGATGTACCACATAATAGTTTGACTCACGTAGATCCTGAAATGATTACCACATTAGTTGGTTAGAGTAAACATCCATCTTCTCATATAGATACAAATTAAAGAAAGAGAAAAAAAGATAATTTGGGTGGTAAGAAATTCTTAGCTTTCTCATATAATATCAGCAGTGTTAATTATTTTTGTCATGTTGTACATTACATCCCTAGTATTTATTTATCTTGTAACTTTCTGACTGCCTTCATCCAGTCCCCCACCCCTTCCCCCAGTAATACTATGTTGAGTTTGGTATAGTGGACTTACAACACTGTGTTAGTTCCTGTTACACAACATAGTGAATTCAGTACCTCATACATTTCAAAATAATCACCACGATCAGTCTACTTATGATGTCACCAAAAGTATTACATAGTTATTGACTGTATTCCCCATGTTGTACATTTCATACTTGTGACTCATTTATTCTTCAACTGGAAGTTTGTATCCCTTAATCTTCCTCACTTGTTTCTTTTTTCCCTCCAACCCATTCCCCACCCTCCACCCCACCACCCCCCCTGCCCAGCAGTCACTAATTAGTTCTCTTCAGCCCAGGCAGTTTTTAAAATCTGATCTTTTTATTCCTGTTTTACATTTAGATCCAGTCACACCCCATCAGATCAGTTCTTTCTAATCTTTTGTTTTATACTTTCGCATCAAAATTCTCTTTAATTCATGAGAATTTTTTTACCCTCAAGTTTCTGTCATTTGTTCCTTTCTGGAGGGCTTTTAGTTCAGTGCTTTTGTAGTTCTAGCCCAGAGTATAAAGGTCAGCATACTTTTAAGCTTTGCAGGCCACGCAGTCTGTATTCAGCGCTGCTCTTGTAGCCCCTACACAGCCATGCACAGTATGTAAACAAATGTAAGTGGTTGTGTTTCAGTAAAATTTATTTACAAAAATCAGTGGTGAGGTAGGTTAGGCCTTCGAACCATACGTTGCCAACCCCTGTTCTAGAGCTTTTCATCTGTTACCTTTCTCCTACACTTTACTCCCTTTAAGCCCAGTGACCGGTCATCTTTTTCCAATTTCTTGCTGTATGTCTACTGTGCTTAGTCACTTAGTCATGTCTGACTCTTTGCGAGTCCATGGACTATGTATAGCCTGCCAGACTCCTTTGTCCATGGGGATTCTCCAGGCAAGAACACTAGAGTGGGTTGCCGTGCCCTCTTCCAGGGATCGAACCCAGGTTTCCCACATTGCAGGTGGAATTTTTACTGCCTGAACACCTGAGAAGTCCGAGAATACTGGAGTGGGTAACCTATCCCTTCTCCAGGGAATCTTCCCAATGCAGGAATTGAACCTGGGTCTCCTGCATTGCAGGTGGATTCTTTACCAGCTGAGCTACTCCTGCATACTCAATATTCATTTCTTCAACTGCGTTTATTTCTTACCAGTAGTTTTAACTGGTTAGTACTCAAATGTCCCCAATATTTTGTGGAACAGGTATTAGTAAAAATAAGAGGTACAGTGTAGTGCTACCTTGTGTTTTGCAGCTAGCTGGAATAGTCAGTGGTTTTTAAAATTTTTTAATTTTAAAATTTGTCTTAATGTTGTTTGGGGCATCTTTATAGACCCCAGTTGATTGCATTATATAAGTTAATTTCCTTTATAGCATTGTACATCCACTTGAATTTTATGTTAGCTCGCTTTATTGTGTTTCTGAAGCCTTTCAGATTTTACATTTTTTATTGCAGGTGGATATTCAGAGTTAAAGAAGGATGATGCTCGAGCACAGCTTATGAAAGAGGATCCGGAACTGGCTAAGTCTTTTATTAAGACATTATTTGGTGTTCTTTATGAAGTGTATAGTTCCTCAGCAGGACCTGCGGTCAGACATAAGTGCCTTAGAGCAATTCTTAGGATAATTTATTTCGCGGATGCCGAACTTCTAAAGGATGTCCTGAAAAACCATGCTGTTTCAAGGTGTGTTCATGAAAGTGGTAAAAAGAAACATTTTAGAAACCCAAGTCTCTGCAGTTAACTTCAGAAAATTTTAAAGCCATATTATAGTATAAAATGCACAAAACAGTTAATCTGGAGTATCTTGAGCCCTTCATTGTCTTTCTGTATTCACAGACACCTTCAATAAAAAATAGATTAAATGGAAAAGTTGAGCATTTAAGAAAAATTCTTATTTTAGTCAACAGGTTTCAAAACTGAAATATTTCACTCTCAAATTTAAAGTTGTGTGGCCATCAATAATTATCAAATCCAGGCAGATGTTTTATATACAAATGCTTTCTTTTTTTAGTCATATTGCTTCCATGCTATCAAGCCAAGACCTGAAGATAGTAGTTGGAGCCCTTCAAATGGCAGAGATCTTAATGCAGAAGTTACCTGATATTTTTAGTGTTTACTTCAGAAGAGAAGGTAATTCCGTTCATGATAATTGATGGTTAATCTTTTAGTCTGAATATTATTTTAGTAGAATTATAATCTGTGGAACAAAAATTGTTACTTTTATATAATTTACATGCTTTCAGCTTAAGTATGTAACATGCATCTTTTTAAAACCTTTTATTACAGATTGTATGAGATTGACTTGTTAATTGATGAACACTTACTAAGTTTCAGTGATTTGAGTGTTTATGGCCTAGAAGCAATTGCTGACTTTTCTTTTTATGCTGGTAGCATACAGTTGCCCTAAAGATTCTTTGAAAAAGTCAGAGGTCACTTTCTCTCCCAAGGAATCCTGTTAATAGATCAGTACAGCTGTATAAGGGATTATTTTTTACTTCATTGTGTAAATAATGAAATATTTTAAGACTTGGAATAATCTTCAGAATGCAATTTGTCTGGTCCTCTAATTTGAGGAATTTCAGTTTCGAAATCAGCCTTGGGGACATGGTATTTTAGCATTCTCTTCTTGAAAACCTGGAAGATGAAACTGTCACTCATTCAGGGTGTTTATCCTTTTTTAAACCTGCAAAGATAATAAAAGAAGTTCTTTCTCAACAGAAATCTCTTTATGGGTCTTGTGGTCTATCAGGTTACTTGGGTCTTGTGAGGATGCAAAAAATAATGGTATTCTCCTGGCATGTAATACTTTGTCTTCAATCCCAGTTCTTTATGCTCATAATCACTTTTTCTTATGCGGGATTCATTTCTCTTTACATCTTGAGAATGTAATAGACACACTAGTGTAATAATATTGAGTCAAATGGGAAGAAATTCTCACTGTTTATTGTTAGCTCTGTTCAAGTAATAATGGAAAAAATCCAACACTACATGTTTGTATGAAATAGAAGGCAAACTCTCTTCGTATCCCAGAGGCAATAACTATGGTTAACAAACTAGATTTATGTACCTTTTCTGTGCTTACATAAACACTTGGTGTATATTCTTATTTTTAGCCTTAGAGTTGGTGATGGACAGGGAGGCCTGGCGTGCTGTGATTCATGGGGTCGCAAAGAGTCGGACACGACTGAGCGACTGATCTGATCTGATCTGATCTTGCATTTTTATTTTGTTTTAAGTATTCTATATTTGTTGTCATTTACTTTTAGTTGCTTTATGATTTGAGAATTGGTATATGAATATATATATGAGAATATGAGAATCAGTCTTTTTTTTCAGTGATTTTTTAAAAAACTTTTGATCCTATCAATCAACTATGCCATCAGATTGAATTTCCCACCCCCAAGTATTTGTATAGCGTATACATGGTGAGGTATATGGAGATATCTAGATTGGTTCTCCCCCTTTGCATGTGGCTTGTCTCGCTGTTCTCTGAGGTTCCACTTAAAGATCACTTATTCCTAAATACCTATCCTGCCTCCTGAATTGTTAGATCTCCCTATGGTATGCTCCAGCAGCACTGTATTTTATTTCTCATAAGCAGTTCATTCTGTATTTTTAAGTTCTTGTTAAATATATCTTTCTCATTAGTTAGTAAGTGCCCTGAATACATTTTTCTTAGCCATGGCCATATTCTTAGTGCCTCGCTCACAGTCTGGGTATGTGACGGTTGCAAATAGTACTTGTGGAATGAATGCCTGAAGTTTGAATTCACTCAAAAATCTTTTTTTTTTTTAATATAAATAATCTGATGGAAAGTTGTGGACTCTTCCCCAGAAAAATGTGAATGCTGTGAACATGTGAGCACACACCTTTGTATTCTGTCTCCCCGCCCCCCCCCCCCGCCCCCCCCCCCCCCCCGCCGCCCACCACCCCATGTGCTTCCTCCCACAATCGAACCCCAAATACAAATCTCTGCCTTAATGGGTTATTATTCCGTCTCCTTGTACACGTGGAGGGATGTGAAAATCTCCACCCTTCAATAGCTGGTGTTCTCTTTATTGACAGTAGTGTTATTGTGATCTTGTCTCCTTGTAGCATTTGAAGTTAATAATTGTAGGTCCTTTTCTTATCTTTTGGCTATCCAGCCACAGGTGCACTGATTTTTGTAATTGTTTTTGATTCTTACAGTGGGTACTTTAAATTTCTGGTAGGACTTTATATGTGACCCCATTTAACATTTTGAGCATATTGGAAGGCCTCAGAAGAGACGTGTGTTCAGTCGCTAAGTCGCATTTGACTCTGCGACCCCATGGACTAGAACATACCAGGTTCCAATGAGTTTCCTTCACCGTCTCCCAGAGTTTGCTCAGATTCATGTTCATTGAGTTGATGATGCTATCTAACCATCTTACCCTCAATATAAATATGTTTATTTAAATTTGAATTTACTTCCTTCTGTTTTTTGGAGTCAGGTTGAAGACTCTGGCACCTCAATTATTGTCCTGTTTTTTCGTACTTTTTATTCATTCCTTGTGAACCACCATTAGCGTTTAGGGATCTTGTAATGGTGGGGAGGTAGTCCTGATTAACACACACTCTAACCTCTGTTCTATAAAGGTGTAATGCATCAAGTAAAACACTTAGCAGAATCTGAGTCATTGTTGACAAGTCCACCAAAGGCATGTACAAATGGGTCCGGATCCTTGGGGTCCACGCCATCGGTCAACAGTGGAACAGCCACGGCCGCCACCAATGCCTCGGCTGACCTGGGGTCCCCCAGCTTGCAGCACAGCAGAGACGATTCTCTAGACCTGAGCCCTCAAGGGTAAGTCAGAGTCCTGCAGTGACTCTTGTGCTCTTTGCTTGGAACTCTGCCCTGGTCTCTGAGTCGCACCCATGGAAGTGAAAGGTGTAGGGCACTACAGAGAGTGTACATTTTCCATTTTTTCACGTATGTTTTGTTAGGTATATAATGAGAATGGGGAAAAAATTGAACACTTACTGAAAACCTGCTGTACAGAGCCATGTTTAGAAACCACAGTAGAGACATAATATTTACATTGACCTACAAGGGCACTAAGGCTCAGAGAAGCTAAGTGACTGACATAATGTCTTGAACTTACTATTAACGATGAAGGATTTGAGCCTCATTTCTGATACCATAATCTTAATGATTATTTATTATGTTGCAGCATATATTACCAACTTTGAGACATCTAGATATTGATATAGTGAAAAATATTAAAAATTGGAATTTTTAGAATATAAGAAAAGAACCTGATTTCCCATCTGTCTTTTACTGGCATATCGGAACTTTTGCTCTTAATAAAGGCTAATGAGAATTCTAAGAAAATTCTCTGCTTGCACCTCTTTTTTCATTCCTTTGTTGTACTCTGCTGCTGAGAACGTTACCAGCCCTCATGTCGGTTATCATTTTGTACTGAAACAAATCACACTATTAAAAGTGTTTTTGTTCCTTTGATGGAAGCTAAAAAGTCGATCTTGGTAAAGTGTATATTTAATAAGTGGGGTCCAAAAATTTAATCTTACCAGCTGTAAAGCTCAGAATCCTAGCTGCTCTTGGTGCCCCCTGGTGACAGTTGTCCACCCTGATGTATGTATGAGTTTTGAGAGTTCTGTGACTCCTGGTCCAGTGTTATCTTAGGAAGCTGCTGGGTTTAAGTGGTACTATGTAATGGGCACAGTCCGGGGTTTTGGGACCTAGCAGTATTACCAAGGACCCTCCACCTTCCCTGTTCTCTAGTTGAATTGTCTTGCCATTTTCTCTCCCAGCCTTGCCCACCTCTCTCTTTCCTTGCTAGCCCAGTTCCCTCCCCTAGCTGCTGTGGCAACCTGAGGTCATTGCGGGGTTTTACTCTATAGCATAGGCATGGTGCCTGAGCTCTAGCATAAGTGGTTGGTAAAATATGATGCAGCTTACAGAGATGCAGTGCTCCTGAGCTACTTTAAATTAAAGAACTAGAGTTGATTATACGTTCTGACAGTCAATGCTTCTAAGGAAAGAGAAATACTTTCAGAGAGAGACTTTCAGCGCTCTAAGTGATTCATTTCTCTTCTAATATGGTTTTAAATGAGAAGTTCATAAAAATGTATAAATGGAATTAAGTTTATTCTTTGAAAGTTCACTTGTCCTGATTGTCAAGTATATTGATCATGCTATTAAGTGTTTTCAATGGACATATCAGATGTTGGAAAACTTTAAATTTTTTGTCAAAATTTTTCTTACTTGAATTATAATTTAACTGAACCATAACTTTTTTTTATCTTTTCCATCTTACGTAGTTTTGTTATTCTACGAATGATAGTATAAACTATTTCTAAAGTTGTTAAATATAGTAAAAAATAGTGCACAAGGCCATATGTGTTGTCTTTCATATATTCTAATTCAAATAGGTTGTTTACACTATCACTCTGCTACATTTGTTTACAGATAACTGAATTCTTTATAAAAGTATTTATAAATTCATTCATTTTGGATATTATTATCATTGCACACCATGAAATTACTTTGGGTAATATCGGAAAGTATTTTGATAATGTTAACTTTAGTGTGCTGTGATTATTATTTTACTTACTGTCATTTAGATTAGAAAAGAAAAAAGGTACTCAGATTTAACATATTCTTTTTCTGATTTATGATTGCATGGTTCTTTCTTTGTATTGTATATTTGTTTTATATACTTTATGTACTGCATTTAACAATGGAGTTTAACAAGGATTAATGAGATATTCTGTCTATTTGGTTTTCTTTTAGTAATTCAGTAGTCAGGGTATCTGTATAGCTAGGTATTTTCTGAAGTAATCAATTTCTGTGTCTGTGCACTTGTAGAACATTGGTGCAGAGTTGGCATTAAATAATCACTAAATGGAAAATACTGTTACGACAGTATTTTATAACACATTGTTTCTGCCATTTTGGCCTGCTTTAAAGTGAGTGATGGTATTAGATCATGATAATTGCTAAACTTACCCCATGTTTTCCCGTGTGATAGTCGATTAAGTGATGTTCTAAAGAGAAAACGACTGCCAAAACGAGGATCAAGAAGGCCAAAGTATTCACCTCCGAGAGATGATGACAAAGTAGACAATCAAGGTAATTTGTGATGAAACCATGGGGAGGTGAATGGAAAGGAACTAGTGGCTAAAGACACATACTTTATTTTTGCTGCCAGCTTTGAATCATGCCTGAGTTTGCTGAATTCCCAGTGTTCTTAGTTCTTGTAGCTAATTAATCTGTTGAGTGGAAGTCTTAAAATTCTGTTGGTTTTCATCATTTGCACTAAAATGATTTAATTATTGTTCTCTCCATAGCTAAAAGCCCCACTACTACTCAGTCACCTAAGTCTTCTTTCTTGGCAAGCTTGAATCCAAAAACGTGGGGAAGGTTAAGCGCACAGTCTAACAGCAACAACATTGAACCAGCACGAACTGCGGGAGTTAGTGGTCTTGCCAGGGCCGCCTCAAAGGACACCATCTCCAATAATAGGTGAGGTGGGGGGATTCTGTGTTACTTCTGTTCCTAGATTAGGAAAAGCTTCATGGTATTCTAGTCAGTGTCCGTATTACATAGAGATGGAAACATGGACACAGGCCTTTAATTTTTGCTCAGAGGTCGCATAGGTCCAGGATGGAGCAGATTCTCAGTTCTTGAGCCCCATGTCTGACTTTTTCTCATATTTTAAAATTTGAACATGTCTAGTTGGGAGTTTTCTATGTTCAAAACCAAGCAAATAGATTTCCCTTTGAATTTGTTCCTTAGTTTTGTTCTGGAAAAGGGAAAACTGATGTATTTTCCGAACACACACATGCTCTTTTATAATAGCCCTCTTCTGCATTAGAGCAGAGCCCTTTTTTGGAAATGTAAAACTGTCGGTTAAACCATTTCACACCAATTTATGGCTTTAAAAAAATCAGTCCTTTAAAATCCTCAAGGATTGTTTTGTTTTGTTTGACTCTGGATGTAAATACCAACAGGGATTAGTTCCTCTGCAAATAAGAAATTTTTAAAAAGCAAATTCCATTGGGAAAACAAGCTCTTTTTTGGTTTATTGCCTTGATTGGTGGGTGGTTCTGAATTTCAGGTAGTAGAAATAAGCAGATATATTTCTGAAGTTATTAGAATTTGTTATTTGAACAGTGAGGTCTCAGTTGTCATAGCTTATTATGTGCCTAATAGGTACATGTTTCTGGTCTATAGAACATAAGGGACAGTGCAGATATGTCTATACCTTAGAAAACAGTCTTGGAAAATTGCTTTCAGGTTAACAGGAAACTGTTAGGTTGTAGAGTCCATAGACATTAGAACTGGTTTTTTTTCTTTTTTTGGTCTTCATGTAGTGACATGAAATGTATTTTAAGTATTAACCGTGCATTTCTCTAGGTATATCTTAGCCCATTTTCAAACTGAAACTTAAGTGGTTTAATGTGGAATCTGGATTTACTAGTCTATAAACATAGGCCAACCCACTCCAGTACTCTTGCCTGGAAAATCCCGTGGACGGAGGAGCCTGGTAGGCTGCAGTCCATGGGGTCGCTAGAGTCAGACACGACTGAGCGACTTCAGTTTGACTTTTCACTTTCATGCATTGGAGAAGGAAATGGCAACCCACTCCAGTGTTCTTGCCTGGAGAATCCCAGGGACGGGGGAGCCTGGTGGGCTGCCATCTATGGGGTCGCACAGAGTCGGACACGACTGAAGCGACTTAGCAGCAGCAGCAGCAGCTAACATAGGCCAAAAAAGGATTTTAAATGTAGCAGCTATCTGCTTTTGACCAGAAGTTATAATTGAAAACTTTTCTATGTACACTGAGTTTTTAATATCTTTTTCCTTCTTGCAGAGAAAAAATTAAAGGTTGGATTAAAGAGCAGGCACATAAATTTGTAGAGCGTTACTTCAGTTCTGAGAACATGGATGGAAGCAACCCTGCATTGAATGTCCTTCAGAGACTTTGTGCTGCTACTGAACAACTCAACCTCCAGGTACCGCAGCCAGTGCACCTAGCTGCTTCTCTGGGCTCTTCCATCCGGCTCCTCCTTGCCTTGGTGACTCTAGATTTCCGTGGATTTATTTGTCTTAGAGCAACTTTTCTAACCAGACCTGTACCTTTGGCGCTGACGTTTCTTTAACTTGTCTCTTGACTCCTTACTCCCTCATTTTATCATTAAGTGTGCTAGACATCTGATTTTTGACTTTGCTTTCCCTTGCCTCCCTTGTCTCTTAAGAAATGGAGAGATTTCAAAAGTGTCCCTCAGGCACATCTCTCCTCTCAGTTGTCTTCAGCTACAGGTACTAGCTTATGTTTATAGACTAGTAAATCCAGATTCCCCATTAAACCACTTAAGTTTCAGTTTGAAAACGGGCCAAGATATACCTAGAGAAATGTACAGTTAATACTTAAAATACATTTCATGTCACTACATGAAGGGGGAAAAAAAAAAAGGCAGTTTTAATGTCTATGGACTCTACAGCCTAACGGTTTCCTAAGTGAAGGAGAAGCCCCTCCTTCACCGCTCTTTACCTGTGCCCTAAGAGTGCTCAGAGAGGGTAGAGGTGTCATAAACCTTTTGTGTTTCATCTGATTCTTTTTCCATTTTTGATGTACTTTGAACTGTGTGAATAGCACATGTTTTCTAAGAAATTGTCTTATTTCATTCAGACTTCAAATGCACTATAAAGCCACACCTTAAACTCTTTTCATTTTGGTATTATAGCTCTGTTCCTCCAATTTGCTTTCTCATCTTTTGTCTTTTTTTTTTCTTTAATACAACTACATTGGTTAAATGCTAAGTTTTTTTTTTTTTTTTTTTTAATGTCAGAATGGACACTGGTTTTCTGTCATGAAATAATAACATTTTGTGAATGTGTGTGTTTGTAAAGTATTGTTTTTCAAGGATATACCAAGTATGTACCACCTGCCCCTGATTTCTTTTTTAAAAGTGTTCAAGTATCGGGTAGCTTTGGTGGAAATATGAATTGTGTATTTATTACGGACTCTTTAAATCAGTGAATACTGTTTTCATCTCTTTCAGGTGGATGGTGGAGCTGAGTGCCTTGTAGAAATCCGTAGCATAGTCTCAGAGTCTGATGTTTCATCGTTTGAAATCCAACACAGTGGATTTGTGAAGCAACTGTTGCTTTATTTGACATCTAAAAGTGAAAAAGACGCTGTGAGCAGAGAGATCAGATTAAAGAGATTCCTTCATGTATTTTTTTCTTCTCCAGTAAGTTACCTAATAATCATACCTGTGTGTCTTATTTTGAGAGTCATTTTTTACTCATGCAGATATTTTCATCCCAGGAGTAATTTGTAATAGTTTTTGGTCAAGATACTGAGGTAAAGTTTTTAACTTGGATATTATACACATTTGGATTCCTTGGTCTTTTATGCATTAGGTAAACAGTAACACAAGAAAATGGTGAAGCAAGTGCCTGTGCTGTGATTGATGTATCTTGATTCTGTGTTTTTGTGTAAGACAGACCATTAATTGTTTGGGCCTCCCTGATAGCTTGGGCTTCCCTGGTGGCTCAGACGGTAAAGAATCCACCTGCAATGTGGGAGACCTGAGTTCGATCCCTGGGTTGGGAAGATCCGCTGGAGAAGGAAAGGACAATCCACTCATTCTGGCCTGGAGAATTCCATGGACTGTGTAGTCCATGGGGTCTCAAAGAGTCAGACACGACTGAGCAACTTTCACTTTCACTTCCTGATATCTCAGATGGTAGAGTCTGCCTGCAATGTGGAAGGACCCAGGTTTGATCCCTGGGTCAGGAAGATCCCCTGGAGAAGGATATGCCAACCCACTCCAGTATTCTTGTCCTGAAAAATCCCATGGATGGATGAGCCTGGTGGGCTACAGTCCATAGGGTCACAAAGCATAGGACACGTCTGAGCAACTAACACAACTAACAGTTGTGAGTGTATTTGATTCTGAATATCTGTTTTTAAGCATATTGCAGTTTTCAGTATATTTTTTAATAGAAATATGGTAGACATCATGTATCTATAGGCATAAGATAGAGTATATGTAAACATTTCTGTTTTGTATATAAGACACAGAACTAACAATTTCATTGAGGAATGGTTGATCACCATTTATAATGTGGATCATAAGACCAGAAGGTACAGAGCAGCTTTACTTTCTTCATTCTCAGTGAGTGAAAGCGAAAGAGTAACCTGGACACTGGTGACTTAACACCATTCTACTTGTTCATAATGGCTTAACAGAAGGTGATTCTCTGGATCAACTGTGTAATAGGGCTAAGGACAGCTCGCTTGTGTGTCAGTCAAACTCACCGTCTCTGGTCATTGTTTGCAGACATTGCTTGCGTTATTTTAATTTGTTCTACTACCTAAAGCAGAATTGGTAATTATTTGTGACTCATTAGCTGTATAGTTAATATTGGATATAGTTTTATACCATGCTAGAATTATGTACAGTCTGTAATCACTTACTGAAAATTCCTTGGGGCTGGATGGGTTTCATGAGTTTTGCCATACAGTACGTACAGCACTTATTATCTGATAATCCCCAGTGGATTCTGAATAGTACTCCATACACATTAAGTATTTTTGCAACAAAACATATGAATATTCCTACAAAATGTAAATAAAGACTTCAAACAGCCACGTATCTGTCTGGGTCAGATTTTGCCACCAAATGAGTAGTGTTTTCAAGCCTTTTGGACTTAGGAATTGTGAATACGGGATTGTGTGCCTATACAAAAAGTGTGTTTATTGAAATTATTTGGAAGCCATTGTTCCAGCTAAATCCATCATAAAAAAATACAATAGAGTAAGTCTTTTGTAAAACTGCCTATTAAATATTCTTATTGAGTGTTCTATTTCATGAGGCCTTGCTTAACCTGTTGGTTTATTTATAACTTTAGCTTCCTGGAGAAGAGCCCATTGAACGAGTAGAACCAGTGGGTAATGCACCTTTGTTGGCATTAGTTCACAAAATGAACAACTGCCTCAGCCAGATGGAACAATTTCCAGTCAAAGTGCATGACTTTCCCAGTGGAAATGGGACAGGAGGCAGGTAAGGATCCTTGCCTAGGTGGGCCCTTGCCACTGGATTTTATATTTTTGTTGAGGTAAAGTGGCAAGAGGTCTGGTGACATCTTGGTGCTCAAAGAACGCTCATTATAAGGACTGAGGAGATTAAATATTCTAGTGCGTGAATCAAATAACTTTTATTCCTAAAACATACCCTGTATCTTAAATATGATGTTTTGAAAATATGAAACCAACTTGTGTTGGCAAGTCTCAATAGGCTTAGTTTTCCTTAAATTTAGGCTTAGTTTTCCTTAAATTGATGTACTTTAATGTATAAAGCTTTTCTCCAAGAAGTTTGTAGTGACAGATGACAAAATGATTACATTCTGTGTAATAATGTGATTTCATATGTGACCCAAGTGGTTATAATTTTGCGTTTTAATGGGTTTTAACAAATGTTTATTTTTTCCCATAATGTAGTAGCTTTACTGGACTCAACTATAGAAAGAATACATTAAATTCCTTGATGTGTTTTTACAGAATGTTACAAGTTTCCTGGAATATTATGGCTAGCAGCATGGAAAACTTAAAAAATTAGTTTGGTTTTAAAAAACATAGTCTGGTGTGTCTTAAAGATATTTAAAGTTTTGACTGAGTTAAAACGGTATGCAATATTGAATAATGAAGTGATCAGTGTTGTCTAGGTTTTTTCCTGCTTTGAAACTTAATGTATAGAGTGGTATTTAATTTTGATTATTAAACTGTCCTGGAAGATTTTTATGAGCTAAAGGGGTACTTTCTAATACATACAAGAGAAAACCATAACATTTTTTCATTTTTATCTGAATTTGCATATGTATGTATCAATATAATGGAATATTCTTTCTTATACCCCTATTTGCATGCCTTATCAAACCTCATAGCTGCATTTCAAACTCCTCTGTATCTTACTCTTGCCAGACCTTTTCAGAAATGAGTAATTAAATATCATTACCAGGTGTAGACTGATGTAGCTGTCAAACTGCTTCACTCAAAAGACTGTAGCAAAGTAAAATGTAAAGGTTAGTTTTTAAAGTAATTTTGTAGCTGAAATCTTTGAAAGCAAAAAATGAGGGTTTATTGTTTGTTTTTAAATAAATAGGACTTAGTAGGTAATGGCAAAATATTGCAGAAACGAGCACGCTCAAATGGTTCAGGAATTTTTATCCTGAGGAAATAATTCATTCTCAGTGGTGAGGTATTTCTGCTCACATAGGTTCATGGTGGGACAGAGGTGAAATGTTGATTGAATGTTCTCATATGCATGTGTGCACATCCTGTTTTATGATAAGTCTTTTCCAGTAACTTGGAATTGCTGGCTGTACTATTTACATAGTTACTTTGTGCCCCAGGAAGATGCAGAGTTTGTATTATCATGCTTTTATTTTAATTAATGTATGCTGATTTTGAAAATAATAGAATAACTTTTTTTCACAAATTATCTTGAGCTTCTCTCTCAACAGAGGATCACAGGCTTTAAAATTTTTCAACACACATCAGTTAAAATGCCAGTTACAAAGACATCCAGACTGTGCAAATGTGAAGCAGTGGAAGGGTGGACCTGTCAAGATTGACCCCCTGGCTTTGGTGCAGGCTATTGAGAGATACCTTGTAGTTAGAGGTACTTTCTATATATGTATATTGTGTGTTTATGTGTACATTTGGGATGAAATTAACATTAAGGGATATATAAATTATCTCCCTGTTCATTGCTGTGTTTGTCAAAACCTAGCATCAGGAACTTGTGTGCTCATTACTTACTTTATATGTAGTATATAGAAATGTTAAGTTTTTTTAGGGGTTGACTGCTTGCTTGGATGACTGGGTGGGTGATGGCTTAATTTATGCTGGTGTAATAGAAATGACATTTTGTAATGTAATGTAATAGATGTGACATTTTGTACCTGACAGTTTCCTTAGATCTTTCTGCTTTGTAGATCAAAGGGTAATATATATGTTTTTCCAGGAATGATTAGATCAAAATGTAATATACATATTTTTCTAGGAGTATGTTAGTTTAACAAGCGTATATATAGGTTTTTCTTTGCCACCCAAAATTGCCAGGAATTTAACAGACTTCTTGGGTCCTTAGGGTATGGAAGAGTAAGAGAAGATGACGAAGACAGTGACGACGATGGTTCTGACGAGGAAATAGACGAATCTCTGGTAGGGTGCTATTCCCACCCTGTTTTAATGTGTAAAGTTCGAGGCCGATAGCTTAAAAGGATTTTGTTTTTGCTCTGTTTAGGCTGCTCAGTTCTTAAATTCCGGAAATGTGAGACACAGGCTACAGTTTTACATCGGGGAGCATTTGCTACCGTATAACATGACTGTGTATCAGGCAGTACGGCAGTTCAGTATACAGGCTGAAGATGAACGGGAGTCCACGGATGACGAGAGCAATCCTCTAGGAAGAGCTGGTATTTGGACGAAAACTCATACGATATGGCAAGTCTGAAAATGTCTTTGGTTTTTCATCAGCAGTGTTCGTGTGTTTTGGAATTCCTATTACTGGCTGGCTTGCATAACGAGAGAATGGACTCTGAATTCTGTAGTTTGTTATTGAAAGCCACTTTCAGCGTTCCATCTTTGTGTGTGTGTGTGTGTGTGTGTGTGTGTGTGTGTGTGTGAGCTTCCTCATTAAATCTACATGAAAATGTGTTTGGGCAATAAATAATCATAACTTGTCTCTACTTTTCTAGTAGCTTCAATTCTTTAAATAAGTCAGAAAAGAACATAAGATGATGTTCCTGTAGGTAGTAGGAAGTTTGGCACCTTTTATCCCTTAGAGGCATTTGGGTGCAGTTTCCTACGTTGCTGATGAATGTCTGCATACTTACTGAAAGAGAGTGATTCTTCCCAGAACCAGCCCTTGGAGTTGGCCTCTCCTAGGATGGTAGTCTCGGGGGGTCTTTGCAGTCCCACTGACATTTCTCCAAATCCACAACTAGGGAGAGAGTGGCTAGATCTCAGAGAGTTGTTCTGGTAACTGTGGTATCTGTGGCTTGCACTTTGGCCTTAAAGAATAACTTGCAGTTTTAAAATCTACTTTTGGTTTTCACACTCTATTACTTTAGGTACAAACCTGTGCGAGAGGACGAAGAAAGTAATAAAGATTGTGTTGGTGGTAAAAGAGGAAGAGCCCAGACAGCTCCAACAAAAACTTCCCCTAGAAATGCAAAAAAGCATGATGAGCTGTGGAATGGTGAGCGATGCCGACGGGGCAGTGGATTGCCACTGCTGTGGGGCAGTAGACTTCCTGCCCTCAAGGTTTTAACAGTGTTTTATATCTAGTAGTAAAAGCTTTATGTATAATTTATAAAGATGTAAATTACTACAAACACTTGGTTGCTTTAAATTGAACCGTGTGAAACCTTATTTTCAGAGAATATTGGGAAAAACTTTTTCATGAAATCAAAAGCAAATTTCATTAGTAGAACATATTCACTAAAGAAGAGACTGGTCATTGGCAGGGTGTCCCTTAGCTTTTATTGTTACTTGTTATAATAGTATGATCTAACAGTTATAAAAGCAATAGAAAGTTTTGCCAGGATATAAAATGACTACCGAAAGTAGTTGACACCTCCCAGTTGACTTACCTTTCTTTGTAGTATTTCCTTCCAGTCTGATTTTGCTCATTTCCCACCCTTTTTTAATATGATGGTAACCATGCCTTACTGATAGGCTGCTTTCCTGGGGGACCACTCCCTATCAGGGGTTTCCAGTCACTGGTGATGTTGAAATTTCCCGGGTCTACAGAAATAAGTGATCATAGCAATTTAGTTTTTCATAGAACTAAGTTTTTTTTCAACATAAGATGGTCTTTATTTTGAGATATTTGTCTCTGTGTTTTCAATATTAAAAAATTGCCCTTTTATGCAGTGATCATGTTGTACTTTTTAATTTCTTTGCTTGGTAAAAGTAAATGATAACAGCTCAGTCTTTTTTTTAAATTGCTATTTGTGAGATCTAACAGCAAAGGAATCTCAGCTCCTACTTGAAACTGTCACATTCTGTCATGTCCTTAAAACTTGCTAGTGTTTGTTTTATATGGTCATTTTAAACTGGATATTAAAAAATCCAGGAAATATCTATAACTGTGAATGTAAATATTTTGTCTTTACTCCTCTATGGCCATTTTCTTGTTAACTGTTTTTCTAGTGTAAAGAGGAAATACAAAGGAGTCAGTTTTTCTCTATAGTGTATTGGTATGGGAGGAAAAGTGAAATTTTCCTAAGCCTGGATGATTTATTTATAAGATAAGGAGAAAGAAATGTTTAAGCTATCAGTACTTACTATACTAATAAGATACTGAGCGTTAAACCTTAATCACTTGTGGTCACTGTTTTAGGCACAAAGAGATGATGCTGGCTCCATTAGCTATAACTTTCTAACTTTGATCAGCACTTAACTTTGAACTTTTGCCCTCTAGATGGAGTGTGCCCATCCGTATCAAATCCTTTAGAAGTTTACCTCATACCCACAGCACCCGAAAATATAACTTTTGAAGACCCGTCATTAGATGTAATTCTTCTTTTAAGAGTTTTACACGCCGTCAGTAGATACTGGTATTACTTGTATGATGTGAGTAATGCTGCCTACTTTTGAAGTTTTCCTGTTGTATTGTCATAACATGTTATCTCATAGTTTCTGTCTAGTGGTTGATCAATTTCCTGTTGTACTAGAAAGAAAAACAGTGATTCAGCCAAATAGCGGGAATCCCAGCCCAGTGACTTGCAGTGTACTTGTCAGCGGAGCTTCTCCCTCCCTGCCCCCACCCCATGTTCTTGGATTAGTTCTCTTGGCAGACTCATAAATTATTCTCTAGGTATAATTTGTGAAATCAAGCAACAAAGTAAGAATTGAACATTAATTTATTGTAATTAAATCTTTAGGTACGTTTAGCTTAAAGTCCATTTATTCAAGATGTATATGAGGTCAGGCAAAAGTTGAATGCTGTCTTCAATACATAAAAATAATGGAGGGAAGAATGAAGGGGAGTTGGCCTTGCTTGAAACATCAGCTAGTGTGTCCATGGCTGAGCTAGTGCCAGCGGCCTGTGGGGTTTGGGATGTTTCAGCTATGCATTGTAAAAATTGTTGTTTGGGTTGGGACATACCAACGGGAAGCTGTATGTTAGAAGCCAGCAGGGGATATCTAAGCACTCTGTGTACGTATTTGGGGATAAAGGAGATGAACAGAAACATAATCCTCATGTTTTACTACATAACAGACTTTCTTTCTTTTTTTTTTTTTTTTTTACAGAATGCAATGTGCAAGGAGATTATCCCAACTAGTGAATTTATTAACAGTAAGTTGACAGCAAAAGCAAATAGGCAGCTTCAAGATCCTTTGGTAATCATGACAGGAAACATCCCTACATGGCTCACTGAACTAGGAAAAACCTGGTAAGACAATCACTTCTGTCCTGGTGGGCTTGAGAGTGTTACCATTTATGTCAGTAACACAACATAATTTGTTACAAAAGCATAGTCGTTAGTTGAGCGTAATGATGTCACTTTAGTGGCCAGACAGGGTTAACTGGGGCCAGTCCTGGGTCTACTTGATAGTGTCTTTATATGTGAAATAGGAAAGAAAAAAAGGATATTTGACCAAAGAGATTCGACTGTTGTCCATCATAAAATTGGAAACCAAAGGTGGAGTTGGTTGATTTGCCAAGCCTCTTTGGGTCCAGACCTACATTCTCAGAGACAATAGGACTACACTGGTGAATGCAGTAACCATAGCCAAATGTGGCTGTATTTACATTTAGATGAATTAAAATGAAAGAAAATTGAGTTTTCTAGTCACATTCTTCACATCCTTGCCTGAATTTCCATATTGGACAGGATGGATACTGAATGTTTAAGTGAAGTCACTCAGTCGTGTCCAACTCTTTGCGATTCCATGGACTGTAGTCTGCCAGGCTTCTCTGTCCATGGGATTTTCCAGGCAAGAATACTGAAGTGGGTTGCCATTTCCTTCTCCAGGGGATCTTCCTGACCCAGGGATCAAACCCAGGTCTCCTGAATTGCAGGCAGTCACTTTACCCTCTGAGCCACCAGGGAAGCCCTAAGAAATGCTCTTGGCAGCTCTGTGTCAAGATCTTCCAAAATCGTGTATCAGGAGGTAGCAAGGCCTATGTTACTGCAGCATTCATTTTTTTAAAAACCACCAGCTGCCTTGGCAGTTTTGAGTGACTTGACAAATGCCAAAACTAAGAGGAAAATCGTAAGTTTAGTAAAACCATTATTTGTGTGTATATGGTGAAATGGGGTGGGCTGGTGAAGTGATGATTATATTTTAAAATTTAACCTTCCCTAATCATGAAATGTCAACCCACTCCAGTATGCTTGCCTGGAAAATCCCATGGATGGAGGAGCCTGGTAGGCTACAGTCCATGGGGTCGCAAAGAGTCAGACACGACTGAGCAACTGAGCAAATCATGTTATACATATTTACTAAGAGATTGTTGGGTAGATTTAAGATGATCTTGGATGGACTTGATCTTAGTGGTTGAATTTCAGATTTCATAGTGAATGGCTGCTTAATATATTATTACTAAATCACTTAGAAAGTTCATGCAAGAATTATGAAGATTATTCAAAATTAGTTTGAGTAGACCATTTTTATTGATTACATTGTAATTATTAATCTGTATCATATCAAAAGTTGTTTCTAAGATAGGATTTTTAAGTGGGTTCTGATTCTAATTCTGTTAATAAATTTATATCACATCTTTTTACAGCCCATTTTTCTTCCCTTTTGATACCCGGCAAATGCTTTTCTATGTAACTGCATTTGATCGGGACCGAGCAATGCAAAGATTACTTGATACCAACCCAGAGATCAACCAGTCTGATTCTCAAGATAGCAGAGTTGCACCTAGATTGGACAGAAAAAAAGTAAGTTTCTCCCATAAGTATTTAAAGTTAAGTCATACTGAGCTTTTAAAATAGTGGGAAAACTACACGTGTGATGCATCTAATTCTCCCTGTTGGTTTACAGACGAGTTCAGTCGTTCAGTCATGTTCAACTATTTGTGACACTATGGACTACAGCATGCCAGGCCTCCCTGTCATGTCACCAGTTCCCAGAGCTTACTCAAACTCATGTCCATTGAGTCAGTGATGCCATCCAACCATCTCATCCTCTGTTGTCCCCTTCCTCTCCTGCCTTCAATCTTTCCCAGCATCAGGGTCTTTTCCAGTGAGTCAGTTCTTCGCTTAAGGTGGCCAAAGTATTGGAGTTTCAGCTTTATCGTCAGTCCTTCCAATGAATATTCAGGACTGATTTCCTTTAGGATGGACTGGTTGGATCTCCTTGCAGTCCACGGGACTCTCAAGAGTCTTCTTTAACACCACAGTTCAAAAGCATCAAGTCTTCAGTACTCAGCTTTCTGTATAGCTCTCACATGACTACTGGAAAAACCATAGCTTTGACTAGTCACACCTTTGTTGGCAAAGTAATGTCTCTCTCTGCTTTTTAATATGCTGTCTAGGTTGGTCATAACTTTTCTTTCAAGGAGCAAGTGTCTTTTAATTTCATAGCTGCAGTTACCACCTGCAGTGATTTTGGAGCCCCCCAAAATAGTTTGTCACTGTTTCCATATCTATTTGCCATGAAGTGATGGGACCGGATGCCATCATCTTAGTCCTGTGAATGTTGAGCTTTAAGCCAGCTATTTCACTCTCCTCTTTCACTTTCATCAAGAGGCTCTTTCTGCCATAAGGGTGGTATCATCTGCATATCTGAGGTTATTGATATTTCTCCCAGAAGTCTTGATTCCAGCTTGTGCTTCATCCAGCCCAGCATGTCTCATGATGTACTCTGCCTACAGTTTAATAAGCAGGGTAACAATATACAGCTTTGATGTACTCTTTTCTTGATTTGGAAGCAGTCTGTTGTTCCATGTCCAGTTCTAACTGTTGCTTCTTGACCGGCATACAGATTTCTCAGGAGGCACGTCAGGTGGTTGGGTATTCCCATCGCTTGAAGCATTTTCTACAGTTTGTTGTGATCCACACAGTCCAAGGCTTTGGCGTAGTCAATAAAGCAGAAGTAGATGTTTTTCTGGAACTCTCTTGTTTTGTCAGTGATCCAACAGATGTTGTCAATTTGATCTCTGGTTCCTCTGCCTTTTCTAAATCCAGCTTGAACATCTGGAAGTTCATGGTTCACGTACTGCTGAAGCCTGTTGGAGAATTTTGAGCATTACTTTGCTAGCATGTGAGAAGAGTGCAACTGTGCAGTAGTTTGAACATTCTTTGGCATTGCCTTTCTTTGGGATTGGAATGAAAACTGACTTTTTCCAGTCCCATGGCCACTGCTGAGTTTTCCAGATTTGCTGGCATATTGAGTGCAGCACTTTCACATCATCGTCTTTTAGGATTTGAAATAGCTCAACTGGAATTCCATTGCCTCCACTAGCTTTGTTTGTAGTGATGCTTCCTAAGGCCCACTTGACTTCGTATTCCAGGATGTCTGGCTCTAGGTGACTGATCACACCATTGTGGTTATCTGGATCATGAAGATCTTTTTTGCATAGTTCTTCTGTGTATTCTTGCCACCTCTTCTTAATATCTTCTGTTTCTGTTAGGTCCATACCATTTCTGTCCTTTATTGTGCCCATCTTTGCATGAACTGTTCCCTTGGTATCTCTAATTTTCTTGAAGAGATTTCAAGTCTTTCCCATTCTATTGTTTTCCTCTATTTTTTTGCATTGATCACTGAGGAAGGCTTTCTTATCTCTCCCTGCTATTCTTTGGAACTCTCCATTCAAATGGGTATGTCTTTCCTTTTCTCCTTTGCCTTTTACCTCTTTTCTTTTCTCAGCTGTTTGTAAGGCCTCCTCAGACAGCCATTTTGCCTTTTTGGCATTTCGTTTGCTTGTGGATGATCTTGATCGCTGCCTCCTATACAACGCCATGAACCTCTGACCATAGTTCTTTAGGCACTCTGTCTATCAGATCTAATCCCTTGAATCTATTTGTCACGTCCGCTGTATAATCGTAAGGGATTTGATTTAGGTCATACCTGAATAGTCTAGTGGTTTTCCCTACCTTCTTCAATTTAAGTCTAGATTTGGTAATAAGGAGTTCATGATCTTAGCCACAGTCAGTTCCCAGTCTTGTTTTTGCTGACTGTATAGAGCTTCTCTGTCTTTGGCTGCAAAGAATGTAGTCAGTCTGATTTCCATATTGACCATCTGGTGATGTACATATGTAGAGTCTTCTATGTTGCTGGAAGAGGGTGTTTGTTATGACCAGTGTGTTCTCTTGGGAAAACACTGTTAGCCTTTTCCCTGCTTCGTACTCCAGGTATCTCTTGACTTCCTACTTTTGCATTCCAGTCCCCTATAATGAAAAGGACATCTTTTTGGGGTGTTAGTTCTAGAAGGTCTTGTAGATCTTCATAGAACCATTCAACTTCAGCTTCTTCGGCATTACTGGTTGAGGCATAGACTTGGATTACTGTGATATTGAATGGTGTGCCTTGGAAACGAACAGAGATCATTCTCTTGTTTTTGAGATTACATCCAAGTACTGCATTTCGGACTCTTTTGTTGACCATGATGGCTACTCCATTTCTTCTAAGGGATTCTTGCCCACAGTCATAGATGTAATGGTCTTCTGAGTTAAATTTAGTCATTCCAGTCCATTTTAGTTTGCCAGTTCCAAAATGTTGATGTTCACTCTTGACATATCCTGTTTGACCACTTCCAGTTTGCCTTGATTCATAGATCTAACATGGAGCTTGATTCATGGACCTACCTTAGTCATAGTCTTTGGTTTTCTTCTTATCCAAATGTGTTCTCCATATTTTCCTGTCAATGTCTTAGAATCTCTTGAGATTCTTCTTTACTCCAGTAAGAGTCCTCTCCCATCCTCAGTTTCTATAATGATTTTTATGATTGTTTTTCTCTTTTAGTCTCCAAACAGAAAAACATCATCTGTGTTCTTTAATTGAGACTTTCTTTTCTTTCTAAATTATGAACTCTGTCTCCCTTTTATAACTGATGCCTTTATGCTGTAGGTAGAATTAATCAAATCCACATCATTCCCTTGGTGAATCAGTTCAATCAGAAGAGATACATCACATCCCTGATGTGTTCATGTGTCTAAGCCAGTCAGCCCTTGTGTTGCTGACTTCATTTTTTTGTGCTTCTAATCCTGGCCTCACATTGATAGCTCTAAACCACATAGCCCTGGGCTGTTTCCATCCAAGACCTGTCCTGCACTTCCCACACTGCACTGCCTTTTCCTCAGGACTTGTGTGTTCATCTGTTTCTTTCTTGCTGAGGAGTCCTATTCAAGTCTGTCTTTGTAATAAGAATGTCTGTCTCCAGAATGGCTCCATGAAAGCCATTAGTGATGGCCTTAAAGAGGGGGGATTGGGAGGAATGAGAAGTGAAACAGAAAAACATTTTTTAAATCCTGTCTTTGTTCGTATCATTTATCATTCTGAAACACAAAGCAATGGTAGAATTTGGGAGTCTGTCAGTACCTTTCTTGGCGCCATGAATCCTCAGTAGATGTTTGCAGTAGTGCTTGTAGGATCTCTGCAGGTCAGAGCCAGGCGGTCTGCTGCTCAGCTATCACCTGCATGTTACTTCTCCATCATCAGCAAATGTACCCAGCGAGACTTTGTGGAGCCACAGCTCTGAATTCCATTGATGTTTGAGAAGGTTACAGAGATCCTTCCTTTACCATCTTGAATTTTCTGAATATCCCATGTGCTCAAGATAGTAATTACACTCAGCATTTCTTCACGATAGCAGGATGTTGTTTATGTTTGTAGCACTGCAGCTGTATCTTAAACATTTTCAGGTGTGCTTTTTTAAGAAATAATTTTTAACAGTTGATTCCTTCCCCCCCCACCGAGAGAAATGCCATGTGTTTATTAAAATCTCCTCACATTTGTACTTGCTTTTGCAGCGTACTGTGAACAGAGAGGAGCTGCTGAAACAAGCGGAGTCTGTGATGCAGGATCTTGGCAGCTCACGGGCCATGTTAGAAATCCAGTATGAAAATGAGGTGAGCTTAGGAGGCTGTTGACTTGTGCTTGTGACAAGATGGCACTGGAGTTTCTTGGTCCTGTGAAGTTCTAAAAGATGATTGGGAAATTTATCTCAGAACCTGAGATTTAGTCTGTTTTCCCTTCAGTGATTTGTTCCAAGTTCTCCATTTTTTTGAGGTTACATCGTATAATGAAAGACTGGGGTTTTTTCCCCTGGCAAAAAAGCAAGTGTTTGTTTAGGTTGATAAAGTGAAAGATTTTAAATATAACTTTCAAAATCTTCCAACTACTGTTTACTGAGCTACAACTCATATAAATTCACTCTTTTATCATTAAGTTACACAGTTCTGAAAATTGATAGATGTATGCGGTCTATAACCACTACCACATCAAGATAAAGAATAAAATCCCATCACCACAAAAAGGTCTTTTCGACCATTTTACAGTCAGTCCCCAGCCTTTATTCACCTTGACTTTGTTTCCTGTGACCTTGATAAACTTATTGGTTCTAGAAATTTCTAAATCATTTGGGAGGATTGTAGATACAGGGCTTGGGCAACTTCTCTATAAAGAGCAAGAAAATAAATATTTCAGACTTGTGGGCCCTTGGATCTTCATCAGAATACCTCAGCTCTGCCTTGGTAGGTGAACATGGCCCTGCACAATGCAGACATGAAACAAGCGTGGCCTTGTGTCAGTGAAACTTTATTTGTGGTCACTGAAATTTGAAGTCATGTAATTTTTACACATGATGAGATATTGTTCAAGAATTTTTATTATTGTAAACTCGTTCTTAGTTTACAGACTGTACAAAGCAGGCAGTAGGTGTGAGCTGTGATCCATGTTGGAGACCGTCATGTCATCAATGAAAAAAGACAACTTTTCTTTCTAATCTTTGTCTTTTGTTTCTTTTGAGATGTTTTTAAACAGCCAGGCCAGTGCACCAGAGGCTCACTGATTTTGACAGAAATAATCAGATTTTGACAGAAATAATGATTTTCTGTCTACTTTGACCCAGAAGTATTGAGTCTCCTGAGGATGCTTTCCTTTCTCTTTCCCTTAATTTTTTTTTCTTTAGGACAAAACTTAAGTCTTTAGATTTCTAAAACTCATGAACATAACATATAATGTTCCATTATACTGATTGCTAGCTTACTCAGTCACTCAGTCGTGTCCAACTCTCTGCAACCCCACAAACTGTAATCTGCCAGACTGAAGAGATACAGTACTTAATTGTTTACAAACCCAGATTTCTTATTTATAAAACTGTAAGATCTTTGCCCTAGTCAGCTTGGTCTGCTTGGTTATTTAAACATGCCTTGTCTATGTTTTTTAACTCCGTATTTTCCTCTCACCAGGCATGAGTGTCCTTTCTCTCTCATCCTTAATGCCTCTCTTCAGGTTGCATCTTACATGAGTCCTAAACAGGTTCAGAATAGCATCACACTGATTATTCCAGGGGACAGGATTGAATTACTGATAGAGAAATCATAATTTTATGATTTTCATTAATGAGTCTCACCTGATGATTCTGGAAGCAAAGAGTCTGTGAGCTGGCTTCGTTGGGAAAGAGGAGTTGGGAGAGGTGCTGGCTTCATATGTGCCCAGGGCCTCAGGTTATAAGTCATATTCAACCGTTTAAGTCAGCTGGTGGCTGTTAGGAAGTCTTTCTCACTAGCTCTAGAAGAAACTTGATCTAAAATGTCAAAACGAAATGGGCTCCATTATCAAATAGAGATGACTGGTAAGCCAGGGAGGAACTAAGCCAGTCTCTGGGCTCAGCAAACCACCCAAGCCCAGGATTTGAAGCTACAGGTGACCCAGCCGCCCCAACAGTGAAAGGTTAGGAGCCTAGACTGGCAAGTCTGGTGCTGCCACTTACTGACTATATGAAGTTGGGCAAGTTATGTAAACTCCCCAGTGATAACCCAGCAAAGGGCACAATAAATGTACCTACCCCATTATGTTGTTAAAATGATTAAATGAGCTAAAATATAAAAAGCACATTATCTGTCACATGGTAGTAATATATGTTAGTATATAAGCTGGAGAAGGCAATGGCACCCCACTCCAGTACTCTTGCCTGGAAAATCCCATGGACGGAGGAGCCTGGTGGGCTGCAGTCCATGGGGTCGCTAAGAGTCGGACACGACTGAGCGACTTCACTTTCACTTTTCACTTGCATGCACTGGAGAAGGAAATGGCAACCCACTCCAGTGTTCTTGCCTGGAGAATCCCAGGGATGGGGGAGCCTGGTGGGCTGCCGTCTATGGGGTCGCACAGAGTCTGACACGACTGAAGTGACTTAGCAGCAGTATATAAGCTTTAATTTTGGAAAGAAAAAGACTTTGAAAATTTCAAATAAGAGAGTTGTCAAACTGTTTTTGTTTTTCAGTGTTTGTTTTTAGACCTTTATGTTTTTCCTGCCTGTTGGAGAGGAAGACATTTTCCTCTACCCTTCTAGATTCTTCTGGTTGGTCTACAAAATTGGCATGGGACAGATTACAGGAAAAAATGAAACAGACTCTTAACTCATCAAAATGGTCAAAGTTCTCATCTTAAATACCACCTTTAGCCCAAAGACAAAAGAGGATGTGGGGGTAGTGGTTTCAGACTTCAAAGGAGAGGAAGGCAATTCACATGGAGCAGATGTTTCGTAAATAAATATTTGCTGGGCCAGGCAGCGACAATGGGACCCAAGAGTGGACTCTGCTCTCAAAGCTCTGTCCCCCGCCGCCCCACCCCCCAAACTGTCCCTGGCCGTCTCTGGCCTGTATTCTTTGCAGATGCCACTGGTGATAGCTCTATTCTGGGGACAGGCCCTTTGTCTAATTCTTCTAGGCAGTTAGCGAGTGAGTCAAAGTTTCTTCTCCGTCTTTTGGGCCTTGATTGTTCTCCGCTGTAAGTGATCCACATGCCAAAGAAACATTTTGAGATTGGCAAGTTTTGTTACCTCCACATTCATTTAAAAACTGATTATGCAAAACCAGAATATCTGCTTTTTTTTTTTTTTTTTTAAGAAGCGGCTGGGCAGGATGAAAATCCCTGAAAAGGTTCGGTTGGTCTGGAGGGTTGTTGGTCACCCAGTGGAGGGTGACTTGTCAGAGCAGCTGTGCCCTGGTCCTTCCTCTCTCGCAGAGACTTGCTAGAATGAAGGTGGATGCAGTGATTCCCATGTCATTTAATATTTTAAGTTGAGTCTGTTTTCCTGTTAGAAATAACAATATTGGGATGAAGAAAATAGGCTGCTTTGATCTATGATTTCTGTTTAGCCTGGGGTAATTATGCTGAAAGGAGATAGGGATAATTGCTTTAAAGCACCATCTGGTGGACGCCAGGTGTTAATGCAGTTTTTTTCTTTGCTGCCTTTTCCCACCTTTCTCCAGAGCTGACAAAAGAGACAAAGTCCTTACTGTCACAGAGCTTTTAGTTTGGGAAGGCCAATACACACTCACTCACTCAGGTGCACATATATATGTTAGGATGTGTGCTGAAGAAAACTAAAGCAAAATAAGAGCATGATGGGGGCGGGGGTAGGATGGTGTAAGTTGACACTTGAGCAACAGCCAGTACTGTTACTTCCCTGGTGGCTTAGAGGTATGAAGAATTCACATGCAGTGCAGGAGATAAGGGTTTGATCCCTGCTTTGGCAAGATTCCCTGGAGAAGGAAATGGCAACCCACTCCAATAGTCTTGTCTGGAAAATCCCATGGACAGAAGAACCTTGTGGGCTACAGTCCTTGGGGTCAGAAGAGTCAGACACAAGTTAGAAACTAAACCACCACAAGCATTACTATCTAGGGGAAAGACTATCTCTTAGCAAAAGAAAAGTGAAGCAAAAAGCCCTGAGGCAGAATTCTTGTCCTGCTGAAGGATGACGCTAGCTAGAAGGTGTCAAGGGGTCACACAGGACGTGCAGGCCGAGCTCAGAATCTGAGCTTCTGCTTGAATGAGATATGGGGAGCCTTTGGAGGGCATGGAGGAATGACGTGAACTTGGGCTGTATGAGGATCACTCTCGAGCTGTTCGAGTAGGATGTGAGGTGTAGAGACGCAAGAGACCACTTAGCAGGCTCCAGCACTGGGCTAGATGAGAGATCCTTTGGTTACCAGTTTAGCACAGATTTTAAAGATGGGGTTTCCAGTGTTTAATGGAGGGTTGTTACATGGGATGCAAGAAGGGAAAGAGCCATGGATGGCTCCAAGGCTTTGGTTGCAACAGGAGGTAAATGCTGATAGCAGTTAAAACTATGTACTGACTGATGTGAGCTGGGGCAGGAAGCATTGCCAGGTCCAAGCAGGTAGCTGTTTAGAAAGTTACACTTACTCAGTGGACTAGATCTAAGCTAGTGGGGGTGCCTTTAAAAAAGTAACCATGTTAATGGTACGATAATGCCCATTATTTACTAGTAATCAGTAAGTGAAATAGAACCTTCCTAACAGGACTGTGGTTAGAATAAGCTTATAAACAGAATAAGCTTATAAATTATGGTATTAACTTATCATTAGTTGCATATCTGATTTATGGTGTAAGCACATAGGACATGAAAGTTAATGATGACTGCCAGGATCATGTGTCGCATGGAGCAGGGGTTTTTACTCAGTGCTCCCCCTTTGGAGCTTGTTTAAAAATATCAGTGCCCAGGCTGTAAATCAGACCTCCCAAATCAGACTCTCCAAGGCATGCCACTCCCATGTATGTATCCCGGCTCTTGGGAGACTCCAGGGCACCCCGGATCTGAAGCAGCACCAACACACTCTGAGTTAGCCCTGTGGGTGCTGATGTGGGTTCAGACCTTCATGTTTTTATGTGTATTTTATTCAGCAACCTCTGTTAAATGGCTAATATGTTCCCAGGCACTATAAAGGATACAAGGTGAACTAAAGTTAACCCAGGTGAGGTACGCCATTAGCATAGAGTGAAATCATGGCAGTGTAAGGTGATGAGTCCTTTTGCAGCCAGAATGTAAGTTCTGAAAAAGGAGCAGGGTAACTGGAAAGCTACAGAGGCTTCTGCTGCAGAGTGGACATGGAAACTGTTCTTGGACCAGGGGAACAGTTCACAAAGAGAGAAGGGAAGGGGATCCCTTCGAGACACTGCCATCTATCCCTGAGGCCAGGGCATGAGGCTACAAGACTAATCTTGTCAGTGTACGAACTTAAACCATACAATTTAAATGTTGGGGCCACAAGGAGTGGGAAGTGATAAAGGGCTCTCCATCTAGGTGACCAGGACTGAGGGAAGACAACAGTTTGGGGGGTAGGCTTGAATATATCCTGATAAACAATTGCTATTAGTATCGACTTTGCCAAAAGGTCAGCAGGTTAAAAAAGGGGACAGCACAGATTGTAAACTTTCCCTTGTCCTGCTTTTTTTCCTCTGTAGGTTGGCACAGGTCTTGGGCCTACACTGGAGTTTTATGCACTTGTATCTCAGGAACTGCAGAGAGCTGACTTGGGTCTCTGGAGAGGGGAAGAAGTAACTCTTAGCAATCCAAAAGGTAAATAACTCATTTGTGAGTGTGTCGGTTTGTCATTATCAGGGAAAGGGCCCGTAACAATTCATTATATATGTTTAGCTTACAGTGGCGGGCCAGGACCTCTGACATTTCTTTTCACCTTTGTTTTCTCATTTATCCAACAAGAGAGGCCCTTCCATCTCCAGAGGACTTCATTCTGTGATCTACTGACTGATCCTGAGAATACTGAATTTCTTAAATGTTCTTAATTACCGGGTTTTGCCTTATTTTGTGAAATGACACCTAAAGTTTGATGATTTACTCGTTTTATAGGAAGCCAAGAAGGGACCAAGTATATTCAAAACCTCCAAGGCCTGTTTGCACTTCCCTTTGGTAGGACAGCTAAGCCAGCTCATATCGCAAAGGTTAAAATGAAGTTTCGCTTCTTAGGAAAACTAATGGCCAAGGCTATCATGGATTTCAGATTGGTAAGTTTAGAGTTGTTTTTCTTCAGTTCTGTTATACTTCTGTTCTACACCAGTCCCTTAATCCCCTACACTTAATGCTGTATTTTAAGAGAGCGCTTTCACAAATGTTAATGTGCACATGAATTGCTTGGAGAATTTCTTTGAAAATCCATTTTTGGTTCAGCAGCTCATGGGTCAGGCCTAGGTTTCCACATTTCCTTACCAGCATCCAGGTGATACCCAGATGCCAGTCTGTGGACCACTTCTGTGGTAGCAGAGGTTCAGAGAATCAAGGGTGGCTTGATCTCTGGGGGATCCTGGTTGAAAAAAATGAGCTGTTAATTATTTTTGAAGTTTCATTTTAATTACAACTAATTGTTTCTTTAAAATTCTTGTTTCTGAATGTGCGGTAATACAGGCTAAAGTAGAATTATGTTCACTTGGTCCAAAATAGAGTAAGCTGCCTCTGAACATCTCTTGGTGTTGAGGTCCTTATGGAGAATATACGTCCATCGTTGAACGCTTCCTTTTTAGGGTCAGTGTTTAAATAGAAATCTTTAGTATTCAGTTTTTTTTTCACTGTCAGGGCCCCAGATTGAGTTTAAATGGGGACAGTTTTATGTAATAAGAGAAACAGCTTTTAAATTTGTCGTCTTCACCCCCGCCCCCCGGGGATTACTTCACCTTTTAAAATGACTTCTTGGAGTGTCATTTAAAGAATGGAGGCGCTGCTGCTGCTGCTAAGTTGCTTCAGTCGTGTCCGACTCTGTGCGACCCCATAGACGGCAGCCCACCAGGCTCCCCCATCCCTGGGATTCTCCAGGCAAGAACACTGGAGTGGGTTGCCATTTCCTTCTCCAATGCATGAAAGTGAAAAGTCAAAGTGAAGTTGCTCAGTCGTGTCCAACTCTTAGAGACCTCATGGAGTGCAGCCTACCAGGCTCCTCCATCCATGGGATTTTCCAGGCAAGAGTACTGAAGTGGGGTGCCATCACCTTCTCCCATGGAGGCACTGTTAGAAGCTTAATGTGACTACAGCATTTGCATCTTCTCTTTTAGGTGGACCTTCCCCTGGGCTTACCTTTTTATAAATGGATGCTCCGGCAAGAAACTTCGCTGACGTCACACGATTTGTTTGACATTGACCCAGTTGTAGCCAGGTCAGTGTATCACCTCGAAGACATCGTCAGACAGAAGAAAAGACTTGAACAAGATAAATCCCAGGTAGGTTTAGAAGATGGGGTCTGTGTTAAGTGATTTCTGTTTGACCTGGTTATTATTTTATATTGGAAGAGTTTAATTGTTATTATAACAGCTGAAACATGATTTTACAGTGGGTAAGATGGCCTGTAATAACACCAGATGATGAGTAAGCAACTTGACCAGCAAATAAAATACACCCTAACTAAAACCATAGGGCTTGTTTATTACATTTTAGGTGGACATTATGTATCCGGGCCCAGGGCTTCCCTGGTGGCTCAGAGGGTAAAGCGTCTGCCTACAATGCGGGAGACCCAGGTTTGATTCCTGGGTCGGGAAGATCCCCTGGAGAAGGAAATAGCAACCCACTCCAGTACTCTTGCCTGGAAAATCCCATGGACTGAGAAGCCTGGTAGGCTACAGTCCATGGGGTCTCAAAGAGTCGTACATGACTGAACGACTTCACTGTGTATCCAGGCAGATACTCTGTCATATTGAATTCTTTCAGTAAGCATTTAAATCAATAAAGCTATTCTCAGGACAGCAGATTGATTTTCTGAAAAGATGGCTTAATTTAGGAACAACCCATTTGTTTCTAGAGAAATCTCAGGAAGGTATTTTTAAAGGTCATGGTGGTGTTACTATTTCTGTTGAGATTTCTCTGTTAGATCTCATGAATAATCTTGATCTTTATATCATTAATGTATATTCTTCATATAAAAACAAAATTAAATAATTTGATTCAGTCTGAGAGTAGGGTTCTGTATCTGACATCGGAAGAAGACAAAATTTTATTTTTTGAGAAGCAGCATAGAGTCAGATGTCTTTATATTGGGGCAAGTAACATGGACCAGTGATAAATCAACTCATATGTTTTGTAAACTGCATAAAATAAAAATAAAGAATTAAGATTCTATAGCTAGGTAAAACATTATGTTTCAGGAGCTTATTGGAGATGGGGCTTTTAGAGTACCTTTTTGTCAAGAAAGAAGATGATTTGTAAGAATTTTCTCTCCCATATTTATTGATAATTATTAATGGTAATTTTTGGATAAACATTTATTAAGAGAAATTCATTTTTAAAGAAGCCAGATCCATCTTTTCTATATAAAATCTGTTGTTTTAGGATTTTTAGCACCAGTTAGGCTTATGCTTACCAACTTTGTAAAATTTAAACTACTATAATCTTATTCAAGATCATCTCTTAGGTAAATAATGCAGTACCACCACAAACCACCCCTCCTCAAACCTCTCCACCCACCAGTAAAGTACAATTCATGACCCTCTTCCAAGAGCCTTACATGTATTAATTCATTTAATCCCCTGTGAAATACACATGTTTTTGTTATCCCTACTTTACACATTTACACACTTACAATGATAAACCCAAGGCAGATGGTTTGAGTTGCCTACCCAAGGTCACTTAGCTGAAATACCTGAGAGCTGGACTTCAAACCCAGGCTCTCTGCTCTGGAGGCCATGGTCTTAGAGCTTTTACAAGCTCTCTTATGTATCCTTGTCTCCTGTGTAGTCTGCTGCATTCTCTTCCTCAGATCTTTTGAGATTTGTTCTTCTAATGTTTATTATTCTGATGTTACCAATTTAAAAGTGTAAGACGCATAGCAAAAGAACCACATTCCAGAAAACTTCAACCAGAACTTGAAGACTGGTGGTATTCTTAAATGTATTACCTCCTTATTTATAAAGCATACAGATGGAACAAGGTGTCCAAGCTGAGCGTCCACTTGGTAATTTAAATTCTAGAAAAATACGTGGAAAATGGGCTAAAGCGTAACTCTTAATTTAATATGTAATATGTAAAATGGCTAATCCCTTTTAAACATCTAAAGGACATTCTGTATATTCTAGATTCCTATCAATAATAGCGTTGTTGAGAGCTTTCCAGTGGGAGAACATTAAAATGAAGAGTTTTTATTAAGTCCTTTTGCTGACAAGCATTTCAAATGATAAATGGAAAACCTTCCTTGTGTGTCATGAAATGATGTACCCAAACTGAGAGAGACTTAAGCATGTGTTTTTGCAGAGAAGCAAACATTCTCAACAAAGTATTTTACCTTAATGTTAAATAACTCTGCCCCGCCCCAGCTCTGTGTTTTGAATTATCTGGAATCCTAAGCGGCTTTCCGTTTCCTCTTTTAAAAAGTGACTGTTAACCAGAACTTGCTAGTCTTTTTTATTGTTGTTAAATGATTACTTTTCTGTATCTTGACTGTCTAACCGCTATGAATTTCATACCCAGGGGCATCTTTAATTCAGAAAGTCATTTACCTTCTTTGTCTTGTACTTCTTTTTCTTTCTCCTGACATCTTATTTTCAAAGAGAATTTGCAGTTGTGTGTGTATGTTGGTCTTTGATTCAGAAATAATATTTTATATAAGGCCTTCAAAATCTTAAGCATTTTTAAAAAGTGAGTAATACAAACTGCTGTTAACATGCATCTCTCTTTAGAGTGGGACTTGACTTTTCTTAGGAATTCATTGGAACCGTTTTCATCGCAGTGTTGCTGTATGAATACAGAGTTGTTAATGCTGGGCCTGCAGTAATCGAATGAAGGATCTCTGAATGTTCTTTAGATTTGAGCTTGCAGGGAAAACAAGTTAACTACTTTGACTAGAAAGTACATTATTTGTATTTGCAATTTCCTAGCTGTGTTGTATTACTTATTATTTGCTACGTACATATATTGGAATTAGCACTCCAGTATTCTTGCCTGGAGAATTCCATAGACAGAGGAGCCTGGCAGGCAACAAACAGTACATGGGGTCCCAGAAAATCGAATACGACTGAGTGACTTTTTTTTTTCCCCCTTGAATTCATTAAGATTAGCTGAAAATTTGTGAAAAGTTTGTCTGGCTTTAGAGCCTGCACTCTTAAATCAACCATTATGCAGACAATTCAGTTCAGTTCAGTCGCTCAGTCGTGTCCAACTCCTTGCGACCCCATGGACTGCAGCATGCCAGGCCTCCCTGTCCATTGCCAGCTCCCGGAGTTGACTCAAACTCATGTCATTGAGCCAGTGGTGCTATCTGTTATGACCTGTGAAATCTGAGTATGGTCAAACTGAGTAGCAAACATCTCATTTTGAAGGAACACTCGGTCTTGTTTTCTTATATAAAAATAGTTGGATTTTGAAGTGTTTATGTTTATTTCCTATGTGATCTCAGTGACTTTGTGTAAATTATAACAAAGAACAGCCTAAGAGCTAAAGAAACGTATGAAGTTTATTAGCCTTTTATTTTATAAACACAAACATAAATGAGTGAATTATTATTTGTGACAAACACCCTCCCCTACTTTTTTTAGACCAAAGAGAGTCTCCAGTATGCATTAGAAACCCTGACTATGAATGGCTGCTCCGTGGAGGATCTGGGATTGGATTTCACTCTGCCAGGGTTTCCTAACATTGAACTAAAGAAAGGAGGAAAGGATATACCGGTCACCATCCACAATTTGGAGGAGTATCTAAGAGTGCGTACTGGCCACATCCCCTGGAGAGAAGGCCAGCGGTGGTCACGTGGGGTGGGGCCGACTGCTATGAGGGGGAGGGTGGGTGATCCAGGGAGCACAGGTGCGTGTCTGGGAGCTGCTGCAAGGACTGGTTTGAGACCTTCAATGCCTGGGGTGACTACATGAAGTCCCTTTTTTCAGGCCTTAACTTTGGTTTGCACTTGAGACATTGTCAGGTATTTCACAGTGCCTCATGTATAGCTGTGAACTCTCTGCCTTCAAGCTTGAATGCCATATAATAACATCATATTTTCTTAGTTTAAGAAAAACATGAGTGAAAAGGAACATCCCTTGTGTTGTCTCTCCTCAAGCCACTTAACTTGACCTCATTGCCTTTGATGTTCTCCATACCTGTGTAGAGACGTTTATGTTTGTTTGCCCTCTCACCATCCTTGACCCTATTTATTAAGGAAAAACAACTTTGTACTGATCCAAATTATATTTTGGATTGCAGTCTATATGTCTTTATCATCACTACTTTTGGAAAAGTTTCTTTTGTTTTAATCCTGACATTGAATGGAAAGAGCATTGGATTCTAGAAAGCCACCTACAGATCTGAGACCAGACTTTTCCAAAATTAATTGTGACTCTTGAAATGTTATCTTTAATTCTCAATAACATTTCGTCCTCCTGGGAAGTTTCATCTGTTTTTCATCTGATAAGGTAATTTGTAACTCACAGGGATATTATATAAATAAAAATGTAAAACACACTAAATATAAATGCATGTGGCATTTTTTACATTTTCTTAATGGCCAGACCCTGAATCAGAAGTTGACCTCACCTATCTGTTACGCAGTTTTCTGGAACATATTCTAAAGACCTTGGAAATTTTTTTTTTTTTTTTTAAGTAATCAGGAAGGATATTTCACTGTACTTTGCCAAATATTAAATAGGAAAGAAACTTGAACTCTGGTCACAGATTTTTAAAGAGACCTTTTTTCTTTTTTCTTTTTTTTTTGCAGCTGGTTATATTTTGGGCACTAAATGAAGGTGTTTCCAGACAATTTGATTCATTTAGAGATGGATTTGAATCAGTCTTCCCACTCAGTCATCTCCAGTACTTCTACCCAGAAGAAGTGAGTAGCTTGTGTGCAAAAGAAATGGTCATCTCTAGTTCCATACCTGTAATTATCTTCGTGAGGTATCTCTGTGCTTTTTAGTCAGATACCCTGTTGTTATGAGCAAATAAAATTGTGGCGTGTTGTGCTTTAAGAGGGTAGTTTGGGAAAAATAAGATCATTTCCTGAGTGAGGAAGAATATTCATTATGATGTGAGTATTTTTTCTATAATATATTTTCTGGCTGAATCTGCAAATCTTTGAACGACTTAGCATTTTAATCTCAATTATTTTTATGTCCACTCTGATTTGCTACTTATTGAAAACGTGTGTACCTGGCACCTTTAGGCACTAAGTGTCACCTGGAACAGCAAGGGTTGCTTTTGGAATTGGATCCTGGTCCTCACTACTTGGGGCTTCCCAGGTGGCTCAGCAATAAAGAATTTGCCTGCCAGTGCAGGAGATGCAGGTTCAACCCTGAGTCACGAAGATCCCCTGGGGAAGGAAATGGCAGCCTATTCCAGTATTCTTGCCTAGGAAATCCCATGAACAGAGGAGCCTGGCAGGCTACAGTCCATGGCGTTGCAAAGAGTCGGATACGACTTAGTAACTAATCAACAACCTCACTGCTTAGCTATGTGACCTTATCCAGGTTTTCGTATATAACCTGACTGACTCGTTCATAAAATTGAGGTAAACTCTGTCTCACTGAACAAGATACATAAAGTACTTGACAGTGAGTGACATGTAGTAGATAGCAAATTTCACATGTGCGGAATAGATTTTCTCAAAGTAGACAAGTCATCCTGCAAATGGGCCGTCAACCAGGTGAGAGATGGTTTAATTGGATACTGATGTTAGGTTTTTATCCTAAGGACATGAGCATTTCTTTCTTTCCAACATCTGTCCTATATTGACTGTCTTAGTCCTAGACAACCATCTGGCATAGAAGTGCCTTTGCAAAGCGGGAAAACCTCCCTATTTGCTGTGGGTTCAGCTTTCTTCTCCTACTTCTCTCTCCTGCTCAGTATTCTCTCTGTTAGCTTCTGTTATTGTGTGCCCTTGTGTTTCTAGAAGTCAGGATTTATACAATCTCTCTGGTCAGAGGTAGATTATGAAGTTAAAGCCTCTAAAGAAATGAGAAGAATTAGGTAGGTTTTGGTTCAGTTAAAGGCTTCTCTAGAACCTAGTCCCTGCAGATGGTCAGGGCACCTGTTACTGTCAGCTACAGAGAAGAGTGAATCTGTGATTAATAGTGGAAGAGCACGTTGTATAAAGAGCACCAGGCAGAAGCTTGTGGACTTCGTATCAGCACACCACAAAACAGAACGTGTGCCACTTTGCTCAGTTGTGTCCTTAGTAATCTGTTGCCCTTGTTTAAACACACAGCTGGATCAGCTTCTGTGTGGTAGTAAAGCAGACACTTGGGATGCAAAGACACTGATGGAATGCTGCAGGCCAGATCACGGTTACACTCATGACAGGTAAGGCCTGGGCTCTGCCAGGTTTCAGATACACACATAGGTCTAGATTTTAAAGTTTGTTTATCTATTAAAGGAGGCTTTCCAATATTTTGGCTTCATTTCTCTCAAGACTGGGACTTGAGGACTGAAAGGGGTTTTGGGCTTTTTTGCCCCAAGTGTTTCTGTGAAAATGGGCAGGATAGGCAAAGATGGGGATGCCATTGTCACCCCATTACCCATTTTATGTACAGTAGAGTGGAAATACCTGTAACAGTCCCAGACAAGTCTCATTTATCACCAGAGTAACTATTCCATTTGAATTCCAGCTGTAACAACAAATTTGTGTGCATTTATAAAGTGAATTCATATGTAGTCATATTTACATTTAACAGTCTCTAGCTCATTGTAAGTCAGAAGTATATTTTAATATGATGAGATAACTTTGATGTATTTATTTCTGTTGTAGTCGGGCTGTGAAGTTCTTGTTTGAGATTCTCAGTAGTTTTGACAATGAACAGCAGAGGTTATTTCTCCAGTTTGTGACAGGTAGCCCACGATTGCCTGTTGGAGGTGGGTACAACTATTGATTTATTGTAGCTGTGTGGAGGGGGGTGGTGAGAGAGAGAGTGTGTGTGCATGCAAAACTTCAGTGCCAACAGCAGGATATTTTTTGACTTACAAGTGCCTCTTAGGTCCCTGGTGACTCAAATGGTAAAGAATCTGCCTGCGATGTGGGAGACCTGGGTTCAGTCCCTGGGTTGGGAAGATCCCCTGGATAAGGGAATGGCAACTCACTCTAGTATTCTTGCCTGGAGAATTCCATGGACAGAGGAGCCTGGTGGGCTACAGTCCATGGGGTTGCAAAGAGTCAGACATAACTGAGCAGCTAACACTTTCTTCTTCTTTCTAGTTGTATAATATTGCAATGTTAAGTTTTCAGTGTACTAAGAGATAAGAGAGATCACTAGCAAGGCAGTTCATAGAGACTCTTACACTGAAGTAGGATTGCTCATGTACATGTAATGCTGCTTCCCTCTATTCAGACTCTCAGGCATTTGTACATTTTATAAACCCTTAGATGAGAAGTGGTTCTAAAGTCTGTTTTTTCAGAAATGAATCCTAATATGGGTTGAATTGACACTCTTTAAAACATAAGGAAAGCATAAAGCACTGTTTGCCGCCATGTTACAGTGGCTTTGAATGTAATTAAAGCAGGCACCAGAGTCCTTTCACTCCGTGTAGCTTGAATGGGTAGAGTTCATTACCCAGGAAGAAAAAGTGCCTTCTCTCTGTGGTCATTTTGTGCAGCAGAGCAGTGTGGGACGTTTTCTGATGGAAGTAGATAAGAAAGGGTGCCTATGCTTGTGATTCCAGACCGATTCTCCTCAAGGTTGAGACACGAGTTTTCCCTGTGCTGTCTGGCGGGCGTCCTGTCAACTTACCACATTCCTTTGTCCTTCTTCCTTCCCTCTTCATCAGGCTTCCGGAGCTTGAATCCACCTTTGACCATTGTCCGGAAGACCTTCGAATCAACAGAGAACCCAGATGACTTCCTACCCTCTGTCATGACCTGTGTGAACTATCTTAAGTTGCCGGACTATTCAAGCCTCGAGATAATGCGGGAAAAGCTGTTGATGGCTGCGAGAGAAGGGCAGCAGTCGTTCCATCTTTCCTGATCACATCAGGAAGCGTGGTGTCTGCCTGTTAACAGCAAAAGACAGCAATCATGATTTCTTTTCTAAGTGTGTCACCTGAGTCAAGGAAACATGTTACGCCTTCCCGTTGTAGGAAAATGGCTTGCAGAATATAAGAGACACTTGGTTCCTCTTCATTAATGGCCCCATGGACTTAAAGTGATCAGGCCCTAAAACGTTGTTGTGATGAGGTTTCTTTAGCAAGTTCTTGTTTAAATTATCATTTATTTGACGAGTGAAGTTTTTAACTTGCTTTGCTGTGTGAAATTTAAAAAAGGGATGTTTTTCCAGGCTGAAACAATAAATGTCGCTGTGCAGTTTAATTCTGGGCTGTGTGTATCCATCTAGCTAAGTCTGCAGTTTTGCTTCCTCCAAAGACAACTCTTGTACAGAAATTCAGGCTCACGTGTGTTTGACAGAAACAGTTGAGCAGGCGAGCTCTGTACTTTCCGCTCCGTGCCCTCCCACCCCTCTCGAGTTTGCCCACCCCGACCCGTGTACTGTCTGTGCCGCTCACACAGGTTTTTTGTGTACAAAATCCACAGTTGGTACATCTTCGTCAGCCATGGGCTTTTGTTCCATGTTCTCAAATTAAGATACAATTTAAAATTCATGGAATTAAAGTATATTGTCAGTATAATTCAGCCCTTATAACTAGGTAGCTTTGTCTAAGAGTTTAGATGTAACAGAGCCGTGGGGTATCACTGGCCTTACACCAGGGACACACTAGGACTGTTTATTACACGGTGATTCCTGCAGCCACCCCCTCCGTAGTGGACGCAGGGAGAGCTTGTTTGTTTTCTTTTGTGTCGGTTAAAAAGTTCTGCAACTTGGCCTGGCCAATGTTTATTATTCTATGGCCAGAGCATTTTGAATTGATATATATGGTTTTAAGCAAAATTAGCAGTTTTCATTCCCTGTTGGAGTAAAAAAACAAATTTTTTTTCTTTTCCCCCTTGTTCTCATTTTTAAGTTTTTTCCCCACCGTCTTTGGTTGCTCCAGTCTCCTCTTACCCTCCTCCCAGTGCTCACCTGGGACAAACATCCCGGCCTTTGTCTCGACACAGACAGAACACCTGTAAGCAGTGCTCTGTCCTGTTGTTTGATGTGCTGATTTCTCAAATCTGCAACAATTCATCAGGTTCCTGTTTTTACCTGAAAATAAAGTTTGCTTCACCTTTTGGTTTATATTCTGTGCTGTATGCATAACTCTCAATTGTATAGATGCATCTCAACTCAAGCAGATCATCACAGCTCTGATTTGCGTCATGGCTGATTGCGCTATTCAAAGAATTAAGAATAGCAACTTGAACATAAAAAGTGGGAGGAGATTCCTTCCTTCCTTCCTAAGGTTCAAAATTAAGCCAGTTGCATAAAATTTGAGAGAATTTCAATAGTTCATCTTTCTGAAAATGAGGGATGAACTAATTTTTTTTATTGGACTTTGAGAAATCAATTTTGTTTGTTCTAAAGTCTTACTTCATTGATGTAGAAACTCCTTTGTTCCCTATTCCACCACCTTAAAGAAATTCAGTGGCTTGTTTTATTTAGATTACTTTGTCGTTTTACACTCAAATGGCCTTATACGAGCATCTTCTTAATGAACCTGGGCAGTGACCCCGGTTGGGTGAGTTAGGTGTTAGGTGGGATGGAGCAGTGAGTGGAGATTGAGGCACCTCCTGGGTCCTTTCAGAGGCTCTAGGAAGCAAAGGGCTTCACCTTGGCATCACCTTGAGGGAGCTGTGTCTCTGCAGTTCTAATATCAACACCAGGACCTGTGCAGTTTAATCAAGCAAAACTAGTTTTAATGAATGAACTGATTTGTTTTTAAACTGTTCTGAAACCTACCTTTTTACAAACTTTAAGCACAAAAGATTTTTGCCTGAACATAACATTTTTGTTCCTCGTTTTTTAAAGGATTCTGTTGTTAAAATTTCCACATATGTATAAACAATGTTTCCTATTTGGATATCTGTATTTACCATTTCAGTCATTTCATGGCCCTGGCAAATTTGGCCTCATTGATGTCAGCATCTAATGAGTACGTTAGATGGTTTTTGAATCACACTCCGGAGCTTGATTGTTTCAAAGTCAGTAGTTAGTTAACCTGTTTAAAAGCTTTCAGTCCAGCTTAAGTCCTTAACTTAGGGGTGGGGGGCGGGGGTTGGTCCTTGGTTAATTAGGGGCAGGAAGACCCTTCCTATTTTCAAGCAGTCTGCCTTGGCAGAGGCCTTAATACTGCATCATAGGGAAAAATACCCTTCTTTTGCTGTTACTCCAGTTATGCCTTAAATTTATTTGCTGAGTAACCCTGTCACCACTCACTGCTCTCTAAGGATGCTTTACACACATAGACAGTTGGATAGTGACTAAGATCTTGTTGTCCTTTATAGTTCTCTCTGAGGTGGAGTCAGTCAGATGTTAGTCATAGCTAATATCGACTGTGGGGTTGACATTCAGATAGTGACTGATTTGCTCTGCTTTGTAGATGAAAACATTTTTGACTATTTAAGAAGAAAGAGTTAGTGAAATGTATTCCCGTCCCCCCAGCCTCTCCCCAACCCCACCCCCAAAGTGGATTGTGAGTGTCCGGTAGTCTCATTAGGAACAGACGTGGAGAGAATTCTAGATGCTTTAGCCAAACCCTTCTACAGAGTCCACGGGACACTTTCTGCTCTTCCTGTGCTTCAGCTCTGCTTCCCTGTGTTGGCGGTGATGGGGAACTGCCCTTCAACTTAGCATTCTCTGAAGAAGGTAGTATCCTAAAGCCCTTGTGTCCCACGTTTGGCTGTTCTTGTGAGTTTGGTACATAACATGGAAAGGAGAGGTGCAGCTGGCTGGCCGACGTCACTTCCTGTCCTCCTCTGGGGCATCCTGTGCATAAAGGCCGTTAAGGCCGGGCGGCAGCCCCAACTTCTGCATCTAAGACGTGAGATTCAGCTCTTGTTTTTTCCACAGTGAGGATTATTGCCAGCAAACTGAGTGTGTCTTCCTGTTAGTCCAACAGGTGTTGAGACTGTGCTCCTGATTCCTGTCAGTGAGTAGACTGAGGAAATGGGAATGTTGCTGATATTCCACGGGGGGAAAAAATGTGATGAAAAAGGAGACTTGGTGGGGAAAGACCTAACTGCATTCAGAAACCAAATCCTTCTGGGAGAGGTTCTGGATGCTGAGGTTCATTTTTCATCAGCAAAGATGATCAAGCCTTTAATTCAGTTATCTTGGGCTTTGGTTGTTTTGACCCACTTTATTTTCCCTACTGTAATGAGAACATTGTTTGAAAATGTCGTATTCTGTATTTCTAACTCTGAGAAATGCTTTTGTATGGGTCGTAGGTTTGACGTTGCAGTAGTTGACATACCTGGTAAGGGATAACCTAGTGACAAATCACTGAAAATGCTTCCTTTGTTACCTCAAAAGAAAAAAAATCCAGACAAAATAAAGCATTTATATTTATAGAAAATGGAGAATTGGCTGTTTTCAAGAACTTCAAGTTAATTCTTATGCAAGAAAAAGTTCTTAACTCTAAAGACTTGTTCAGCATCAAGGAGACACTCTTTAATATTGGAAGAGGTGGTTTTATTTTTACAACAAGCCTACTCATACTACCAAACCTATAACCAATTGCTGATCTCCTGTGTAAAGCATTTTTTTTCTCTTATCTGAAACAGTGATTTATATGAACTGTTGGAATAATGGAACCTCAAAATACAGATGTGTATGTAAAATTGCATAAATGCACTGACTTCCTTCTCCCTGAATATATTTTTAATAAACAGCATTATCCTACATGGTCAGTTTTATTAAATTATGCACAACTGGAAGGTTCTTCTGAGAAGGGGTATGCTTGTGTGGGCGGCTTTTGGAAAGCTTCCTAGTGAGGTAAGTAACATGGTAATCTTAGCCTTTTGGGGAACAGATTACAGCCAGTTACAGGAGCTGGATGTATTCAGGGAGATGACCAGAGTACTGGTTGGTAGAGAGAGATGGCACTTGAGAACTGCAGTGGTGAAGCGGGTCCTGGGGTTGGGAGGAACTTGACAGGGCACAGACATTAAAGCCTCCTGCCTAAAACCCCTTGAAGTCACTGCTCTGGCTTTCATGACTGGGTACTCTGCCCTTGACCAAGGTCTGGATCATCAGCCTATTTCACTGAAATAGAAAAAGAAATGTCAAATTGATACAGGAAAGCAAAGGAAATGGGGGTTTTGTTTGAGTGCTTTTTTTTTTTTTGTACTGGGGTGTAGCTGATGAACAATTTCGTGGTAGTCTCAGGTGGACAGTGAAGGGATTCAGCCACGCCTGCACATGTATCTATTCTCCCCCAGATCCACCTCGCATCTAGGCTACCACATAACTTGAATAGAGTTCCATGTACTTTACAATAAGTTCTTGCTGTCTTTGTTTTTTAAGAGTGATGACTGAGTTTAGGGAGGATTTTGTTGCTATTTTTAAGAGGACAAATGAAATATATATATGTATCAGTTCAGTCGCTTAGTCATGTCAGACTGCAACCCCGAGAACTGCAGCACACCAGGTTTCCCTGTCCATCACCAACTCCCAGAACTTGCTCAAACTCGCGTCCATCGAGTCAGTGATGCCATCCAACTATCTCATTCCCTGTTGTCCCCTTCTCCTCCTGCCTTCAATCTTTCCCAGCATCAGGGTCTTTTCCAATATACACACACACATAGATATACACAGCACAGCACACATGTACATACACACAACATATATTCTGTATTGTCTTTGTATAACTACCAAAGGGTAAAACCACATTTTTCCCTTGGTGAGTCCCTTGGTCCATAATATGACTTTAAATCACAGATGAAGGCTGCAAAAGTACAAGCTCCCCCATGCTGGCCTGTATGTGAAGTCTGTGCAGAGTGTCTGCATCACTCACTCCAGGGTGGGGGTGGGCCTCAGAGGATCACATTTTTGGTTGATGCAATTCTGTGGAGTTAACAGCATGCTGAGTTAATACAGAAGGTTTAAATCTCAATGACAGTTGTTTGCAATAGAAAACAGACCCTCATGAGACCAACACATGGGGAGGGGTGCATTTCATGACAATTTTTGCATGCTCACTGAAAGCCTATGCCATCCCTTCTTCTTCTCAGCCAGGCTAGCAACCTCAAGCTTATCTGTTTCCGGCCCTCCCACTCTACGTGGGGAGGTCTGGGAGAGTGGTGCCCCTGGTCCCTGAAATGATGCCACCCTGCCTTTGCAAGGAGCTGCAAGGGAGCAGGCCCCAGAACCCCCAAGAGTCTGCCTGGGGACTCCAGGCAACCTTGACGGACACCAGAGGTGTTGGTACCTCAAATACCCCAATGTGGCTTCAAGGCCCAGGCACACTGTACTCTCCCTAGGAATTCAGGCTTCAGGAATAGATGTTAATATCCTCTCTGTGACTAAGATACATTGAAACATTCGTTAGGGATGCAATACTAAGAGTTTATTAAGAAAGTTGTGCTGAGGAGTATGAGGGCAGAGAACTTGAGATGGCTAAAGGGACAGGCCCGTGTTTATACTGTTTAATGCTACGTGCACCGTTGATGTGAAGATGTGGTTATTTGAAATGATCGTAGAAAATTAACAGGAAACGCCCGACGTGCTGCATCTGGCCTTCACTTAGGGAATCTGGGCCTTGGTTAAGACCCATTCATCCAGTCAGGCCTCTCTGATCCCAGAGAGTATCCTGATGTCACGTGGTGGACCAAGACTTGACAGCTCTTAAAATCCAGGAGTCCAAGTAATGTGCCAGGAGCTATGTGAAGGCTTTGTGGAAGAACATGCGTTGGAGCAGGAAGAGCTCTGGACAGTCAGGCCTGCCCTGGCCCTGGCCCTGGCCCCTCTTCCTGGGTAGGGTCATGACCCCTAACCTCGCTGGTCTTTGTCCTCTGCATTTGTCAAGCCAGTTCAGTCCTCTCTCAGGTATCATTTTAATGGTAATATTCATACAGTCCTCAGTATGAGTCATTGCACTGCCTCCTGGTGTTTCTCCACGAAGTCACCCTAGCATCTTGGTTGGCAAGTTCTTCCTGGTGGAGCATTTGGCTTCCCTGGCTCCTGGTTCCAAATGTCAGCAGCGCTCACACTCTAGTCATTGGGGCAACTGGAAATACCCTCTAATGCTTTAAAGCATCCCAGATATCAGGGTGCTACTCTGGCTGAGAAACAGTGATTGTGTGTGGCAGCTTTTGGAAAGCATTCAAGTTTTATTTTCAGCCAATAATTGTGGTTAATAACAAATCAAAACTTTGCAGCACTTAGGAGCAGGCACAACTTAGGGATAAGGTGGTATGGTGGCTAAGAATCTGCCTGCCAGTGCAGGGGACCCAGGTTCAAAGCTCTTGTCCAGGAAGATTCTACATGCTGTAGAGCAACTAAGCCCGTGTGCCACAACAATTGACCCCACAACTGCTATTGAGCCACAACTACTGAAGCCTGCCCACCTAGAGCCTGTGCTCCACAAGAGAAGCCACCGCCGTGAGAAGCCCACACACCACAGCTAGAGATAGGCCCCGCTCGCTGCAACTAAGAAAAGCCTGTGCAGCAATGAAGACCTAGGGCAGCCAGAAAGAATTTAAAAAGTATTTAGGCAGAAAAAGCCACAATTTTATCTTCCCCCTCTACACACACACACACACACACACACACACACACTAAACCTCTCCCTCCCATAAGGAGGAATTCATCTTTCTTACGCTCTGACATCCAGTTGCAGTGAGACCTACCATCTTGGGAAGAAGATAACCTCAGTCTAGTATCCAATACAACTAACTTTGAGAGAACTTTAAATTCAGGAAATATCGTTACCATTGTCCCTTTTCCAAATTAAAAACAGTCTTAACTAAATTCATTGAGAAAAGTTCAGCAGTTCTAGCTAATGTTAGAGGACATTATTAGGTAAATAGTCAAGCCATTGTTTACAACACTTGAGAATTACTTTACAAAGAAGTGGGTCTTTCAGCACTGAGTTATGGGCTAACAGAGTAAGCCAAATAAGCTTGCTTTTCTCCACGGACAGTGAAGCACTGTCTTAGATGTGTTTGCTCCCAGTGTTCTGTTCTGACACATGACATTCCAGGTGGATTGACAGCATACAGAATCCATTTCTTCCCAAAGCACTAAATAGCGTTTGGACAAACAGAAGTAAGAAGCTGAGAATTTTGTGCTCTTTCTCTCCAACATACCATGTTGCCTGTCTCACAGCACCCCTGGGGATGGGCAGGGGTGAGACGGAATTTCTTCAAACACCAACCTCACATTCAACACAAAGTGGGTGTATGTAGGGGAAAGAGTAGTTTTTTTTTTTTTTTTAAGTTTTTTTTTTTTCGTTAACATGGAGATTTTCATTAAGATTGCATGGTCAAAGGAGCATAGTACAAATGTTTTTGTTTTCTTATTTTTTTATTGGAGTAGAGTTGATTTACAATGTGGTGTTAGTTTCAGATGTATAGCAAAGTGGACCAGTTATATATATATATATATATATATATTCACTCTTGACTTTTTTTTCAGATCCTTTTCCCATATAGGCCATTATAGAGTACTGAGTGGTTCCCTGTGCTATACAACAGTTTCTTATAAGTTAACTATTTTATATATACTAGTGTGCATATCAGTCCCAATTGCCCGACTTACCTCATTCACACACACAGATGTTTTACTATGCTCTGTTCAGTCCTCCTATTTTACCATCTTCAGTTCAGTTCAGTCATTCAGTCATGTTTGACTCTTTGCTACTCCATGGACTGCAGCACGTCAGGCCTCCCTATCCATCACCAACTCCTGGGGCTTACTCAAACTCATGTCCATCGAGTTGGTGATGCCATCCAACCATCTCATCCTCTGTCGTCCCCTTCTCCTGCCTTCTATCTTTCCCAGCATCAGGATCTCTTCCAATGAGTCGGCTCTTCGCATCAGGCGGCCAAAGTATTGGAGCCAGGCTAGATATGATACAAGGGGAAGAAAAAGTCCATTTTGAAAACAAACCAATTTTTAAAAGTCAGTTTAAAAATTACAAGCAGAGAATGTGATATATTTCTTTCAATATACAGTCAGTGCAGACAACCCAGGAGAGAGAGAATGTCAAAAAACAGTTTTTTTCTGGTTGCCAACACATTTAAAGGGTCTGGTTCTATCAATTATGTTTTTTTTTTTTTTTGATGACAAAAAATTTTAAACTCAAAGATGCAATTTGTTTCAATTCAGAGTTTGTAACTATTGATAAAATACTGTGAAATTGCCATATTAAACCTTTTTCTGATGTTCATAAAGCTTGTTATGAAGATTTCTTTTTATTTGCTGCAGTATTTTAGCTTATTAAAATTTTATTTATTTTTTGGCCAGGCTTTGTGACACGTGAGATCTAGTTTCCCGACCACAGTGGAACCTGCGTCCCCTCTGTCAGAAGCATAGACTTAACAACTAGACCACCAAGGAAGTACCTGCCTTGGTATTTAGAAAGATGCCTGGTCGATAAATGTGGAGAACTGGGGTTCTTTTTTGAATCTGACTTTAGAGAAGTCATGTAACTTTCACTGTTTCCTTATCTGTGAAATTATGGGAGTAGATGAGATTAACATCCTGCTCTCAAACTTTAAGCTTCGAACACCTGTCATAGTTCTTGCATCAACTTTTCAGACCAACTTAACTGGTTTAAGAGGGTACATAGGTCCTTTTCTAGTTAAGCTGAACAAAATAATGTAACTGTTTCCTACATAGGTTGAATTTACCAAAAGTACCAGTCTTTTTGAAAATACTCTGAAGCTGCTTTTGGTCACCTATTAACACCAGCAGGTATTACAATGGCTCAGGAAATATTTCGATTCCATGCCTGGGTCTTTAAAATCCTTCTTAGTGTTTAGTTCCAGTGGATTTTCTGTTGGTTTGTTTAGCTACCAGGTGGCAGGTTAGGAAGTGGGGTTGGCTAGGACTGAGATGCTAATAACCGATACTGTTGGCTAGATCTTTCATCAAAACTCAGAGATGTACAGCTTCTCAGACCTGGGAGTATCGTTAGAAAGGTAAACCAAACTTCTATTTTAAAAAATGAGAACAGACGTGCGGACACAGGATGAGAAGGGAAGGGTGAGATGAATCAGATTACATTGGACATAAATGCAATACCAGGTATAAAACAGCTAACTAGTGGGAACCTGCTATACAGCACAGGGAGCTCAGCTCAGTGGTCTATGATGACCTAGGTGGGTGGGATAGGGGTGGAGTGGGAGGGAGGTCCAAGAGGGAGGGAATATATGTATCAGTTCAGTTCAGTTCAGTCGCTCAGTCATGTTTGACTCTTTGCCACCCCATGAATCGCAGCACGCCAGGCCTCCCTGTCTATCACCAACTCCCGGAGTTCACTCAGACTCACGTCCATTGAGTCAGTGATGCCATCCATCCAGCCATCTCATCCTCTGTATACATATAGCTGATTCATAGCTCAGTTGGTAAAGAATCTGCCTGCAGTGCAGGAGATCCTGGTTTGATCCCTGGGTCAGGAAGATCCACTGGAGAAGGGATAGGCCACCCACTCCAGTATTACTGGGCTTCCCTTGTGGCTCAGCTGGTAAAGAATCTGCCTACAATGCAGTAGACCTGGGTTGGGAAGATCCCCTGGAGAAGGGAAAGGCCATCCACTCCAGTATTCTGGCCTGGAGAATTCCATGGACTGTATAGTCCTGGGGGTCTCAAAGAGTTGGACATGACTAAGCGACTTTCACTTCACTTTATAGCTGATTCACTTCATTGTACAGAAGAAACTAACACAACATTATAAAGCAATTATACTCCAATAAAAACTGTCGGGAAATCAACCCTGAATATTCATTGGAAAGACTGATGCTGAAGCTCCAATACTTTGGCCACCTGATGTGAAGAGCCAACTCATTAGAAAAGACCTGATGCTGGGGAAGATAGAAGATAGGAGGAGAAGGGGACGCCAGAGGATGAGATGGTTGGATGGCATCATCAACTCAATGGACATGAGTTTGAGCAAACTCTGGGAGATAGTGAAGGACAGGGAAGCCTGGCATGCTGCAATCCATGGGGCCTCAAAGAGTCAGACACAACTGAGCGACTGAAGAGCAACAACAACAACAACAACAAAAAACGTTAAAAAAGTGATTGACTTGGCATACCTTCCTCAAGATCACATACTTATTTTCCAGATGGGCAAAACAGTGGAGATTAAGACCCCTCCCATGGGAAGGGGTGTAAGGCTCTCTCTGTGCCCAAAGGGACAGATACCATTCTAAGATATTAAACCAGGGTTTTGCCTTCCCGTGCTGCCTCTGTCCCTGCTTTCTGGCTCGCCTTCCTTCCCCAGACACTCTGCACGAGCAAGAGCTTGCTGTGTGTGCTCAGTCCCAGATAGAAAGGCCATGGAGAAAATAAAGAGAATTTCTGACTCCTGGATTTCTGAATAGAACATCTATCATGGGTAACAGTATTATAATTACAGCTTCTCATTGCAAATCCCTTCCCTCCCCACCCCAAACAAAGCATCAGGCTTTTTGGCAGGGGAAATCTGTGTGTGTGTGTGTGTGTGTGTGTGTTTAAATTTTCTTTTAGCTTTTGAATACCCGAGGCTTGGCCTTTGCCTTCATGTGGGCTAAGTTGCTTCAGTTGTGTCCGACTCTTTGCAACCCTATGTACTGTACCCTGCCAGGATCCTGTGTCCATGTAATTCTCCAGGCAAGAATACTGGAGTGGGTTGCCGTGCCCTTCTCAGGGATCAAACCTGCATCTCTTACATCTCCTGCTTTGGCAGGTGGATTCTTTACCACTAGAGACATTAGTAGCTAAAGCCCCAATGATTCAGAGCAAACGTTCCGTGTGACTGTAGGAGCAGTTTTACTGCCACAACAACAGGAGATTAAAAAAAAAAATGAGCAGCTGGCAGACTAGGGAGAAAGAGCAGGACATGATGAAGATTAAATTATGATGGGTCCGCGAGAAGTCGCACAGCATCCACACCCCAGGCTGAGTCCCCGACAGGACCGGGGACAGTGGCTTGTCAGTCTTGCTGGATTTGCTGACAGAGTCACCTTCCTCTAGTCCCTGGCTCTCAGCTTTCCATGGAAACCACAGAAAAGCCCTTTGCATGTTCATTGTTTTCATTTGACTGAACAAAGAAGCAACTTAATAATTCAGCTTATTTGGGACTCCACGTGGTAGATGAGCTTGCTTTTCTTGTTGGCACATATCACGGACGTGCAGAATAGGATGAGGGCTGCCAAGATGAGCTTTTACTTTTAGGAATCACATGCTCTGCACTGGGGGCTTCTCTGGTGACTCAGATGGTAAAGAATCTGCCCTCACTGTGGGAGATCCGAGTTCAATCCCTGGGTCTGGAAGATCCCCTGGAGAAGGACCTGGCAACCCACTCAGTATTCTTGCCTGAAGAATCCCATGGACAGAGGAGCCTGGCGGGCTACAGAGTTGGACACAGCTGAGCAACTAACACACACACACACACATACCCTGCATTGAACATAACCTGCTTGTCGTTTTGTAGATTGTTTGCCACAAAACTTTGGTTCTTAATCTACTCTTTCCTGCTCCACAGACTTATAATTGACTTTCTCCCAGTTTCTCAAAAGAGAGAAAACAAATCTCACTTCCTTCTCTTTTCTCTCCAAGATATGATATATGAGTGGGAGCTGAAGACTTTTTTTTTTTTTTTCTTTTTTTTGGCTGCACCACCCAGCTTATGAGATCTTAGTTACCAGACCAGGGATTGAACCTGTACCCTCAGCAGTAAAAGCATGGAGTCCTAACTACTGGACTGCCAGGGAATTCCCAAAGGTGTTTATTTTAGATTCCAGTATACCATGCACCCTGTAGGGAGAAATTAGAAAAGCAACTGAGGGCTCAGCCTCGTTTTTCTCCTCTTTGGTCAGTATTGTTTGAGTCCCAGTTCTACTTGAAAGAAAATAATAAGGTAGTTGTTTGTGTCTTTCTGTGTGTGTGTGTGTAAAATAAATCAACTCACAGCCACAGAAAACAGTGACAGGCTCTTCTAGCTGAATGGTACTGAAGTATTACAAAGGTTACCCTCAGAACCAATAATTCGACTTAAAAAAAAATTTGGCATCATCTAAGTTTGAAAATGAATACATTCTCTCTGTCATACCAGAAAAAAAAGAAATACCCTCTCTTAGAAACTCCAGTACTTTGGCCATCTCATGCAAAGAGTTGACTCATTGGAAAAGACTCTGATGCTGGGAGGGTTTGGGGGCAGGAGGAGAAGGGGACAACAGAGGATGAGATGGCTGGATGGCATCACTGACTCGATGCATGTGAGTCTGAGTCAACTCCGGGAGTTGGTGACGGACAGGGAGGCCTGGCGTCTGCGATTCATGGGGTCGCAAAGAGTCGGACACGACTGAGCAACTGAACTGAACTGAACTGAGGGACTTACTGAAAATTGAGAAAAGGAAAATAAAAATGTTTCTAGCTTAGGTAGAAAAACTCTAGGGCAGTGGCCCTTCCTCAACCCCTTTGTTCAGGTCCCTGTAGCATCGGGGCAGTAGGTCTCAGGCCTGGTCAAGTCAACTCCTAACCAACTACTGCGTCTGTCCACAGGACCCCAGCAGCCACTTAGGTGAATGAGATGCCCCTAGGTGGGTGGGACCCTCCGTTTGTTAAAGGGACATTCAATGCATGTTTTCAGGTCGTGAGTAGGTGCAGGTGATCCCCAGAGAGAGACTGACATCAGATAAACGTACCCACATATCACTTACACCACCTGGAGGAGGTGCTTAATATTTTAAAAGCATGTTTAAATATTCAGAGGCATTTCTTTTTTCCATGTGCAGGTGACTAAATATGTTGTGAATCACTTATAGCTTTAAAAAGGAGTTATTTGGTCAAAGGGTTTGGTTACCTTTGTAGCTACAAGTGGACGTCATTCACTGGCCTACAGGGTCATAGTCCTTTCCAAGGTGACGTCAGTTTTGAACAAGTGTATAAGCATGTTCATGTAGAATTTCATTTCATCCTGGTTTAGCTGTTCTCTTAAAACAGTCCCTTGATTGTAATATGGCAACGATCTCAGCAGCTGTCCGGTTTAATTGTGAAATGGATGTGTGTAGAGCAGACTTCTCTCTGGCAACTCTGAGTCCCATCATTTAGAGCTAGCAAAGTTCTTAGCAATCATCTGGTCCAGCTTTCTCATGTTTCAGATGACAAAAGAAGTCAGGAAAAGTGCAGGGACTTGATCATGTTGCTGGTAAGCGGCAGAGCCATAGATAGAGGCTAAGACTTCAAGCCCTGGGCTCCCTTTGCCAGCCCTGGCCTTCTGAAAAGATTGCAACGTAGCATCAGAGTTACCCCCTCCTCCCCTTAAACGTGAAATCTGTATCCCAGTGTTGTTAACCAGGATCCTCTTCTTCACCCACTGACCTCTCCTGCTTTTCAATCCATTCTGCTGTGTTTTCTTCTGTACCTAGTCTCTTTCCAAGTGTTTTAACAACAGTACTGCTGACAGTCCAACACGTCGACATTTTCTATAATGATGTATCTTGTTGGATTGAATCTAGTAATTTATGGAAAAAAATGATATGCCACAAACAGGTGGGGATTTATTCCAGATATGTGCTAAAATAAAACAGTTAATGTAATCCATCCATCACAAATGGCAGCCCACCCCAGTATTCTTGCCTGGAGAATCCCTATGGACAGAGGAACCTGGCGGCCACAGTCCGTGGGGTTGCTGCAGTCCACGGCCATGACTGAAGTGACTCAGTACACATGACTAAACCACCATCCATCACATCAGCAAGCCAAATAAGAAAAATCAGTCTTACAGTCATTCCAATTAATGCAGAAAAAGCATTTGATAAAATCCAAGACCCATTCATGATACAAACACTTAAAAAACTAAGAGTAAAGTTTCCTCAACTTGATAAAAAAAAGAAAAAATATAAAAAATGTACACGTAGCATTCATAATGGTGAGAATCTAGATGCTTTCTGCTTAAGATGCTCTATTACTCCTATTCAACATAATACTGGAATCTGAGCTAGTGCCATAAGGCAAGAAAAAGATACAAGGTTTACAGATTGGAAAGAAATAAAAACACTCTTCTTTGCTTTTTTGCCTATTTATTGCTCTCAGCTTGTTCTGCATTTTAATGCTCATTTGACGTTGATTTTATTAGAAGGTTATGGCTAACTTCATACATTCACTCTTGATTATGAGAGCTTTTTTTCCCTCTTGGGAGAATATACTTTTTATAATAGGGCTCCCTAGAAAGAGTTAAGTATGGTTTTAGGGCTACAGGAATGGGAGGCTGGTTAGATGAGAAAATGATAAATTTTGAGGTGAATTATTCCTTAATTCTCATCCCAGCCTGCTTCTCACTTCCTGTTATGGAAACTTTCTGACCCCTCGGCATCTTAAGTCAGAAGACAAGAGTCATAATATCTGCCTTGTAATTTTGTTACAAGGATTAAATGTGATAAGATAATATAAATCACCTTTACTAAAAACACATCCAGGACATATGATTATTGTAGTGATGAAACCTCAGTGAAGAAAAACTGATGGGAGCTAAGACCTGGGGGAAATATGAAGAAGGGTTCAAGGACAAAGAAGTATCAGTAGTTAATGTTGGTCTTGATGGGTGAATAAGAGAGCAATAATAAAGCTAATCAGTGTTGCTACAGAGGGAATGTTCTAGAGCCTGCCTAGGTGGCCAGTGGGTTGGGTGGTCTGCAGCATAGCAGTGATTCATACAAACACTCATTTACCCTTGCTTCAGAGATATTTGGGGTTATGCTCCCTAGGACTCAGTGTGGATAATGGAGTGTTTGAGCCTGGGGCTCCTCACTGTGCAGAACTAAAGACATTTCCAGCTGCTTGCCTATCCCTGCTTCCCATCCAGATTCTATACTTTTGTCTATAATGTGTTCCTTATTTCCTCCAAAACTTCTGCCGTTGCCCCTGTAGGAATGGAGTTCCTCTGTCAAGGGCCTCCCATCATCCCGTCTCTGCTGATTCAGCCATTTGCTTAATGGTTTTGCAGAGAATGGGAAAAGGTCTCCTACAATGGCCCAAAGTGAGAGTAGGTAGAGATGGTAGTTGAGGAGAACACAGGCAGGACAATCTGAGGTATGACCCCCTTAGAGCTATCAAAGCGTGGAGTCTGAACCTTGCCCCTAGAAAGAGGAAGTGCACAGTGTAACTCTTTATCTGTATTTTATCCTTACTCAAGTGCCTTTGTATCAGTTATACTCTCTGGAAATATAATACCCCAAACCCTCAGTTCAGAAATAAGCTACCCATACCCTGACACATTGCCTGTGTTGGTTGTCTCCTCTCACTTACTTGCTTTCTCAGAGATAACACGCGGTGACTATTATTTCATTCTAAGCTTTCTATGTCCTTCCTTCTTGCTTTGCATTTATCTATTAAAAATATATATTTATTTATTTTTGGCCGCCTCGGATCATAGTTGTGGTATTGGGGCTCAGTAGTTGCCCTGCAGCACGTGGGATGGTGATTCCCCAGCCACAGATCGAACCCACATCCCGTGCATTGGAAGGCAGATTCTTAACAACTGGACCACCAGGGAAGTCCCTTGCTTTGCCTGTAGACTGTTCTTGAAAGTTTCTCTTTCATTTCTGATCCTCTGCTTAGTCGTCCATTCAATATTAAAGTGAAGTATGAAATCTCTAATATTATTTCATTCTCCCTTTCATTCCATCAGTTTTGCCTCATGGTTTGGGGGCTCTGTTTTTAGCTACATGTATATTTATAACTTGTTGTGTCTTCCTGATGGATTTACCCACTAGTGAATTTTCCATTTCAGTTACTGTACTTTTCAACTCCAGAATTTCTTTTTTTAGCATAATTTATATCATGTAATTGATAATCTCTATTTTAGAAACATTTTATTCAGCCCTTCCTTTAATTTTTGATACATTTAAAAAATTCTTTGAATATGTTTTTATAGCTCTTTAAAAATCTTTAATGAGTCAAATGTCTAGGTTTCTACTGATGAATCCCCCTCCTTCTACTGTGTATAAATCATGCTTTTCTGTTTCTTTGCATGGCAATTCTGGAAATCATATTCACCCCTTCTATAGGGTTTGATATTGTTACCATTAGTTGTTTTTTCTTTAGTGGCTTTTCTGGGCTAATTCTGCATAATCTGTATTTTTGGTCATATATGGTCACTGTAGTCTCTGCTTGGTTAGTTTGATGGACAGCTAATGATTGGACACAGGTTTTTTTTTTTTAATTTACTTTTTTGACACGTACTATATATGTACTGCAGAAGGCAATGGCACCCTACTCCAGTATTCTTGCCTGGAAAATCCCATGGACAGAGGACCCTGGTGGGCTGCAGTCCATGGTGTCGCTAAGAGTCGGACATGACTGAGCGACTTTACTTTTTTTTTTTTTTTGCGACTTCACTTTCATGTTTCACTTTTATGCATTGGAGAAGGAAATGGCAACCCACTCCAGTGTTCATGCCTGGAGAATCCCAGGGACGGGGGCCTGGTGGGCGGCAGTCTATGGGGTCACACAGAGTCAGACACGACCGAAGTGACTTAGCAGTATACATGTACACTGCCATATTTATTTATTTATTTTTTGGCTGCACTGGGTCCTTGTTGCTGCACATGGGTTTTCTCTAGTTGCGAGAGCAGGGGTGGTGGTGGTGGCTGCTCTCTAGTTGCATTGCCCAGGCTTCTTATTGCAGTGGCTTCTCTTATCATGGAGCAGAGGCTCTAGGTATAGAGGCTTCAATAATTGCACATAGAGGCTCTTTAGCTGTGGCATGCAAGCTCAGTTGTTGTGGCTTGCAGGCTCTGGAGCATGGCCTCAATCACTGGTGACACACAGGCTTAGTTACTTCAGGGCATGGGGGATCTTCCCAGACCAGGAATCAAACCCATGTCTCCTGCATTGGCAGGAGTGAATTCCAATCCACTGCACCATCAGGAAAGTCCCACAGGTTTCTTTAAATGCATGAAAGAGTAAGTCTATCAGTCTTTTTTTTCCCTCTGTGGGGATGTATATATATTGGGACATGCCTTTAATCCTCAGGCAGTTCAGTTCAGTTCAGTCACTCAGTCGTGTCTCTTTGTGACACTGTGGACTGGAGCACGCCAGGCTTCCCTGTCCATCACCATCTCCCAGAGCTTGCTCAAACTCATGGCCATCGAGTTGGTGATGCCATCCAACCATCTCATCCTCTGTCATCCCCTTCTCCTGCCTTCAATCTTTCCCAGCATCCAGGTCTTTTCCAATGAGTCAGCTCTTTGCATCAGGTGGCCAAAGTATTGGAGTTTCAGCTTCAACATCAGTCCTTCCAATGAATGTTCAGGACTTATTTCCTTTAGGATTAACTGGTTTGATCTTCTTGCAGTCCAAGGGGCTCTCAAGAGTCTTCTCCAACACCACAGTTCAAAAGCATCAATTCTTCAGCACTCAGCTTTCTTGATGGTCCAACTCTCACATCCATACATGACTACTGGAAAAACCACAGCTTTGACTGTGTTTTTTCAGTACTGACCTTTGTTGGCAAAGTAATGTCTTTCCTTTTAAATAGCCTGTGTAGGTTGATCATAGGTTTTCTTCCAAGGAGCAAGCGTCTTTTAATTTCATGGCTACAGTCACCACCTGCAGTGATTTTGAAGCCCAAGAAAATAAAATCTGTCACTGTTTCTGGTGGTTCCCCATCTATTGCCATGAAGTGATGGGACAGGATGCCATGATCTTTGTTTTTTGAATGTTGAGTTTTAAGCCAACTTTTTCATTCTCCTCTTTCACTTTCATAAAGAGGTTCTTTAGTTTTTGCAGTTTACAATTCTACCTTAGACTTCCTCTCTGGCTTCCACAGAGACTCAAAGTCAGACAGAAAGGAGAGATTAGGGTCTTTTCAGGGCTTTCCTAGGCATGCGCATAGGTCTGAAAATGCACACAGTCTACTAGATTCCCAGGAATATGTCAGAGCTTTTCCAAGCCCCCGGTGGACACCTTGGAGAAGGAAATGGCAACCCACTGCACTATTCTTGCCTAGAGAATCCTGTGGGCAGAGGAGCCTGGGAGGCTATAGTCCATAGGATTGCAGAGTCAGACCCGACTGAAATGACTAAACACATGGGCATCTCATTTCCCAGCTTTTAAAAAAGTTTTTCAGTCAGTCCCAAGTGGTATTTATACCTCAGGCATCTGCAGTGTTAAACAACTGACATATATTGTCTTCTGTTTGTTTGCAAATGCCCTGGGAGTAGGGTTGTTTGAACAGAGTGAGTTTTGAGTAAGGTCACACAGTGATAACCTTGAGAAGAGTACTTTTCAGGATGCTTCTAGGCAGGTCAAATGGTGACAGTTCTCTGGGGTTAGGCTTAGAGGAGCTCCAGACCCTTTTCTCTCCCTCCAGTGGTTGCAAGGCTGATCATTTTCACAGTGATCATAGTTGTGGGATTGTTAGTTTTCAAGGCTACAAGGGAGCTGGGGAAATGGGGATAGGACTAGGACAAGGAAAAGGACAAGGCTCATTGTTCTTACAGAGATTCAGCAGGTTTTCTTGAATAAGTATATCTTGATGATTGCACATCTTTGATTAATTTCCAGAGTTCTGAAAAAGTTGTTTTTGACAATTTTCCCAGTGTTCTCATTGCTTTTATGGAGGCGTGGATTGATGTCCTTTTTCCACCATTTCACAAATGTTTCTACAGTGATTAGGTAATAGATGTGTGTGTGTGAAGAAGTGGGGAGAGATCACAGTGGGGGGGGGTGTGAATATAGTTGAATTTGTAGACCAAGTCCACCATGGTAGGAGCAGTTTGTAGAAATGAAGGAGGAAACAGAACAGGCTCTATCTGGAAAGCAGGACTCCATCTTGGGCCGGACTGTGGACTTTGAGCTAATGCCCAGCATCTATGGAAAACACATCAGTTCAGTTCAGTTCAGTGGCTCAGCCGTGTCTGACTCTTTGCGACCCCATGAATCGCAGCACGCCAGGCCTCCCTGTCCATCACCAACTCCCGGAGTTCACTCAGACTCACGTCCATCAAGTCGGTGATGCCATCCAGCCATCTCATCCTCTGTTGTCCCCTTCTCCTCCTGCCCCCAATCCATCCCAATTGAAAAACCAGACCCCTGGAAGGAAGAGCCCCAGGGCTCTCCATTGCCTAAAAGAATACCCTAATTATCTGTGTAACCAAATAGAATCATATATCTATTATGCTTATTGGGGTATGACCACAGGCCTATTGATAATTGTCCACTGTTAACTACCTAGGCTTAAGGCATATGATCACGGGTTAACTTTGTATCTTTCTTTTTCCTTTGTTCAGACTCGTTTCAGGGAACCTTATACACTTAGGGTATATAAGGTTTTCACAAAAACTGGTCAGGGTCCTTGGCCAAGAGGAGACTTCCTTGAGCCCACCGATGTAATAAACTGCACTCCACTATCTGCATTGTCCTTCTGAGTGAGTTTGTTTCCTGGGATGCGTGGCTACAACAGAAAGTTCCCCCCACCTCACTATAAAAGTGCCGTTATCCTTTGATACACACTGGGAGTTGGTTCCAGGACCCCTCCCCACCTAGGGGCACCCCAATCTGCAAATGCTCGTCCCTTACATAAGATATTTTATTTAGTAAAGTTGCCTCTCCATGTATAACCCACACATATGGAGGTTGGATTGTAATAACTTCCTTGCTTATATCTAAAATTCCACGCTTTGGGAGCAGTTCTTATGGTGAGAATGGTGTGGGTAATGTGTGTACTACCTAACTTCTTTTTTTTAATGCGCATAACATAACCATCAGAAAGATAGGTAGAGTTCACTCAATTGTTTCTTTGCTTAGCCAGAAGGAAATTCTCTAAATGAGAATTTGACCTGATTAGAGGTGGGGGTTGTTGAGAAGTCAGGAGGAGAGGGTAGGGGCCACAGAAGACAGGTGCTAAAGACAGAGATCTTCTGTTTTCCAGATTTCCTGAAAACTCCCTCCGTGTAGATTGGGAGGTGGTGTGTGTGTGTGTGTGTGTGCATGACCATGAACACACATGTGTTCATAGAAGAGGCGGTATAGAGGCTCCTGGACTGTGGTCAACAGAAAAAAACGCCTAACCTAAAAGCTGAGAATTACATTTTGACAGACTTTCTGAGGACTTCCCCTGGGAGGCAGCCTCTCAGATAGCTCTGAGGGAGATTTTTGAAGTGGTAAGGGAGGAGCCCAGATATATAGAAGATTTTTCAATAGAAACCAGGTGGTTGGCATCAAAGGATGACTGTTAATTAAAGAAAAACTAGACATCTCAAGTTAATGAATTTAGTGTTTTTCTCTGTATGGGAATATGCAAGACTTTGAGCTCATTGAAATCATTCCTCTGATATGCACTTTAGCTATCTAAGGCAAGTATCCTGTTTTTTTCCATCCTGAATCCCCTCAGGGTACACAGTGGTGGGGTGCTGAGGAGGCAAGGGTGTTGGGAGGTGTTGACTGCAGTGATTGATGAATTGGTGGACACCACATCCGTTGTTTACTGATTCAGCAAGCAACTGCAAGGAGATCAAACCAGTCCATCCTAAAGGAAATCAACACTGAATATTCATTGGAAGGATTGATACTGAAGTTGAAACTCCAATACTTTGGCCACCTGATGCGACGAACTGACTCATTTGAAAAGACCCTGATGTTGGGAAAGGTTGAAGGCTGGAGAAGGGGAGGACAGAGGATGAGATGGTTGGATGACATCACCAACTCAATGGACATGAGTTTGAGCAAGCTCTGGGAGATGGTAAAGGACAGGGAAGCCTGGTGTGCTGCAGTCCATGGGGTCTCAAAGAGTTAATTGAATGAAGACACAATTGAATGACTGAACTACTACAACAACAATGGCAGGCAACTTTCTTCATCCCCAACTGAAAGTCGAAAGGCAGGATAACCTGCTCTTCTAAGTCATGTGTCTCTGACTGGGTCCCTCTTTCTGCTTCAGTTTTAATGTCCGTGAAAACAGTGCTAATGAGCTAGTCTAAGGTATTTCTGGCCAGAAATCCTATAGATCAATGAAGTAGAAGTCTTCAAAATACAGCAGATCACATTTAAAGTGAACTAGTAAGAGCTTGGAGAAGGCAATGGTACCCTACTCCAGTACTCTTGCCTGGAAAATCCCATGGATGGAGGAGCCTGGTAGGCTGCAGTCCATGGGGTCGCTAAGAGTCGGGCACAACTGAGCGACTTCACTTTCTCTTTTCACTTTCATGCATTGAAGGAAACGGCAACCCACTCCAGTGTTCATGCCTGGAGAATCTCAGGGACAGGGGAGCCTGGTGGGCTGCTGTCTATGGGGTTGCATAGAGTTGGACACGACTGAGGCGACTTAGCAGCAATAGCAGCAGCAGTAAGAGCTTGAAAGCTTTTCAAACATATTTTGGAAGTATTTTTCCCTTTTATATATACAAGGAAGCAAAAAAAATCTACTGAATTCCACACTAACCTTTGACATCTTTTTAAAATATTTATTTGGTTGCACCTAGTCTCACTTGCAGCATGTGAGATCTAATTCCTTGACCAGGGATTGAACCCAGGACCCCTGCATTGGGAGCACAGAGTCTTATCCACTGAACCACCAGGGAAGTTCCTGAGCTGTGATGTCTTCACTGTTTACCTCTAGTGTTGGAACAAATGTCCTGTTGCCTGTCTTTATGGGGACAGAGCATGGTCAGTCCCCAGAAAGAAAGGTCTCATTAGATGAGGAAAGCAGCCTCTTGCTCGGCTGAGTTCAGATTACATGCAGATAGGATGGGTCAGTCAGCAACATAAATGATGAAAGATGAATGACTGTGGAGGGCACAAATAAAACATGTTGGTAAATCTGAGGCAGGAGGAAGTTCAGCATCCCCAGGGTAAAGCAATTGGAGATTCATTCTCTATTGATCAAAACTCCAAGACAAGAATAGCAGGACAATTAAGGAGGAGGTTCGTTCCTGAAGTCAGGAGACCTCCCCAACCACACATGAGCAGAAAAGGCTCCTTGGAGGCCAAAGGGGAGTCATGTCAAGAGATGTTCTACCCATAGGCCTTTGCGGTAGAATCCATCTTGACTAAGAGATGCACAAGCACAATGGGAGGATCCTGAGATACTCCAAATATAGACTGAACCAGGCAAATAATGATGATTGGCCAAAGGAATGCCCTGTAAGCCCAGAAGAAATACTCCATAAAAGTAATTCAAACTACCTCGAGGGTTAGACTTAGCAACTTAGGGACTCTCCCTCTGAGTCTGCCCGTGTGTCTATCTACAAGTACTGTACTATTTTCTTCCTAATAAACACTTTACTTGCTTCATTATTTTCTGTCTTTGTGGAAATTCTCTTCTGCAAAGCTGAAGAGCCAGGGCTCTTGTCACTGACCGCTGGTCTAGTGGCTAGGATCTGGTGCTTTCACAGCCACAACCCAGCCTCAGTCTCTGGTCTGAAGCCCTGCTCCAAGCCATTGCAGGCCAAGGCCACCTGATATTATATCCTCTTACTTGAGAACTGATCAGGTGTTCTGCTGGCATCAGGAGTTGGGTTTTTAACACCATAGAGTATTTGCACATAATTGGAACTGAAATTCACACTGATGACCTCAGACTCTCTCAGTTGCCCCTAATTTCCAGGAGGACTAATTTATCAGCCTACGTTTTATCGCCAAGGCTAATTCTACTTAAGGCAATATAGTAAGTTAAATAAATTTCTTGCAGGGCTTTAGCCACCTTGCAGCACCCCCTGAAAGCTCCTGACCTGTGTTGAGTGCCTGCTTTCTGCTCTGCTCTTCGGTCCACATGTACTCTCAAATTCTCCATTCATGGTCAGAGACAAATGACCAATCTTCCCAAAAATATTTTCAAATGAAGAGGGACAAAGTAACAAAGTATCAAGAACAGCAGAGAAATGACATCCCATGGGCTGATCATCATTGTTCTCTCATGATTGTCAAGGGAGCTGTGATGGGAGGATGGGGAGACCACATCACAGCCTGGGAGTGAAGAGTATCATGATTGATTATTGATGTCTGCTATGGGTTAGCAGGAGTTACCACAGTAAACATGACACATAGCTGAGCCTGGTGTACAAGGCAGATATCTGCTCTGCAGATCATCTGAACTGAGTTTGAGTATGAGCTCTGCCACTGACTTACAAACTTCACTATTGAGAGAACAAAAAAGAAGATGTGGATTACATGAGAAGATGTGTGTAAAATGTTCAGAAGAGTGTGGGATGAGAAAGCAGTTCTGCCTCCTTAGGTTGTGAATTCTTAAACCAATCGTATTCATCTTTGTATTCTGGCAATTCTCAATTTGTTGAATTCATGTATGTTGCATAGAGAAACAGTTTAAAGGAAAGAATCTAGTGGTCAAGTCAGAAGGCTCAGTTCAACAAATAGGGAAAAATCTGTGTGGTCATTGGGGCTTTCCTACAGGACCCTGAAACTGCCCTTTATAGATTTTCCCTCCAATTTTTTAAACTTAAAAAATTGTTATCGAAGTAAAATGAGCACACAGAGAAGTACACAAATCATAAGGGGACATAGCTCCATGAATTCTCACATATATAACCATGACCCACATAAAAATGGAAGCTGCAGGGACTTCCCTGGTGGTCCAGTGGATAAAACACTGAGCTCCCAATGCAGGGGACCTGGGTTCTATCCCTGGTCAGGGGACTAGATCCCACATGCCACAGAGAAAACCCGTTGCAACTAAATAACTAAAAATAAATAATTTTTTTTTTAATGGAAGCAACACCAGCTCCCCAGAATACTGATATTCCTTCCTCCCATTGTCAGCTATTCCATCCCTGAGAAGACACCCAGACACCCTTAACCTGACATTTTTTTTAAGGTTTATTTATTTACTTATTTTTGGCTGCACTGGGTCTTCTTTGGGGCACTCAGGCTACTCTGTAGTTGCAGCGTGTGGGCTTCCCATTGCGATGGCTTCTCTTGTTGTGGAGCACGGGCTCTAGGCACTGGGGCTCAGTAGTTGTGGTTCATCGGCTTAGTTGCTCTGTAGTGTGTGGAATCCTCCCTGACCGGGGACTGAACCCCTGTCCCCTGCATTGGAAGGCAGATTCTTAACCACTAGGCCGCCAGGGAAACCCCTGACTTTTAACATTATGTATTAATTTTGTTCTACATTTTCTGAGATTCAACTATGTTGTTTCATGGAGTTATAATTTGTTCATTTTTATTTCAGGAAATGAATATACCATAATTTGGTCATGTATTTACCAGATGGACACTTCAGGTTTTTCCAGTTTGGGGCTATTACAAATAGAGTTGCAATGAACATGGTTTTTGGAGCCTTTGATCTGTATTTCTGTGGGATGTGAGTAAAATCGTGGAGTGAAATTGCCAAGTCACAGGGAATGTCTGTGTTTGATGTTAGCAAGTACCATTAAAAAGTTGTCCAAAGTGGTCGTACCAATTTACATCCCCCCAGCAGTGTCTGCAAGTCCTCACTGCCCTACATCCTTGTCAACACTTGTCATTGTCAGTCTTTTTTTTTTTTTTTTGCTCTTCCAGCCATCTCTTTTTATTTACAGTTTGTGTTTAATGCAAATCAATTTCATAACATGAAAAGTTACTATGAATCAAAGCATAAATACACAAACACAATATACAATCCAAAACAGATATACAGCATTCAGGTGTGAAACAAAAGGGAATGTTCATTCACACACACAGTAGCTTGAGATCTGTTGGATATGTTTATTCCAGTGTTGGTTTCTAAAGATGGAAAAAAAAATGACTTTGGTTTTCAAAACTACTGTGGCCATATTAGATTCTGGAATATCTAAGCATCAGTGTGTGACCATGTGAACAAAAGACTTTAGGGAGTATCTATTTTTAAAAAGGTTACTGTGCATCAAGGCAGTTGTGAGAAGATTTATTTTCCAAAATCAAGCCCATTTTAGGCTTAGGACCAGGTTCTAACTACCTAAAAATATCAAATGATAACAAAAAGTGTTCCAAATGTGGCTACTCTGATTCAGTTTAAAAAGAAGTATTTACAGAAAAGAGTATAAAAGTTTTTCTAAATTCAATGTAAGCAAGCTTCCAGTATTGACTTCACAAATATTTGATTTAGTTTGGCTCCTTCACATATTAGCCTTTTTCATTTCAAAATTTGTCAATTTTACCTTCAAAACAGATCATTTTTTTAAACTGTAAAAGTTATTCAATGTATGCAGAAATAAAAAATATTTTGAAATTCATTGACAGCAATGTACTTCTATTCTTTGTTATCTGTTTAAATGAATCTAGTGTTCTTTTTGAATAGGAATAGTATGTAAGCAAAATGCATTCATTATGCTTGAATTTGGGGTAGATTAATCCATCTTTGCCCTGGCACTATATAAAAAGTCAAATGCAATGTCAGCCCAAAGCCCCAGAGGAAAAGTTCAGTTCCCAAGAGAACAGTTGATAGCTTAACATAAAATTTTAATCTATCGTATGTCAGCATTAAATTAGTACTGCTGAAACAACACTTTGAGAATTTACAGGAACTCCTGGAAGTTTCTGCTAATGTACATACAAATAGAATCATAGAAGCTTTCTGTTTTACCTAATTGTTTTATGGCCTTATAAATTTAACAAACCAAATGCAAACTGAATCTGTTCCACAGCCCATTCTTTATCTCTAAGTAAGATAAAATCTATTCTCATTTTCAAGGTAGAGCTTTATGTGTCCATACTTCTTAAGCCACATTTAAGGAAATCATCTCAACTAATTTTGGACGTTGTCTCTCTTCATCTTGTACAGGTAACTCCAGCAGATTTAATATTGGCATTCATCATCTAGTCAGACCCTTCACATGCTCTTCAAACAAATTTGGGATCCTCAATAATTTCTGTCAATTAAATAAGGTGTGGAATTAGCAGATTTATTCAATGAAGACTTCTTTTTCTCTCTTTTTTTTTCCTTTGTCACACAGGATGTATAGATGCCATTTGAACTGGATTTAGAAGATGGTGGAGTACAGATGTTTCTTCGCCTGAGTCTCTTAACAGTAGAGATGTAGAAGGGAGACCGAGATCACAAAGAGACTGGCTGTTGACTGCAGAGTACCATCGCTTGCCTTGGTGGTGGCATTGGCTGGATGAGGGGCAGGTGAGGTAGTCTGGGAGGAGTTACTTGGTGTTACAACAGTTGTTTGATTTGAGTAAGTCTGCGTAGGTAAGAGCAGCGCCAGAAGCAGCAGCCCCAGTCCGAGCCTGGCTACGATCGCTCTCCCCATGTCCGCTCCGTCGGTGCGCAGCGCGTCTCGCTGGATTGCAGGGTGCCGAAGGATCGCTGGCGGGGTGCAGGCAAGGTGGGGCCATTGTCAGTCTTTTTAATTTTAGCCATTCCATGGGCAGAGGAGCCTGCAGAAGGCGGCAGTCCATGGGGTTGCTAAGAGTCGGACACAACTGAGCGACTTCACTTTCACTTTTCACTTTCATGCATTGGAGAAGGAAATGGCAACCCACTCCAGTGTTCATGCCTGGAGAATCCCAGGGACAGGGGAGCCTGGTGGGCTGCCGTCTATGGGGTTGCACAGAGTCGGACATGCTGAAGCGACTTAGCAGCAGCAGCAGTGGAATGTGTAATATTTTTTATTTTAATTTACATTTCCCTGATGACTAATGCTGATGAACCACTTTTCACATATTTATTGGCCTTTGGAATATTCCCCTTTTCTGAATTCTCTTATTTTTTAAGACTATGCTTTACAGTTGGAATTTTAATTTTTAATGTGTGCATGCTAAGTCACTTCAGGCCTGTCCAACTCTTTGCGACCCTATGGGCTGTAACCCACTAGGCTCCTCTGTTCATGAAATTCTCCAGGCAAAAATACTGGAGTGGGTTGCCATTCCCTTCTTCAGAGGATCTTCCCGACCCAGGGATTGAACCTGGGTCTCCTGCACTGCAAGCAGTTTCTTTACCATATGATCTACAGGGAAGTTCCTAAATAATAATAAAGTAGCTATTAAACACAGTCAAGGACATTTAGTTCTTTCTCAAGGGCTATGGACAACATTCTGAGCCATATACTGTGAGCTGTCTTATAGATACCAGAACACCAGGTGGAGAAGTTAACTACATCATGACCAGACTGTACCCAGGATATGAGCTTCCATAATTCTGAAAATTGGAAGTAAAGAAATGGGAACAAATGGACCCTGGAACATGAAGATTAACTGTACCTAAAACAGCCAAGCTGATGCTGATCAGACTCAGTTCAGTTCAGTTCAGCTGCTCAGTCGTGTCCGACTCTTTGATCCCATGGACTGCAGCACGCCAGGCTTCCCTTTCCATCACCAGTTCCCGGAGCTTGCTCAAACTCATGTCCATTGAGTCGGTGATGCCATCCAACCATCTGATCCTCTCTCATCCCCTTCTCCTTCTGCCTTCAATCTTTCCCAGCATCAGGGTCTTTTCCAGTGAGTCAGTTCTTCGAATCAGGTGGCCAAAGTATTGGAGTTCCAGCTTTAGCATCGGTCCTCCAATGAATATTCAGGACTGATTTCCTTGAGGATTGACTGGTTGGATCTCCTTGCCATCCAAGGGACTCTCAAGAGTCTTCTGTAACACCACAGTTCAAAAGGATCAATTTTTCAGTGCTGATGAGACTGCTGGTGACCAATTTGAAGATGACTCTTAGAGATGACTGTGGTGTTTCTGCATGTAACACCACCCACCCGCCGATTCTGTCTATAAAAGCTCTCACCCCGCTGCTTGTTGGTGAGCGGGGCACTGGGGAATAGTGGCCTTTGGACAAACATCTGCCACCCTCCCCCTGCTTCAGTTGCCAGCATCTGAAATAAAGCAAACTTTTCTTTCCACCAACCTGGCCTGTTTATTGGCTTTTGAGCGGCAAGCAGCCAGAACCCACACATTCTTTCAGTAACAATACAACAACACGAATCAGCCATAAGTATATATATGTCCCCTGCCTCTTGAACCTCCCTCCGCCCCACATCCCATAATCACCACTCTAGGTTGTCACAGAGCACTGAGTTGAGCTCCCTGTGTTATACATGAGCTGACCTTTTGGTTGGACTCTTTATCTCCTGGATGCCTCACCTTTAGCTCACGGATCTGCACCTTGTAACCAGTAAGATGCCCCCAGCCACCATCCCTGAGCCCTGCTCAGACCCCACAGTTTGCAAGCATTTAGTTCCATCCATGGTCCTTTGGGATTTATTCCCAGAATGTAAGCATGAGTCAGCACCAAGAAAAAAAATGTGGTTTTCTTTTTTCCTGGAATTAAAAAATATCCCATGGACCCTGGTGAGCATTCCTAAACACTGGATTTCTAAAAATTCATCATAATTGATAACCAGGACAATGATACAAAATCCTGAGCATTTCATAAAGCAGTGTAGTAAAAGCTGAAATTATGAGCATGCATTTAAGCAGTTTTCCATAGAAGAATGGGCGGGCTCACCTTGGGCTAATTTGTACATTCAGAAAAATGACTGAGCGTGTACTGTGTGCCTCTGACAAGCTGTCATGCACATATAAATGTTGTCTGGCCTGTGCCTATTAATTGCCATCTCGGCAGCAAGTAGAATCTTTGCTACTGAGTAGTTTTTAATCGGTCTGTGACATCTGTATCTAAACAAATTGGTTTAATCTTGAGAAAAATATCACAGTTGGTATGGCTCACAGTTACACTAATGTCCTTTAATATTCACATCTTTGACGGATGCTCAGGATATGTTCTATCCCCTGACACAGAGAAGGTCACATGATGCTGTGATGACATTGATGGTGACGTGGACCTACTGCTTCAGCTGATAACCAGGCAGTGACAGCCAGCCCAGGAAAGCTGGAGCGCTCAGGACTCGCAGAGAAAAACTCCTGCCATTTACCCACCCCTTAGCTTTTCTCTGTAACTTAATTAGATTCCATATAAAATAAATCTGCCTTCTCTTGTGCATTGTCAGCAAACACAGAATGTGCACAAGCCATCTTCTGAGTTGCTGATTTTACCTGGAGAGCAGTTAAACCTAAGATTTTCTAGATTCCTTTTTTTTTCCCCCAAATCAACCTCCTCTTATTTCATTAGTGTCTTTGAAAAGATTTCTAACAGATACGCAAAGGGACACACTGTCCTTTTGATAAGAGCACAAGGCTTGCTGGGTAAGGACAGGAGTCCGAACCCTGGCACTATTTTTGGAAATTCGTGATAGGAAAGTACTACGTGGGCCTCATAAAATGATTTTGTGGGTTTAAAATAGTAATTCAAGGGTCAAATTTATCTTTACTGATAAAATAATCAGAAGTAGATAAACACTTTATGTATGGGACATGAGATAGAAATTAACCTTTAGCTATGCCCTTATTTAGCTCAACCCCATCACTTGTCTGGAGAAGGCAATGGCACCCCACTCCATTACTCTTGTCTGGAAAATCCCATGGATGGAGGAGCCTGGTAGGCTGCAGTCCATGGGGTCGCTAAGAGTTGGACATGACTGAGCAGCTTCACTTTCACTTTTCACTTTCATGCATTGGAGAAAGAAATGGCAACCCACTCCAGTGTTTTTGCCTGGAGAATCCCAGGGATGGGCGAGCCTGGTGGACTGCTGTCTATGGGGTCACACAGAGTTGGACACGACTGAAGCAACTTAGCAGCAGCAGCAGCAGCATCACTTGTCACTCAACACTGCTGGTAAAGGTGGCCCAACCACCCCCTAGTGAAGTATCCACTTCTCTACCTCCATCACAACACCCCTACCCCCCAATCGCCCCGCCCATTGTTTCCCCTAACTGCTCACCATCTCAGGAAATGGCAACTCCATTTTTCCAGCTTTCCTTGTGGCTCAGCTGGTAAAGAATCCACCTGCAATGTGGGAGACCTGGGTTCAGTCCCTGGGTTGGGAAAACCCCCTGGAGAAGGGAAAGGCTATCCACTCCAGTATTCTGGCCTGGAGAATTCCATGGACCGTACAGTCCATGGGGTTGCAAAGAGTTGGACACGACTGAGCACCTTTCACTTCACTCAGGACCCACATCTGGAGGTCATATTTGACTCCTCTTTCTCAATCACAACCCCCGGCCAGTGCATCCACAGTGTATCCATGCTGCAAATACATCCCAAATCTGACCATTCTCTCCGTCTCCACTGCTACGCTCCTAGTTTAAGCTTCCCCTTTCTGCTTCCCCTTGGGCTTCCCTGGTGGCTCAGTGGTAAAGAATCTGCCTACCAACGCAGGAGACGCAGGTTCAATCCCTGGGTCAAGAAGACTTCCTGGAGAAGGAAATGGCAACCCATTCCAGTATTTCTGACTGAGAAATCTTATGGGCAGAGGAGCCTGGCAGGCCACAGTCCATAGGGTTGCAAAAGAGCTGGACACGGCTAAGTGACTAAATAACAACAATCAAACAACAAGCCCTTCCCCTGTCTACTCTCCTTGGCAGGTAGTCTCTCCATCCACACTGATCTTCTTAAGATGTTAATTCAGTTGTATCATTCCTTGGCTTCCCCTCTGGAAGAAAAAAAAAAATTCAAGCTCCAAATTGTGGTCCACAATCCTGGTTCTCTCTAGCTCCCTCTTGTTTGTGTTCCCGCTGCCAAGTTGGGTTTCTTTTGGCTTCATGATCTAGCTCCTACAAATAAATACAAAGAAGCTAATAACACAACAGGCAGTGGCTCAGAGACTGAGTTTACTGCGCTGCAGAGTGTTGGCAATGGTCTTGGAGGGGGAGAGGAAGAGCTGGATTCTTCAGCAAACTTAAAGTTTGGTTTAAGGCAAATCTTTCAATGAGGGGCTTAGTGGGGATTGAGTAAGACTTGTGATACACCAGGATTTGGGTAGGTGGAAGCAGCAAGACGAGTATTTTGAGGCAAAGGGTTTTAGAGCTTGAAGTGTTGATGGGTTTTATTAAAGAACTGATGGATTTTTCAGGAAGTTTCTGTAATAGATAATCAAGTTATTTGCCTGGAAAGGCATGTCCTGGAATAGTAAAGCAGTGCATGGGAAGACAAGGAAATAGTGAAGTCTGTGGAGTCTACACTGCGATTGTAGGGTGTGTATATGTGTGTGGGGCTTGTTTCATGTCAGGTTCAAGCTGTGTATGAAGGTGGATGGTTTTGGTTCTCAGAATAACCAGCTCACAGAAAAGAAAATACACTTGTCTCTGAAGTATACAAAAAGATGTTAAGTTTGATTCATGATGATAAATACACGAAAAGTACACTGAGATTTCTTTTTTCACTTATTAGATTTTCAGATCAAAATGTTTGATAGAGTCTTATGATGGAGAGGAAAAGAGGGAATCCTACACATTTTCTCCTAATTTGTTTAAGTCATTAAGAAAAAAATCTTCCATATGGAACTGAAAATATGAAGTGTTTTTTTATGTCAGCAAAGCCAATGTGGGCATTGCCATTGGGCAGTGCATTAGAGCTATATCATGGTGTTCTATTTCATGGTCCTGGAGTGAATTTAGGAGCAAAGGGGAGGTTTGGAATTGAACCTCCTGATTTTCAAGCCCGTAGATGTGGATTCCTTCTTGAAAACAGTCCTGTCTTCCAGTATAGTACATTTGTCATAATAACAGCAAGTTGAAACTAAAAACAATTATTGAGTTTAACATAATTCTCATGTTCTCAGGGGTCTTTGTGAAAAGATCTGACTTCCATTTGGTGGTAGTTGAAGTGCTTTATGAAATATTTATAGAGGAAAGATATGCTTCCTTGCTGTGTTTTTACTCAAGACTTCTCATTTAAATTTGCCCTAGATCAAATCAATATTAGAGTAATAATGTAAAAGAAATTAAAACTGTTTTAAACAGCTGCTAGAATAGTGGTTTAATTCAAATCAGGACACGTCTAGTGGGAAGAAAGTAAATGTGAGCATATCTTAAACATGGCATTTAGGAATTGTTCAATCATAATTCAGAGTGAAATAACCTGGATATATATGCTAAAATGGGCTTCTCTGGTGGCTCAGATGGTAAAGAATCTGCCTGTAATATGGAAGACCTGGGTTCGATCTCTGGGTTGGGAAGATCCACTGGAGAAGGGCATGGCAACCCACTCCCGTATTCTTGCCTGGAGAATCCCCATGGACAGAGGAGCCTGGTGGGCTACTGTCCATGGGGTAACAAAGAGTTGGACACGACTGAGGGACTGAGCACACAGCACATATGCTAAAACACTTCAATGACTAATTACAAAAAGGGTACTACTAATTAAAAGAGTAAGAAGTAGTTCTGGTACTTATGACTGGGATGTATGCAAATCATATTTATCCTTTGTGAAGACTCTTCAAAGGCACTTAAAACTCCCATGTAGTTAGTAGTACATTTTTACATTGCCTTTTGATTTGTTTGCCTCTTAAATGAGCTTCCCTGGTGGCTCAAAAGGTAAAGAGTTGGCCCTCAATGTGGGAGACCCAGGCTCGATCCCTGGATCAGGAAGATCCCCAAGAGAAAGAAATGGCAACCCACTCCAGTATTCTTGTCTGGGAAATCCCAAGGACAGCGGAGCCTGGCAGGCTACAGTCCACGGGGTCACAAAAGAGTCAGACATGACCCAGTGACTTTTGCTTTCACACATTTAAGCAGGAAATACTGAGAGTGGAGGAAAGGCAGAAGGAGCCTTACTGCAAGAACATATGCTGTGGAACTCAGAGGACTGGGGTCTCACTCGGGCTCTGCGCTGCCCAGTCTGGAGCAGTGGTTCATTTCCTCAGTGTCTCCTCTTACTCCTCAGAAAAAATGGTCAAAATCCCATCCCATTTTCACATCCCATGACTCCTGCAAGGCAGGAGCAGCAGTGCATCTTACAAGGAAAGCAAGTGAGCAACAAAACTAATCCTTTCAGAGCCTCCGCCAACAATAATCAAAGCCCAGCAGTCACTGTGCACACACTACATGTTCACTCATACATATACATGATACATACATATAGTACATACATCATAGACACATGACATTGCATACATAATACACATCGAATATCCATACATGAGCGCTTTCCAGGTGGTGATAGCGGTAAAGAACTCACCTGCCAATGAAGGAGACTTAAAAGACGTGGGTTTTAATAGAACTGCCTTATGATCCTAGAGAAGGAAATGGAAACCTACTCCAGTGTTCTTGCCTGGAGAATCCCAGGGACAGGGGAGCCTGGTGGGCTGCCATCTATGGGGTTGCACAGAGTCGGACACGCTGAGTGACTTAGCAGCAGCAGCAGCAGTCTTATGATCTAGCAATCCCACTGCTGGGCATACACACTGAGGAAAGCAGAATTGAAAGAGACACGTGTACCCCAGTGTTCATCGAAGCACTGTTTATAATAGCCAGGACATGGAAGCAACCTAGATGTCCATCAGCAGATGAATGGATAAGAAAGCTATGGTACATATACACAATGGAGTATTACTCAGCCATTAAAAAGAATACAGTTGAATCAGTTCTAATGAGGTGGATGAAACTGGAGCCTATTATACAGAGTGAAGTAAGCCAGAAAGAAAAACACCAATACAGTATACTAATGCATATATATGGAATTTAGAAAGATGGTAACAATAACCCTGTATACGAGACAGCAAAAGAGACACTGATGTATAGAACAGTCTTTTGGACTCTGTGGGAGAGGGAGAGGGTGGGATGATTTGGGAGAATGGCATTGAAATATGTATAATATCATATATGAAACGAGTCGCCAGTCCAGGTTCGATGCACGATACTGGATGCTTGGGGCTGGTGCGCTGGGACGACCCAGAGGGATGGTACCGGGAGGGAGGAGGGAGGAGGGTTCAGGATGGGGAACACATGTAAACCTGTGGTGGATTCATTTCAATATATGGCAAAACCAATACAATATTGTAAAGTTAAAAAAAAAAAAAGACGTGGGTTTGATCCCTGGGTTGGGAAGATCCCCTGGAAGAGGCAATGGAAACCCACACCAGTGTTCTTGCCTAGAGAATCCCATGGATGGAGGAACCCGCTGGGCTACAGTCCATGGGGCCACAGAGTCAGACACTACTGAAGTGACTTAGCATGCATGCACATCCATATAGGAAACATGCATGATATAGAGATGTGATGCACACACATCACAGATGCACACATACATACATGTGTACATACATATATACCATATATGTTTGTGTGTGTGCTCAGTCACTCAGTCGTGTCTGACTGTTTGCAACTCCATGGACTGTGGCCCATCAGGCTCCTCTGTCCAGAGGATTTCTCAGTCAGGAATACTGGAATGGGTTGCCATTTCTTCCTCCAGGGGATCTTCCTGACCCAGGGATCGAGCCCGCATCTCTTGAATCTCCTGCATTGGCAGGTGTATTCTTTACCACTGCACCACCTGGGAAGCCCATATACCGTGTGTGTGTGTGTGTGTGCGCGCGTGTGCGTGTGTGTGTGCGTGTGTGCGTGTGTGCGTGTGTGTGCATGTGTGTGTGTGTGTGTGCGTGTGTGTGGGCTTCCCAGGTGGCTCAGACAGTAAAGAATCTGCCTGCAATGCGGGGGACCTGGGTTTGATCCCTGGGTTGGAAAGATCCCTTGGAGAAGGGAACAGCTACCCACTCCAGTATTCTGACCTGGAGAATTCCATAGACAGAGGAGCCTGGCAGGCTATAGTCCATGGGGTCACAAAGAGTCGGACACGACTGAGTGACTTGCACAGCACAGCACACGCACACACACACACACATGCACATATATATTTATATGGCAGTATCTACCCTATATCAGACCTGCATTGCAGGAGATTCATATAGCAGATGCAGAGTGCAGTTTCAAAGCACAGGCTCTTCAGCCAGAATCCTCTCTGTGAGTCCTGGCCATTCTACTTGTTGTATGACTTTAGATCTTTTTCTAAATTTTCTGGTCCTAGTGCAGTGAGCCTTTCTCATCAGGTTTTCTGAAAGGCTTGCACTGGTCAGTGAAGAAGCTGAGCTTGTCCACCTGGACACGACCATGAGGAAGAGTTGGCCCCAATCAGCACCCAACTCATGTGCTGCACCCCTCAGCAGAAGTCTTTAGATCTTTTACTTAATCTCATTGCCCCTCAATTTTGTCCTTTTAAAATTGGGCACAAATCCTGGTTTGTACCTCATTGTGCTAGCATTAGGATTCAAAGAGATAATATGTGAAATATACTCATATTAATGCTCATTACCATATTAATGGTACCATATTAACAGAAGTTAGTGATGGACAGGGAAGTCTGACATGCTGCAGTCCACAGGGTCACAAAGAATTGGACACGATTGAGTCACTGAACCTAACTGACCACATTAATGGCTCTTATCATCCCATTTAATTCTCCCAACATCTTTATAAAGTATAATATTGGTTCAAAATATCAGAGACTTCTTGGGTGAGATGTGGAACTGGCCCTATAACCCAGAGGGCAAGGCAAAGCAGAGAAAGGAGTGGAGGTGGATCACTCTGGATTGGCCAATGGCAACATTAATAAGCAAGAGGAGGTACATATGAGGCCTGTCTTGAGCTCTGCAAGACCAAGTAGATCCGTGCACCCACCACTAGAATCTTCCAAGTTGACACAGAGGCCTTAACTCAGTTCAATTTCGTATTTGGTCCAGATGATCTCAACAGCACTTTACTCTCTCAAGTCTCTGTCTTTGAGACTTTGTGGCTTCTTGTGGGCATGTGGGGAAATATACTTCAAGGATAGGAGGGAGTAAGGAGCTATTGCCCTGTTCTGCTCAATCAGCGTCACATCCTCTTACTGACCTCCTCCAGCAAAGGTATTTCTGTCTCCATATCACGTGGCATCTGAAGGTCAAAGAGCCTAATTTGCTCGGCATCACTGTGGGTCCTGATACTACTGTTCTGGTCGGAGTAGGCAGTTTGGTGCTGTTCTCTATGGCAGAACATTGACACCAGGCAATGTGTCCCCTGTCTGGGTTGTGGGGCTGACTTTTTCTTTCAAGCTGACTCCAGGTTCAATCCAGCATCCAGGCCCACCCTCTGCAGGAGGCAAGAATGTACTGTGTAACCTTAGTGGGTAACTGAAAGTGGAAAGAGGCAGCAGTAATGACATCACCATCTACAGGCCACTCTGGTGCAGAGAGAGGCATAGGGTCCAACTTGCTGATGACTGCGGAAAACTTAGGTTCCTTGAATGTGGCGGTAAATGCTTAATCATTAACAGATGCATGTGGGCACACCTTGGAGCGACTGAGGGTCCATTTCAGAGTACCACAATAAAGTGAATATCACAATAAAGTAAGTCACAGGAATTTTTTGGTTTCCCAGTGCATATAAAGGTTATGGTTGCACTATACTGTAGTCTGTTGTGTATAATAGCATAATGACTAAGAAAAACCTCTATACATTAATTAAAAATACTTTGTTGCTGCTGCTGCTGCTAAGTCACTTCAGTCGCTTCACAGCGACTCTGTACGATCCCATAGATGGCAGCCCACCAGGCTCCGCCGTCCCTGGGATTCTCCAGGCAAGAACACTGGAGTGGGTTGCCATTTCCTTCTCCAATGCATGAAAGTGAAAAGTGAAAGTGAAGTCGCTCAGCCGTGTCCAACTCTTAGTGATCCCATGGACTGCAGCCTACCAGGCTCCTCCGTCCATGGGATTTTCCAGGCAAGAGTACTGGAGTGGGGTGCCATTGCCTTCTCCGACTTTGTTGCTAGAAAATTCTAAATATCATTTGAGCTTTCGGTGAGTCATAGTAATAGCATCAAAGATCACTGATCACAGATCGCCATAACAAGCACAATGATGAAAAAGTTTGAAATATTGCAAGAATTACCAAAGTGTGACAAGGATAGGAAGTGAGCAAATGTGTTAGAAAAATGATGATGCTGATTGACTTTTTTGAAGCAGAGTTGCAACAAACCTTCAATTTGTTAAAAAATGCAGTATCTGTGAGGCACAGTAAAGCAAAGGGCTTTACTTACTCATGAAATGAGCTCTGCCTGTATGTTAGTGCCTGTGGAGCTCCAGGTGAGCTGAAGGTGCTATACCACCCCACATAAGTGTTCCTGCTTGGACCTTAGTTCAAACCCTGGGAGGTCATACCAGGTAACCTTTGCAGATTGTTCTAAATACAAGAGTCTGAGTCTATGGACCATCACACCATATGTCAGGTCAGCATTCCCATGGGATGCTCTGGAGTTCAGAACCTGGGAACCTCACTATTACAATGAGAGTTGTTCTCATTGAGGCAAGTGATCCACAAATGGCTGCCTAGGAACCTGGGCTGGCCTGGGAAGATGTGTTTCTCCTGTTATGACAAAAGGCAAAAAATAAAAAGAATCATGTGTGCATTGGTTTGTAACATTTTTGTAGCATCTAAAGTATATTGAGTTGAGCTATCACTCTGGAGTAGATCCACGAAAAGAAATGAGCCAAATTGTTTCTCAAAAATGTCTCTGTTCCATCAAATTCAGAGACTTTGGAATCCATAACTGGATCCAGCCTTTTATCTTGCAAAAGATCACACTGAAGATAGTTGGTTGAGCTGCATGGCCCGACTTGTCCTGCCTTGACATTTTCTTGTGTGTGGTCTGGAGTTATTTAACATCACTGGGACGTAGGGGCTTAACACTACAATGGCATATGTCTTACACCATGATGTCTATTGCAGGTTCCCATTGCTTCACCATGTTTGCCCCTGCTAAGGGACACAGTCTCCAACTTTCAGAATCTTAAGGGTCACCATGGTCACGAGTCATGCACTGGATTTTATTTTAGTTTTGGCCACATGGCAGTTTGTAGGATCTTAGTTCCCTTATCAGAGATTGAACCTGGATCCCCTGAAGGAGAAGCACCAAGTCTCAACCACGGGACGCCAGGGAATTTCCACTGGATTTTAAAGGCTTCCGCCTGGAAGTGGTGTGTGCTATTTCCCCTCACATTTCATTGGCCAAGACAAGTCATGTGATTACACCTAACTGCAAGAGGTCTGAAAAGTACAACCCTACAAAGAAGTTCTTGGAAGGAATAGAGGTAAAAGTATTGGCAAATAGCAGTTAAGGCCAAACACACAGTCATTCATTAATATTCCTTTTTCTTTATTTTAGCTCAGTATTTTAACTGGTTGAAATATTTTTACATCTTGATTCTGATATGAATTGTATTCGTTGCCAAATTTTGAGAGTCTATGGCATTTCCCTAAAAACTTCCTCTAGCCTGGTAGTGATTTGCTGACTAGTACGTTCAGACTACAGTTGTTCAGTGGTTTCAAATCCACATTCTCCATGAGGGGATCTTGAGAAATTCTATCACATGGTTTGCTGAAATCTAGACATGTTATTTGGATATTTTGCCTTTGACTTACTAAAGTAGGATCTCTATCAAAAAAGGAAATAAGGTGACTTAGTGAGAAGATTAGATGTTTTTAAGTTTGGAATAATATGAACCAAAGGTCTGGATAATTGAACTTTGAGTTTTTGTTTAAACATAGAACCAGCATTGTTTTAATAACTATGTTAATAAGACATAGTAATATATTAGTTGGGCTCTTTGGTTAGGTATTTGGAGGTCTTGCAGATGGTTGGAAACTGTCAGCCAAACACTAAATCAACCTTCAGAACCAAAGAAAAGACCCATTTCTCCACGAGTGACAACAGCAGTAATAACAGTGAGAACACTGGCATGGTATTTAGTGTGTGGATGTTTTGCAGCCAGGGCACATAATACCATATTCTACTGTCCAGAAATAATTGCATAGTTCCTCTTACAATTAAGAGGGCTGGATTTAGTCTTTTTTAACTTGGATAAAAATGGTCTTGTACTGTCTCTTTCATAATATGCATTTTAAAGATAAAGACAGAGAGAATATATTTTTATAAAAGTTCACTGTTAGCTTGAAAACTCAGAAATCAGCATCCAGAAAATAAAACCAGTTACTTCTTTCATAGTTCAAAGTGATATGAAATTCACCCCCAAGAGAGTTGGTTAAGCAAAAATATAGCAAACTAAAGTGTGATTTTAAGTAGCTCACAACCTTACACCTCACTGTGTGTGTGTGTTGATGGAAAGGAATGAGCAGCACTAGTTCTTTATTCCAGAATTTAAGGTAAGAGTTTCAGCAAAGAATGCGACACTTCACCGGCACAGAAACACCTGAATGATGAGAGGAGTACCAGCAGAGGGTGCTGGTGCGGCACAAAATTAAGATTTTTTTTTTTTTTTTTTTTAAACAGGAGGTCTGGGCTAAAAGACAGCAGGTGTGAGGGAAATGTAATAACTGTTTGGGTCCACTTGGAGGTGTGAATTCTCCAGCTGCAGGCAGATTAGTCTGGGTTTCAGTGACTTGGTTTGTAATGGCCACATGGATTTTAGACATCTTCTAAAGCACAACCGCCTGACACTTGCTCCGGTGTCTGAGCGAGGTGGGGAGAGGCCGGGCAGTTTGGCTCCTGTGTTCACTGAAGACTTTTATCAGCCCCTGGCTGCTCATCTGTGGAACCTTCATGCTGGGTTCACGCGTCATCTCCACTTTCTTACTGGCTCAGCTTTTGCAAAACTTTATTTGTGTGGTCTAGAAAATTTGCCCGAACTGTTAATTCAGTTCGGGCAATCCTGTTAATCCCAGAGGGTCCCACTTTCTTTTCTCACATGGCCACCTTGAAGACAAGGTGACTAGCTCCTGGGAGCCCATCCGTAACAGAGGTTGTGAAAGGTCAGATGGGGAGACAAGGTGGGCTTCATCTCCTCGGCGGATCCTGACCGCCCAGCGGTAAAAGCACGAGTCAGCCTAACTTGGATGTTTAGAGGAGCCTCCCCTTCCCCTCTCCGTACCCCCTACCCAAGTAGGTCGGGAGGAACATTCCCTTTAACTCAGGGCTCTATAGTAAACCCTAGCAGGGCCTTCGTGAACATGCACTTCTGAACTGCTCTTTCAGAAAACCGACCGCGTCCTGGGCTGGGAGTCAAGTGACCCACTAGGGTCTAGTCCAGCCCGTCTGGGCCTCAGTTTCCTCCTCGGTTCAATGGCTGGATTGGACACCCTGATCCCGAGGCCTCTTTCAGCTCTCCCATGCCACAGTCAGACATTTCCGAGCGGCGCGGCCGGCTCCGCCCTCGGCAAAGGGCAGGCTCTCGGTCAGCACCAAGGACAGGGGCCCTGGGGCGCGCTGCGCAGAACTCAAGGTCACTCACTTCCTAGCCGGCCCCACCGATCTGCGGTTGTCGGGGCGCCGGGGTTGGGAGGCGGCGCGGGGGGGGCTGTGTGTGTCGGGAGGAGTGTTGTGGCGGGCGGTGGGGTTGGGAAGGAGCCCCGAGAACGAGATAAGGCCGGTCTCCGCTACGGCCTCGCAGATTCCGCGCCGAGGGGCCGCGGGCGGCTGCGGCCAGTCGGGCAGCTGCTCGTCCCGCGGCGGGCGCGCGCTGCTCGGCACCTGGAAGCCCGTAAAGTCCTCCCCGCGTTGGCATTGACCCCGTCCACCCCTCTTTTCTTCCCGAGCCCCTCGGAGCTCCCCGCCAGTCCCGCATCACCACCGCTGTCTCCTAAAGCCGCTTTTGGACACACCTCCGACTCTGACCGCACCCCTCGTGGCTGGGGGCCCCCTGTCGGCCTCTCTGCTCCGCCTGCCCCAACTCCTGGTTTGGGGGGAAGGGTACCCACCTCCCTCCCTCCCCTGCCCGCCCGGAGCCCCGCCCCCGCTGGCCCCGCCCACAAGCCCCGCCCGCCGTTGCCCCGGGAACCTCTCATCCCGCATCTGCAGGAGGCGCCCGGCCCCACCGAGCTGTGTTCTCGCCGCCAGCACCACCACTCCCGCCGCCAGCGCCGCCGCCGCGCCCCAGCTCCAGCTCCCGCTCCCGCGCCCTCTCCGTCGGCCATGCAGCCCCGCCGCGCCCCGGCACCCGCCCTGCTGCTGCTGCTGCTACTCGGCGCGGGGCCCCGCAGCGGCTGCCTGGCCAGCCCGGTGCCCGCCGCGCCCCTGCCCGTGCCGGGGCCATGCAGCGCGCAGCCCTGCCAGAATGGGGGTGTGTGCTCCCAGCTCCCTGCGCCCGACCCTCAGTCCCCGGCCGCCGCCGGCGAGCCCGGCTACAGCTGCACCTGCCCCGCCGGGGTCTCTGGCACCAACTGCCAGGTGAGTGGACGCGGAGGGCGCGGCGCTGGCCACTGCGCGCTGTCCAGTGCGGGGCTCCAGGAGCCTGACCCAAGCTTCTCCCTTTTCGGGGTGGGCGATGGAAGTGGCCTCTTGGCTCGCGTGAACGCGGACCCCTGGCCGACCTTGCAAGCGTCTCTTCTCTGCCTACCCTGGTTCTCCGGCCGTGCCAGCTCGGGGCTCTCGGGGCGCGCCGTTCCAGGGCCTGGTGGCTACCTTGGCTCTCATACTTCTGGTACGACCGTGAGCCGCCAACTGGTGCGCCCCTCTCGACCCGGGCCGAGCCACCGTCCGCTAGAGCCGGGTCTTGGTGCCCGCCCTAGCTGCAAAGAAGGGCCAGCCTGCGAGCGTCCCTGGCGGGATGTTCGTGTCCAGGTGACCCCTGCTCTTTGTCCCGCTGGACCCGAGGGTGAGCTGTAAGAGCGACAGGGAGTCGCGGGCTCCGTGCCCGGTGGTCGGGCATTTCCTTTCCTTTCCAATTCCCTTGAGGGCTCTGACAAGGCAGCTGGAGACAGAGAGGTCAGCTGCCTCCCCGTGGCCAGACCTTTCTGAGCTCAGGAGGAAGTGCTGGAGCCCTAGGAAACATTCGAGGGGACGTGGCGAGTGGGGCTTGGTGCGTAGCCTTCCCGGCCGACGCTCCTGGAGGCGCACGTTTGGGGCAGGCAGCCAGGCTTAGTGAAGCTTCGAGGAACCGTGGGGCCAGGGGAGGGACGAGAGATGGCCAGCTACTGCCTGTGGATTTGGGATTTCGAGAAGAATCTGGCAGATAATAAACGAGGCTGGTTTAAAGAATGTTAAAAGCTCGGTGAAACCTACTGACCTATTCACACCAACGTTTTCAGTAGGTGACTTGGCAGTCCTGGGTGTGCAGGTAGAAAAACCCCAAGCCTTGGTTCCAAGGCAGGGGCAAAGAGTGGATTTATCTGAAATGATGAAATTAAACCAAGTGAAGGTGGAACACTGTTGAGATCAAATGCTTTCTTCCCTCCATTTGGAGGGGAGGAGTTTATTTCATGTAAATCTAAGAGAATGCCCCAAGAGTTACTTGGAGAATGCTTAGCTGCACTTTTATTCCTGTGGTGAAGAGGCCACATGTGGTTTGATGTGATTTGATAGGGTAGGGTGGGTTAGGCTTTAATATTTTTTGGATAGAGGTAAATAGGACTGAGAAGCTTGACCCTGACAGACAATTTTTGCTATTTTCTAGAATTTTTTTTTTTTTCTGGGTAGTAGCAAATAGGGTCAAACTGACCCTATCTTTTCAGTTTTGTGCTCCTCTTCGTTAGCTGGTTCCAGTGAGCTGATGAGATGAGGATAAGGATGAAGAGGGGATAATGATGAATGTGTGAATGAACCTGGGAGTAAATTTGGGGAATGAGGACTCTCTGGGGAGATGCCAGCTGGAGCCATATGAGCCATTAGGACGAAATCCTGCTCACTGATCTCCCCTGTTGATTGATGATGTGCATGGTGTTTACTGGAGAAATGAGTTGCCTAATTGCTTCCATCAAACCACTCTCACATTTCCATGTCTGAAATCTGTCCTTGAAAGAAATAGTTGATTTGGACTCAGAGTGTAGTAGCGATGCACAGGAGAAGGTAGGTTAGAGTGCACATCAGTTTAAGTATATGGGAGGAAAGACTGAACATAGGGAATTTAACCCAACTCTGGGACTTATTCTTTTGGTAACTCTAAAAATATAAGAAATCTTCAAAAGAGAGAAAAACCTCTTTAGTTCTTCCTAAAGATGATTCACAGAGAAGCATAAATATTTTTTGTCCTAAAGTGGGGGTTTGACAGAAGACTGCGTTTATTCAGAGACGAGTCATGAACTGATGCACAAATATTGCAGAACAACTGGTCAAAACAGTCAGATCTCTAGCTCTGATCTGAGAAGTTCTTAACTGTGTGAATGTGAGGAGAAGCTGTACTGGGTGTCCAGAGTTCTGAGTTGAAGAGAGCTGGAGTTACTGTAATTCTAACAGGAAAGCTTAGCAAATTTGGAACCTGATCTGACTTGGTTACCCAGAAGAACTTAACTGAGATGATTCGGAGTCTTATAAACCCATAACAAATTGATTCCTGTTAATGCTAACTTAATCTTTCATTATCTTGCAGTAACACTCGAGACTCGTTTTCTGTTGAGGGGGAAAAAGGCAATCTGAATAGAGAAGTTAAACAGAAGAAAAAGCCCCTTACGCATACTCAATTACAGATAAGGGAAATGGATGTTAGCCATTGCAGACCGAATGGTTGCTGAAACAGAACGGCATGCTTGCTGGATAAATTGAATATGGAATTCTACCTGTACGTGAAGAGAATTCTTTAGACAGCAAGTGTCACCCCTCCCCCAGCTACAGAGACAATAATGTCAGCAATGGAAACACCGAACCTAACTCTGAGGTTCCCTTCCTCCCTGCCTCCTCCCTCCCTCCCTCCCTCCCTTCCTTCCTTCCTTCCTTCCTTTCTTTCTCTTGTCCTCTCCCTCCTCCCCCTCCTTCTATTTTGGGTATGTGTTGCAAGGTTAAGAAAGCCATGAACCACTAATTGGGCTTAAAATGGAGTAAGGCTGTCTTCAGCTTCTGTGTGGTCACTTGGCTGATGTTCGGGCAAGGCCATGGCTCCAGGCAGTGCTTCTGGTATCAGCTGGTGATGGAAGTACCCAGGCTCTGGGAAGTAGTGTGAATAATGTGAAGGAGGATCTGTGGGTTTGAAGCTGAGCTGCCCCCATTGAACCTGCTGTTACAGGCGATCTAAGCCACGTCTCAGGTTCCTCATCTTTGAGGATGGGATCTGCCTCACAGGGTTGGTGATGAACGGTCTGATTCTGTTTTTTGATATTTGATTGCTGACACCTGTCTAGTGTCATCTGTCTCTCTTCCCCTTCTGCCCACGTGGAGGCAAGCTGATAAGATGGCCTAGGTGCTCTTTCCATTGGTACTGGCTAGAGGTTCAAGCCATGCAAGCCCCTGTCCAGACTTGTGATACATCTTAAGATACATCTATTTTAAAGTGTTAGAACAGACTGAAAAGTATGAAATCCTAAGGATTCAATGGATTCTGAGGATGTATATGGAAATCTAACCTACAGGGACGTGGTGACGATGATGACGATTACTAACTCTTTTCTCAAGTACTTGCTATGTGCCAGTGCTATTCCAGGGGCTTTACAAATATAGCTCCCGAGTTCTCCTAGTGTCCTGTGAGCTAGGTGCTGGAACCATCCCCGTTATTTAAATGAAGTGCAGAAAAGTTTAATGACTGCCCCAAGGTCACCCTGCTAGTCAGTGTAGGATTTGAACCAGGTGGCTGGCTTGATGTTATTAATAGATCTGTAGAGTCTGAAGGATGCTAAGATGAAAGTCTGGTCCTGTCCCTGTTATTTTTAGCTATGTGACCTTAAATTAGCACCATAACCTCTTTGAGTCTTTTCAGTGAAGAGGGGATGGAGTGATTTCTGAGTCCGGCTTTACTCTAAAACACCCTGTTTTGCTCTGAAACACAGTTCAGATGGCTGTGCCCAGCTGGAATGAAAAGCTTCAGGACTGATAAAGACACAGAAAATTCTCCTTGTGCTGCCTACCAAGCAGGACCTTCCTGCAGAGTTAGAATCATAGGTCCTGCCTGGCTGAAGTTATTTTTTGCTATCGTGAAAGCATATGGATACCACATAAAAGACACCTAAGTATTTCTGATGGATTTGAAAAAAACTTCAGACTTCAAATTAAAAAAAAATTATTGAAGCTGCTGTTTTTGCCTTCCTGGTTCATTTGGGGAAGCAGGCAGGTATCAGAGGTGGCAGCTGCTGGGCCAAATTTTCTTTTCGGTGAGTGGTACAGGAATGCCTCCCTTCCATTGAGCCTTCCATCACATGTAAGGATTAAAGTTGTGTTATTTTGTTTGGAAAGCTTTTTTATTTTAATGAAATGATTCTTTGTCAAATATTCAAACAGGCAGACACCTGTTTGTTTTTTCTTGTCATGTTCTCTGGGAATCTTACCCTTTGGGATTAAAATGAAAATGTGTCAATTTCTCCCCTTGGAGGAAAAAGGGGTTTTTGGAGCTGCTTTTTATGGAGTTTTACCCACTAAGCTGATTCTATAATCCTCTCTTTGATTAAACACCCTAACTTGAAACAATGGTTCTGCTTCTGATGAATTTTTGATTGAAGTTTGCTAACAAACAACAACAAGGGATTCTAGCACTTTGCACAGCATCAGCCTTCGCTGCTAAACTTTTTGCACACATTCACACACATGCATGCACACGCACCAGTTCACACTGTGATTGTACAAAATGTTCTGTGTTAGCTGTCAAGAGACATCACTTCTTCCTCTGGCTTTTCTACAGGTATTCATGTTTTGGGAACTTGTGAGAGAAATTAAACATTTCTGAAGTTCACTGTTCGTATCTCCAAAATGGGCTAGCAATGCTTATCTTATTTTCTTTTTTAGAAAAGGTGCAGTTAATAAATGGGAAATTGTGAATTTTTTTCAATAAATATAAAGATGTATGGGAGAATTATTTCAAAATTTTTTGAGAAAAAAAGTAAAATGTTGCATAAATACAAGGTATACTGCTAGGAGAAAGATTATCTGTTTCTCATATATAATATGATTACACTAGTCTATTTGGTGTCTGTGATTGTTTCCCTTCAAGCAACAGACAACTTTTTCTCCCTAATAGGATGAGTTATACTACAACCTCAGTTTTTAAAATGAAAAAATTCATTGTGCTGAAATTTTGATAAATGTTTGGTTCTTTTTATTATGAAAGAGACAATTTCTCAGAAAAGTCTCAGTGACTTCAAGTTTTCTTTTGAAACAAACAGATAAAGCTCATCTAAATACTTTGAGCGATTTTAAGAAAGGAAAGAAACAGTTGTTTTTCTTGGCATTATGAAAATGGAATGATTTCTTATTTGGTCTATCTGGTGCATTCTTAGGAAACATCATTTTTCCCAGCTTGGCCACCTGACAAAGACGCATTTCTGTCTTTAGCTTCTTTGCTTAAGCGTCTCATGTGACACAGTATCATCCAAAGTGCTTTTGTTTATGCCCTCATTTCAGGCATCAAACAGGAAAGAAAACCTGTCTCAAGCTGAAGGGTATTTGAGTCAGAAAACGGAATGGCTGAGTTATATTTTTAGATCTTCCTACTGATTCAGGAGACGGCTGTGGTCAGTGCTGCCTAACCCAGAGGCAGGAACGTCCGAAATTTGCCCCCCAGACAGAAAGTCCAACAGCACAGTAAAGTTTGTGGATAGAATTTTTTTTAAAGCTTTTTTTAAAGAGAAATTTTATCTGCTTTTTTCGATGTGAGCCATTTTTATAGTGTTTATTGAATTTGTTACAATATTGTTTCTGTTTTTTATTTTGACTTTTTTGGCCACGAGAAATGTGGGATCTTAGTTCCCCAACCAGGGATCAAACCTGCACCCCCTGCATTGGAAGGCAAAGTCCTAACCACTGGACTGCCAGGGAAGTCCCGAGAATTTCTTTATATTTCCTCCTTCGTTCTTTATTTACACTGGTGTTCAACCCTGGCTGCATGTTAGAGTTACCTGGGAGCTTTAACATCAATGAGCGCCTGGGTCCCTCTACTCCCACCCCCAGGTTCTGATTTAATTGGTGGGCTCTGGGCACCTGGGATTTTAAAATGTCTTCCAAGTAATTCTACTGTAGGACCAGGGTTGAGAAGCCCCCTCTGGACTCTGGACATCTCCCCCACAGCCTGCCCTGCATGTGGCATGTGGCAGAGAAAAAGAGTACAAATCCCAACCTGCTCTTGGACCTTCTCATCCAAAAGCACCCAGCTTCAAATGGCCTGGAATTTCTGGCTTATGCTTTCCTCCAATGGCAAAGATTTTGCATCTTAAAGTGGACTTGAAGTCTCCATGAAGCTGGCATGCGCTGGATTTTTAAGAGTCCAGGTGAGGGAATCAGACCTAGGGTGGACTCTGAAGGTCCTCGGATAAGTAGTTCGTTTTTCTGCCCCTTGATTTTCTCTTCTGTGAAAATGGGATCCCAATGCCAACCTTGAAATTTGTTGTGGATTAGAAAAGTATCCAGCCCAGTGATTGGCCCAGAGGAGACACCTACTAAGAGCTAGTCGCCATTGTGTGTATCTGTAAGAGGAATCTTGTTTATTTCATGCTTTTCCTTTGGATATATATATACCTGATTTCCAAAAAGACTAAAATTCCACCAGTAGAGATTCTTTTCTTTCGCTGTGATATATCAGATACTAGAAAGCTCCGATTTTGGTGCTGACTCCCCACTGCACTGACTTTTGTTAGTTTCTCCTCTGTAGCCCCCTTACCAGGTAGGTGCCAAACGACAGAGAACGATGTGGCCTGAGCATGTGCAGGCCACCTAGCCTTTTATGGAATCATTCATTGCTTCATCTGAACACTGACCTATCTTTGGTCAACAATCACAGTGTGAGTCGGAGTGCAGTTGTCTTTAAGAAGAGGGGCTTCTCTAAGTCGGCCACTGATGCTCCCCAGGGTGAGTGAGGGCAGAGCAGGACCCCAGATAGGACTGCCGGCTTCAGGACTCCAGGAGCACCAGGCATCATACAGCAGACAGGCCCCCTGCCAAGAATGGTTTTAACATTTTCAAATGATTGGAAACAAAAATAAGAATAAGGTTTGGGGATGCATGAAAATGATATAAAATTCAATTTTCAGTATCTGTCAGACTTTGTGGAACACAGCCACGCCCATTCGTTTAAGTTCTGTCCATTTGTTTAAGTACAGCGGAGTGGAGTAGTTGCAACGAACAAGATGGATTACAAGGCTGAAAATATTTATCTGGTCCATGCCAAGGGGAGAGGTTGACTGACTATTTTCGTAAACGTTGGTGAAAAGAATTTACTTTTCCATTTTTATTTGACTGAGCTAAAGACTGGTCCTGGTCCCCCTTGCCAAGTCCTTCCACAGTCTTTCTTCTCAAGGGGTGTTTGTAGCCAGGCTCTAGGGTCCAACCCTAAGGCTGTATCAGTGTCTCTCCCACAGCATCCTTAATTTTTAAGCAAAGTGAAGTGTATTAATATAGGAAACTGTTAAGTATATCTTCCATATACTACCCAAGAAAGGGAAGATATAGAAAATATGAAAAGAAAACCAAACTCTCTAACTTTAAACTGACCTTCCTGATTATTCCTTACACGTAGGGTTTTCAGACTTTATAAAAAAAATTAAGGTATAATTTGCATACAGTAAAATTCACCCTTTTAAGCATTCAGTTTTATGATTTTTGAAGTATAGTTGTGTAGCTGTCTCCATAATCAGGATATAGACTAGCTCATTACCTTCATAAATTTCAGCTTGCCCCTTTGTGGTGAACCCTCTCCCCTGCCCCAGCCTCCACTGATCTGATGTCTGTTCTTAGAGTTCTGCGGCTTCCAGAACATTATATAAATTAAAGAAGGCGTGCTGCTTCTACTTGGTGTAAGACTTCTGAGGTTCCACGCGTCAATGGTTTTTCTTTTTATTGCTAAGCAGTATCCCACCGTATGGATACACCACTGTTTGCTTTATCCTTTCACTCGTTGATGACTTTCCGGTTGTTGCCAGTTTTTGGTGATTATGACTAAAGCTGCTGTAAACATTCATCTACATTTAAGTGGGCATGTTTTCATTTCTCTTTGGTAAGTACCTAGGAGTGGGATTGCTGGGTCACATGGTAAGGACATATTAAACTTTATAAGAAGTTGTCAAGCTGGTTCCCAGCATGTTACTTTGCATTAAGTGAGAGCTCCAGTTGCTTGCATCCTTATCAGTTCTTGGTTTCATTGGTGCTTTAGGTTTTAGCTGTTCTAATACCTGTCTGTAGCAGCATCACACTGCTGTGTTAATTTGCATTTTCATAGCAACGGATGATATTGAGTATTTTTTAATGTGCTGTTTGCTATCCATACCTTTTCCTGGATGAAATATTTGTTCACATGAGTTGTGAGAATTCCTTCTATATTTTGGTTACAAATCCTTTATTCAGTATGTGACTTGCAAATATTTTCTCCTAATCTGTGGCTTGTCTTCTTATTTTCTTGACAGTGTCTTTTGAAGGGCAGGTTTTTAGAACTCATGGAATCTAATGTATAATTTTTTCCTTTTTTGATTTGTGCTTCTTTTTCTGTTCTATGTAAGAAATCTTTGCTTAACCTAAGGTCACAAAATTTTTCTCCTGTATTTTCTTCTAGACTTGTATTGTTCTAGGTGTTACATTTAAGTCTTTGACCTATTTAGAGATAATAGTTGTATTTGTGTGTGGTTCAGTGTACGAGTAGCTTTTATTTATTTTTGGCATAGGAATATCCAGTTGTTCCAGAAATAATTGTTGACAAGACGCTCCACTGAATTATCTTGGCACCTTTGTTGAAAATCATTCGAATATGCATATGTGGGTATACTTTATTCCATTCCATTGACTCTATATATCTGTCCTTCTGCCAGTTTTATACGACCTTGATTACTGTAGTTTTAGAGTAAGCCTTGAGGTCAGGTTGTGTGAGTCCTTTAAATTTGTTGAGATGACATGAAGTTCAAGACTCAGGATAGCATGTCACATCTAGATAGAAATTAAAGTTCTTAACCTGGAACCTACAGATGGTTTCAAGAGTATGTTGATGTCTTGAGATTCCAACTTTTGTATGTATTTGTTCTCCTAGAGAATGGCCCACAAGTTTCATGAGACTCTTGAAGAAGTCTTCCACCAATAAAATAACCACTGGAACCGAGGAAAACGAAACTAGTTAAATGTACAAGGAACTTCTGGGCATGGACTAAGGCATGTGCCAAGAACCACCCTGGGACCATGAAGCAGCTCCCAAATAGGGGTGCCGGATAAATGACAGGCTGTTCAGTTAAATGTGAATCTCACATAAAAATGGGTTTTGTTTCCTTTGTGTCCCAGTATTGCACATTGTTCTTCTGAAATTCAAATTTAACTGGAAGTTCTGTAGTTTTAATTTGCTTAGTCTGACAACCCTACCTGAAAATCCTAACTAATCCCTACTCTGATTCCCAGCTTTGCTCTGAAGAGTTCCTCAATGACAATTTAAATTCTTGCCAAATAGTTACACAAGGCCAATTTTATTAGCTTGCATTTAAAAGAATAACTTAGCTCATAGTTTTACATCTTCATAGTCCCTTTCAAGGGCAACTGTCAAACTGTGTTACGGCATTAAAAATGTGTAAAAATATAGGAAATAAGGCCACTGGTAACCTTATCTTACCCCTTTCCCATCTCTTCTGCTAGTCTCATGCCTCTGCAGTAATCATTATTCACGTTTTGGTGTGTAGTTTTACATTGTCCTCTCTGTACATAGAAGCATATGTGAAGCATGTGTAAATTCTCATATATCCATGCAGCTATTTTATATAAAGAAGAAATAATCTTATGCATACTATTCTGCAGATTTTTTTCTTAATCTATTGCGAAAATTTTACCATGTCTTAAAACAGAAAGCAAGCTCGGTCTTTTTGATGGATGAATAGTATTCCATTATGTGAATATTTATGTACTCATTTTTTACTGAAATGCACTACTTCCATTTTTCCATTATAAATGATGTTGCAATGACTATATATGTATACATAATTATATGCAACGACATGTGGGGGTGTGTGTGTGTGTGTATATATATATATATATGCATGTCAAAAGTTATATATATTAAGCATTTTAATAAGTATTGCTAAATTGCCATCCAGAAAGATTGAACAGTTTTGCTCATTTGCTCACAGCATTTGAGAATGCCTGTTCATGCATATTTTTGTTAATCCTGGTATCCCAGATTTTGATTTATTTTTATGTGTTAACCGATAGATAAAACATGGTATCTTCCTGGTTTTCTTTGCATTTTAAAAATTGTGAATGAAAGAACACTTTTTTTTTTTTTAATGAATTGACTATTTTTATTTCTGCCTGATTTTCTTTTGGGTTGTTCGTTTTTAAAACTGATCTATCATGGGACTTCCCTGGTGGTCCTGTGGTTAAGACTCCATGCTCCCAATGCAGGGGGCATTGGCTCAACCTCTTATCAGGGAAGTAAGGTCCCGCTTACTGCCTGGTGTGCCAAAAAAAAAAGTTGATCTGCAGTAGCTCATGGTTAATGAGAAAGGCAGCCCTTTGTCCTTTGTGTTATTAATATTTTCCCCTACTTATCTTTTCTCTTTTGATTCTGCTTATGCTCATTGTTTTGCCCTTTAGAATTTTATCATTTTTTGTTCTTATTTATAAATCCAAGTTCATAATGGTCAATAGGTTTTAATTAGAATTCTAATGTTTGATACCAGTACTATATTGTACAATATTTTGAGAACTGCCTAATTTAAACCAGGAGTTTACTTTTAAAGAATTCTGTTTTGGCTAAGATTTATATTGACAGGACTGATCCTATTGTCTTTTTAGAATGTATAATTAAACATAACTAGCCCTAGTTTATGGCTATTTTAGGAAGGACTGGCATGGATCTTCTAAATCATATTTAAATACTTGTAATTTGTCTTGATTTTTTTTGAAGCTGAAACACCGCAACAATTTTATTAAGATGCTTCATTCGTTTTTAAAAAAGAACTATTTAGCAAAGTTCCCTTTTAATAATTGGCATGGGTTTCTTAGTATTTTGTTAAGATCACCAAGTTAATTTTAATGGCATTATTGGATACCAGAGTATTTCTTAGAAGTTCTTGATGGTGTAATGGTCTGATTTCAAAAAGTGTTCTCTATCCAGGCTTGGGCAGAAAAAGACTCATCTTAATATTCAGCAAAATGCAAATTTCCCTTATGCTTTAATTTCATGTTATATATTTAGCACGTTTTCCCTTGAGAACAACCCCTTTTTTTCCTGACCAGGAATTTTTGTGGTCCTCTATCTTCATTTTCACTCTTTAAAACTGGCCATTGGTTTTTTTTTTTTTTTTTGATTGTGCAAAAGGGAATTCTTTTATTTCTGTAGAAAAGCTTCATAATGAGAGAAATAATAAGTGAGACAGAGAAATGAGAACTCATATTAGCATTTCTATGAGGCTTAAAATAAACTCTCAGCTGGAGAGAAGTAAATTTAATATTATGTTTTCTTTTATAAAGAAGGGGTTGGATGGGTGTAGGATGGAGATTTGGGGGCTATACTGACTGAAAGAAAAATCACTCTTGTTTTTGTTTTCTAAAGAAAAAAACCATTATGTTCAGCCTTAAGAGGGCTAAAAACTATGCTCAGTGTGCTGACTCCTTTAAAAAAATCTCTTACATGAGGTTTTCCTCGCTTCCCTCACCTTCAGTGGACCCTTGAGATGTTTTGTATGTTCGGAAGAAAAATTAAAAATTTTTTTTATTGGTGTACAGTTGATTTATAATGTAGTGTTGATTTCACCTGTACAGCAAAGTGAATCAGTTATCTGTATCCGTATCCATATATCCATATATCCACACTTTAGATTCTTTTCCCATACAGGCCATTATAGAATATTGAGTAGAGTTCCCTGTGCTGCACTTCAGTGCATGTGAAGTCGTTTCAATTGTGTCTGACTCTTTGCAACCCTATGGACTGTAGCCTGCTAGGCTTCTCTGTCCATGGGATTGTCCAGGCAAGAATACTGGAGTGAGCTGCCATGCCCTCCTCCAGGGGGATCTTATTTGCCAGGGTTGATGTCTTCTTGCTTCTGTCCTTGCCCGGCACACAGCATCCCAGGTAGTCCATTCCTGGCCTGGTCTGTTGCCCCAGTTCTCATAACATTCTGCTTGTCCACTCCGTTGTCTCTTCCTGAAAGAGCTCAGTGTCTGGGGCTCCCTCCCAGGAAGACATGTGCACTGGGGAGCTGTGTCTCCTGACTCAGCCTGGGCCTCGAGCCCTGCTCGTCCACCCCAGCAATCAAGCCGCATTCTAGTACTTGTGTCTGCTGATCTCCTTTGGGAGAAGGAGGGAGCTGGACAGGGGTACTGGAACCACTGTGAATAAGTGGCTCTAGGTGTCATTGGTCCGCTTGCTTCACTTCATTGAGAAGAAAATCAAGGCCAAAAAGTGCAAAAAAAAAAAAAAATAAAAAATAATGCAGGGCCATCCAGATCCTAAGTAGCCACATACAGCTTGAGGACGGTCTTGGTCTGGTTGGCAGACCTTCACATGCCTGGTGCAGTCCCCTTCTCTAGGCCTTGGCACCCATGGGGCACATGCAGTGTGCCCGGTGTGGTCTCTCTGGTCATTGTGATAGGTTGCTGTACCATCTGAGCATGCTTGTTTGTTAAGGAGCTAGCTCCTGTGGGTTTATGTAGAGCACTGACATAGCTAGTTTTTTAATGAGCTCAGTATAAATGAGAAATTCGAGTGGGCAGGGAGGTGGGACCCCTTGCCCTTGGTGATGGGCCTGCGGGGCTGCAGGCTGGAGATCACTTGTTGCTTAGCAACCACTGCCAGGCTTTTTGTTTCCTCCAGCCTGAACCTAGGTAATATCCTCAGGGATTGGGATTTGGGCAGCCTGGTTTAGAAAGGAGTGGGAATTGGGTGTTTCATAAGCTCAGTATGGGGGCTTCCCTGGTGGCTCAGTGGTAAAGAATCTGCCTGCCAATGCGGGAGATGCGGGTTCGATTCCTGGGTTGGGAATATCTCCTGGAGAAGTAAATGGCAACCCATCCAGGATTCTTGCCTGGAGAATCCCATGGACAGAGGAGCCTGATGGGCTACCGTCCATAGGGTTGCAAAGAGTCAGACACGACTTCATGATTAAACAATAACAACAAAGCTTAACATGGCCCCTAGGGCACAGCCTTCTACCTTAAACAAAGAAACAGACAAACAAATACCTTCAGGGAGCTGGCAGTTCTGGCAACTCTGGATAGTTTGTGGCCCAGAGAAGCTCATAAAACAAACTGAATCCTCAGGTCAAGGGCTCAGCCTAAACATCTGCTTCCCATTCTTCCCTCCATTTCCATGACTTGGAATCTTCCAGGCCTGACCCACTCACAGTCTGACACTGAAACACGTTTTTTGTAGAATGCTGGGGGAGGGGAGGAGATGATGCTCTTTGTCTTTCAAAGCAAGGTTAGTAATCTAAGGAACTCATCCTTTCACTAGCAGTTTCTGAGAGTGAAAGTGAAGTCACTCCTGTCTGACTCTTTGCGACTCCATGGACTGTAGCCTACCAGGCTCCTCTGTCCATGGGATTTTCCAGGCAAGGGTACTGGAGTGGGTTGCCATTGCCTTTTCCAGGGGATCTTCCCAACCCAGGGATCGAACCCAGGTCTCTTGCATTGCAGGCAGATGCTTTACCATCTGAGCCACCAGGAAAGCCAGTTTCTGGGCACTGATTAAAATGGTGTTGGAGGAAGTCATTGAGAAGACTTGACTGCTAGCTGATTTTCCAGCTTACTCTGAGCAATTGGTAGCTCCTCACCCATCCCCATCTCATCCTTGGAATGTGCATTCTGCCCGCCATTACCATGAGAGCCATCTTCAAGGACATGACCTTGAGAGCAATGTGTTGTTGAGACCATCTGGACTGGAGACATGGCTGAACCTCTACATAAATTTTAAGATTCTGGAGGGCAGGGACAGAAATCTGTCTTGTGATGCCCAAGATATACCTCAAAAGTAAGTTCCTTTGCTTATTAAATCTGCCACCTGCCATTCCACAGGGGGCTAGTTTCAGATTTCACCCTGGAAGTTCACGAGTTTTCACACTGACAGATGGCAACACATTTTGTAGACTTTTAGAGCTTGGAACCATCCTAGAATTCATCTTGGCCATTTCTCTAATTTTGCAGAAGAAAGTGAAGACCACAGAGACAAATGTCAGAGTCAGAAGTTGAATATTGCTTACTTCCCATCTTTGGACTCTCTTCACCAAAGAATTTAAGCTTAGACATTTGGAATCACAAGGACAGTCCTCTGGGCAAGTATGGTGGGAACTGCCCATAAAAGCATATTTAGGTTCTTACGGGCACTCAGATTCACATTCAGTATTCAGTTACTTATGTGCCTGGCTGTGTGTGAGGCTCCTTTCTCTGTATTATGTGTTTTTAATCTTCATATTTCTTTGGAGGAGGCATTTCCTTTGCTTGATAGGTGAGACTGGAGTGGATTGAGTATCTTGGTGATTTACCCAAGGTCAAACAGTGGCTGGGTTGATACTGGAGTCCCCTGTCTACATATGTAGTGTTTTCTTCATGTTATCACAGCTGTCTACTGCTCATCCTTCAATGTATAGAAAAATTCACTATACATGATGTTGAGCTCAGTACTGAAATTTATCCCATTCGGTTGAAGACTTAAAGCAGTGAAATACTGTAATCATTGCATCATTTTATTTTTTGGCAATTAAGATACATCTTAGACAAGCAGGCCATTGTTTTAAGATGGCCTCAACATAAAACCATTTTCATCTGGATCAGAAACAATTTTCCTGCATGGCTTAATGCTTTTGCCTAACACCTTCGGAAATCACTGTTAAAAGTGTGATTTTGTATTTTAACTGATAGAAAACCTCTAAAAATAAAATGAGTTTTATTAGAGTAATAATTAACTTGCAGTAATCACTTGTAATTCACAAAATTCAGTAATTTGAATAACCATAGCTAAAAGCCAGTAAAATTACTAATTTTAAGATGATTGTGAATTTTGTATGTTTCCATGAGTATGAGTAGACCAGAAGTACAATTAAGTGTTTCACTAAGTAGACATAATTGTGGGTGTGCATGCTCGATTGTCCAGTCTTGTCCGATTCTTTGGACCCCATGGACTGTGGCCCTCCAGGCTCCTCTGTTCATGGAATTTTTCAGGCAAGAATACTGGAATGGGGTGCCATTTCCTCGTCCAGGGGAAGGAGGAAATTCAACCCAGGGATGGAACCTGAGTCTTCTGCATTGGCAGGTGGATTCTTTACCACTGAGCCACTGGGAAGCTCGTAGTCTTAAATAGGAATGTATTAAGCCCTCTTATAAGGACTTCGGTGATTATGTATGAGGTTCTTATCTTATAGATGAGAAAAATGAAGATGAGAGAGGTTTGAAAACCAGGCCAGATCAAGATTCTTTCACACTTGTAGCGGGTGTTAATTAGAACTCCTTGGGTTGCAAGCAACAGAAAGCTCAGCTAGCTCAAGCAAGAAAGGAATCTCTAGTTTCATGGGACTGAAAAGTGTAGACACTATGGTATCAGGGGCTCAAATAATGTCATCTGGGCCATGAGTCTCTCTAGCTCTCTGCCCCACTTTCCTCCGTGTTGGCTTTATTCTCAGATTCCAGCTGGTGACCTCCGGCAGCTCCAGGCTCACACCATCCTTAAGTGACCCTAAGGGGACAAAAGAGCCTCTTTTTCCAGTTGCTTGGGAAAGTCCTGAAATTAGCTTTGGTTGATTGACATGGGTCAAATGTGTGTCTCTGAACCAATCATTGTGGCTCAGAGATTAGATGCTGAGCATTGACCAGCCCTGGGTCGTGTGTCCAGCACAGGACTAACCCTAGTCAGACTTTGGGGACCAAGATTGGAAGGAAGGCTTCTCTTAAGGAAATCATATACTGTTCTCAGAACAAGGGGTAATAGCTGTTGAGAATAAAGTCAATGGATTCCCAATATGCCTGCTGCCTTTCTCTTTATGATGATTCTTCATACTTGAATGGTGTTTCTCCAAAAATGAATTCCTCCTGTCTGCCTCTTTGCATTCTGTCTCCTTGGGACTTCCTGGAAGGGTACTTTTTACGATGCTTGTGTGTAAATTTTGTTGCCATGTTGATCTCCATTTTTTTTTAGGTGATTTTAATATCTTACATTAGAGAGCATATGTGGATCAGGTAGTTTCAAAATATTGTACTATATGTTTTAGGAGGACTCTCAATATCTATTTTTACACCCACCTTTACACACACGCACACATACACACACACACACAGAATGTTAGAAAATGTCCATGTGTTTCGATATCTGGTGTTCTAGAGCTGTTCAGAATTGTTTAGCTGATATACATTTATTTCATCTTGATGACACAGATATTTAAATTGATACAAGGATACAAGGATACAAGGATCACAGGCAATAATGAAGTCCCCCCATCAGTTAATGGACTCTGAAGCAAGAGTAATTATTCCAGGGACTGGAACAGTTCAGTGGTTGATGTGGTAGGAGGCTTGAGACTTGGAATCAGAAGACTCAGGTTCTGGCTTGGCCACTTCTTAGGATAGAGAGAGAGCTTGTTGTTTTGTGGGAGAGATGTTAACATAACTGGCTATAAAAGAGGACCACAAAGCAATCCATCAATCAGTGGAGGAGAACAGACAACTCTCCCTTGTGGAAGAATTGCAGGTAGTTTATGGATATACTGTTCCTCAAAGAGGGAACCTAATTCCCCCTCCTCAACTGTGGACTGTACCGAGTGACTTCCTCCCAAAGAATGCACTGTGCAAATCGGGATGAGTGATCTTAAGAGCAACCAGATGCTCTGCCAGGCAATCAAGATCATCAGCAGTGATAAGTCATGGTAACAGCATGCACCCTTGACATTCTGGCTTGTGATTCATCCAACCTCAGATATGCAGATGAAACCACTGTCATGGCAGAAACTGAAGACCCTCTTGATAAGGGTGAAAATGGAGAGTGAAAAAGCTGGCTTAAAACTCAACATTCAGAAAACTAAGATCATGGCATCCAGTTACATCACTTCATGGCAAATAGCTGGGGAAAAATTGAAAACAGCGGAAGATTTTATTTTTGTGGGCTCCAGAAACACTGTGAACAGTGACTGCAGCCACAAAATTAAAAGACACTTATTCCTTGGAAGAAAAGCCATGAAAAACCTAGACAGCATGTTAGAAAACAGAGACATCACTTTGCCGTCAAATGTCCATATAATCAAAGCTATGGTTTTTCCAGTAGTCACGTACAGTTCAATTCAGTTGCTCAGTCTTGTCCAACTCTTTGTGACCCCATGGACTGCAGCATGCCAGGCCTCCCTGTCCATCACCAACTCCCAGAGTTTACTCAAACTCATGTCCATTGAGTCGGTGATACCATCCAGCCATCTTATCTTCTGTCGCCCCCTACTCCTCCCACCTTCAGTCTGTAGTCATGTACAGATGTGAAAATTGGACCATAAAGAAAGCTGAGTGCTGAAGAATTGATGCTTTCAAACTGTGGTGCTGGAGAAGACTCTTGAGAGTCCCTTGGCCTGCAAGGAGATCAAACCAATCAATCCTAAAGGAAATCAACCCTGAATATTTATTGGAAGGACTGATTCTGAAGCTAAAACTCCAATACCTTGGCCACATAATGTGAAGAGCCGATTCATTGGAAAAGACCTGATGCTGGGAAGGATTGAAGGCAGGAAGAGAAGGGGGTGGCAGAGGAACAGATGGTTGGATAGCATCACTAACTCAATGGATATGAATTTGAGCAAACTCCTGGGGATAGTGAAGGACAGGGAAGCTTGGCATGCTGCAGTCCATGGGGTCACAAAAAGTAGGGCATGACTTAGAGACTGAACAACAACCCTTGATATGATGTAATGAAAATGACACTTTACTTCTGTGGTTTTCCTCTCCCATAATCCCAGTTCAATTATGATAAAAATGGCAGTTAAGTCCTTGATAGACACATTTGTGTGTGTGCTCAGTTGCTTAGTCATATCTGACTCTTGTGACCCCATGGACTGTAGCCCACCAGGCTCCTCGGTCCATGGAATTCTCCAGGCAAGAATACTGGAGTGGGTTGTCATTTCTTCTTGCAGGGGGTCTTCCTGACCCAAGGATAAAACTCGCAACTCCTGTGGCTCTGACATCAGCAGGCAGATAAGTCCTAATGTCCCTAATTGAGGGACATTCTACAAAATACCTGATCATTACTCCTCAAAATTATCAAAGTCATCAAGACAAGGAAAGTCTGGGAAAGAACCTGTCACATCCAAGAAGAGCCTGTGAATCCATAAAGGCCACCTGTAATATGGGATCTTGTAATAGGAGAAGGACGTTAGGAAAAAGCTAAGGAAACCTGAATAAAGAGTAGACTTTAGTTGGTAATAATGTGTCAATATTGGCTCATTTATTGTGACAAAGGTACCAAACTAATGCCAGGTATCAGTGATAAAAGAACCAAGTTATGGAGTGTATGCTAATTCTCTGTGCTCTCTTCACAACTTTCCTGTGAATCTGAAAGTATTCTAAAATAAAAAAAGTTTACTTAAAGAAAATGAGCTTCCCTCACTTCAGCCAAAAGTATTTTATCAAACTCTGTTTCCATCCAGGCCCTGGCACTGGGAGATCCGAGATGAATTAGATGTGTTCTCTGCCCCTGGTTGTTATTGGGCAGATGTTAAAGCAGGTTCAGGGAGGTTGAATGATTTTTCCAAAGAAGAGCAAAAGTCTGTCATTCCTTGAGACTCAGGGATATACATAAGGCATATTTTGTTTGGTAGGCAAAGGGGGAAAAGACATCTTGCCTCCTCCATCAGTGGTCCTCAACCCTGGCTACATATTGGATGAGGCTTCCCTAGTGGCTCAGATGGTAAAGGTCTGTCTGCAATGCAGGAGATTCGGGTTTGATCCCTTGGTGGGGAAGATCCTCTGGAGGAGGGCATGGCAACCCACTCCAGTATTCTTGCCTGGGAAACTCCATGGATAGAGGAGCATGGCAGGTTACAGTCTGTGGAGTCAGAAGAGTCGGAAGCGACTAAACCACCACCACCAGGGGATCTTTAAAAATGCAAATATCTGTGTACTAAATGCTCAAAAAATGTTATTTGCTCTTAAAAAAGTACAGATGCCTGGGTCTTACTCCAGACCTATTACATCAGAATCGGGGTGGGGGTGGTGTCTGGGTGGCCTTTTGACGAAGGACCCCCTAGGTGATCCTGATGGGCAGCTATGGTCCAGGACCACTGGCCTGCTTATTTGTGTAGGTCACATAGCACATTTTCGAGTCATTCCTCTCCCTTCTGGAATACAACCTTTCTTCTGCTTTATTGCTTGAGAGCTTGGTTTGGTTTCTTCACTTGTGTTGGTCTGCTCCAAGACAAAGTAAGCCTTCCCTGAAAATTGTGGTAGCTCAGGTCTGCCATGATCAAATTAAACTGGTGATTCTATGTTCTTGTCCTCTCCTCTTATGCATCCAGCTGTGGGATTCCACGTTACGTATTCAGTCCCTTCACTCTTTGGATCCGGGGATTTTCATCCCGGTTCTGTGACCTTGAACAAGTTGCATCCTGTCTCCGAGCCTCATTTCCCTCAGCCCTAAATTAGACCTCATCAAGTGTATCTCTTCTGGTTGTTATGAAGGTGACAGTGATTCAGGTCCCAACTGAACACATGGCTTTGATCCATCATCTGCCAGCCCAGGAACTTTCCTTCTCTATAGGAAAATTTCCTAAATTGTTTCTTTCTTTTCTTTTTCAAAAATAAGTTTCCATGTGCGTTTTGCTCTAATGCCTGTAGGAAGTGGACTCAAATATTGGCAGAATCATCCGATATAGTTTCTAAAAAGAATCAAAGGATATACTTTTCCTGGTTCCTTTCTTCGGGACCCCTCTAGAAGCAACTAGAAAAGAAGTTTGTTTTTGTTTATTTTGTTCTGCAAGAGTGATTGGAGTGGATTGTTGAAGATGACTTTTCTTTGTCTCTGTCACCCTCGTGTTGACTTTAAATGAGAATCATTGTGGTGGAAAGTCAGTTGTCTTCAAACTGAATCTTGAATATGTGCTTTATGGTTCAATATTTCCACTGATAAGAACAGCTCTGGCCTGTCATAAGGGCCAATATTATAGCACAAACGAAGCATTTTGCTAGGGCCTACATGATGTGTAATGATCTCTCTCAAGGCTTCACACTGGATCCATTGCTTTATCGTGTTCCAAATTTCAATTTCTGTTGCTCGAGAGCAAGTAAGATATCTGTTATACTGTTGTCTGAATCAGATCAGTTGGGCTTTGTCTGGTAATTCCCTTTATGCATTATTTTCTATAGAACTTGACAAATGATTAATCAACATGACACATTCTCATCTTGCATATGTTTCTTTGGGGAAATTACTGGAGTTAGTTGGCTGCATTGTTGAGTACTTAGTTGCTATCTGAGCGTGGGAAGAGAAACTTTAACATGGGGCTTAACATGCTTTGGAAGGTTTACTTGTAAACATCCTAAGACTACAATGACCCACTGATGCAAAATAATTGCAGCCTTCAAATTTAATTACTCTAGTTATGCTTGCCAAAGGTTGTTCCATTAGGAATCCTGCACTTGAACAGAAGAACAAATTTTTTTGTCTTGGTACCAGGGTAGTAAGCTAGGAAGAATTCTTGATGGGGAGTAAGGAGGCTGTGTGTGTGTGTACTCAGTCATTCATGTCTGACTCTTTGTGACCCCATGGACTGTAACCTGCCAGGTCCCTCTGTCCATGGAATTTTCCAGGCAGGAATACTGAAGTGGGTTGCCGTTTCTTTCTCCAGGGGATCTTCCTGACCCAGGGATCGAACCTGTGTCCCTTGAGTGTCCTGCATTGCAAGTGGATTCTTTACCATTAACGCCACCTGGAAAACCCATAAGGAGGCTAGATTCCATCCTTAGCTTGCAGTGGGAAACCACCTAACCTTTCTGGGCCTTAGTTACATCATCTCAGTGCTTTCAGCTTCTCCAAGATTCCACTGAAGGCTGTGATCATTTTGGTGGTAGGAGCTCTTACATTTGTCCAATGGGGCCAGAGAGGGCCTTTGGTGGTGTCTGCCCCCTCTATTGGCCCAGCCTTTCCAATTAATGAAAGTATGCCTGTCTGTGAATGCACTTTCAGCAGGCAGGGAGTGCCAAGGGAGTTTCACACTGGTAGGTGGTGGCATTTCCTCTTCATCCAATTTGAATTAAATGGGACCAACATATATTTTTTTCTGGCTTGTTTTTTTGCCAGGTTACATCTCCAGCGTTTGGTGGTATGCTGATGTGAACACTGTCATCTTGCTTCTTTTCTTCCAGGATATTTTAAGGCTAAGATAAATTGTGTGAAGAAACACATTTTAAAATGGTTTTAAACTTTGCATATGTTTAAATGGGTTTTCACAGGAGAAATATGTCTAAACTTTTGCATCGTTAGAAAGTTATGGCTCTGCCAAAGCCACCTGCTAGAAGCAAGATAGGAATCAACTAACTCCCTCCGAGGTAAAAGAAGATAGCTCTAAACTAAGGCCAAGGTGGGGAGGGTGAAGCAGGGGGAAGAGGGAGGAACACGGGGGCCTTCAGCTTCCAGTGTATATATTCAGCTTGGATTCTTGAATCTGTTTAAAATATGTGTTCAGCTAACACATGTTTTATGATCTCTCCCAGGAACCAGTCTTATAGATGAAATTCTCATATGTGCTAAAGGTCAGTCTTCAAGACATGATGTTTCATTCAGGATTCATGCTGCTGCCTCAGGGGTCAAGCTCCTAGAGACGACTGAGTCCACCATTTAGAGGCATCTGCCACAAATGACAGCCCTAGGATCCCAGGACCCCAAAGCCAGTCCTGACAGGGTGGGAGTGGCTGCAGCAGCAACTCACACTTTGCTGCGTCTCAGTCTTCAAGTCAACATGGGGGAAATGTCCATCTTCTTCACTCATTTCCATGATTCAAGGGGAGCAAAGTGGCCTGTTCAATGAAGCTGAAGCTACAAAAGTTCAAAGCTGCATGAATGTCATGATGCACCTGATGTTTGCTTCAGAGAATCCAGGGTGGGAGGGGTTACCTGCTAGTGTAGATAAGTTTGGGCTTCAGGATGACTCAACGGGACCCAGCTTATATAGGGACAGGACTAGACTTTTCCAGGAAGGTCCTTTCGGTGTCTCTAGTCATAGGAGGGGCTCACAATCCCCAGACTGTGCTGTTCTGGTCAAATACATTAGGGAAGACTATTACTTATGTAAATTTGATGAAAGATGAGAAGTTTCTGGGCCACGTGTTTGCTGATGTGAGTTTACTACGGTGGAAGATTGGCGTAGATTCTACATCACGACTAAAAGTTGTCAAACTCTTGCTGGCCAATTTTAATTACCAGCCAGACTAAGAGGACAGAAAAGGAGGAAAGAAATGATGACAGTTAAGATAAAGTTGACTGAGAATCCATCTGGAGATCATTTTGGCCCAAAGCAGTGCCAGATATACAAATATTATGGGAAATTATTCTATTAGCCTTATGATTAAATTTGGCAGCTACTGATATTAAAATATTGTGACAGACTAAAATAATTTCAAGTTGCATTAAAAATATATCCCTAGAAGTGAAATGAGCACTTCTTTGGATGTTGGGTTGTAAAAATTGGTTTAGTTTTCTGGAAAGCAATTAGACTATATGGATCAGAAGTCTTAAAGTCTGTTGACTCTGTAATACTACTCTTTTAGGAGTTTGTTCTTAGAAAGTTGTTGGAAATTTGAACAAAATTTTATAAACAGAGATAGTCCTCATAGCATTATTTACAATAACCCCAAATTAGAAAATGGCTATATGTCAAGTTATAAAAAAATATTTATACGTATTTGGCTGTTCCAGGTCTTAGTTGTGGCACACGGAGTCTTTCAACTGAGGCATGTGGGTTCTAGTTCCCTGACCAGGGACTGAACTTGGGTCCCTTGCCTTGGGAGCTCGAAGTCTTAGCCGCTGGACCACCAGGGAAGTTCCAAAGTATTAGGGTAATAGGAGACTGTTTCAGTAATGGTGTAGCTCTGTGATGGAGATTTATATAGACAATGCAAATGCGTGCTCAGTTGCGACCCATAGACTGTAGCCTATCAGGCTCCTCTGTCCATAGAATTCTTAGGCAAGAATACTGGAGTGGGTTGCCATTTCCTACTGCAGGGGATCTTCCCCGACCCAGGGATCAAACCCATGTCTCCTGTGTCTCCTGCATTGACAGGCAGATTCTTTACCACTGAGCCACCTGGGAAGCCCCAGAGATTGCAAAAGGTATTTTTAAAGATAACTTGTACTTATGATGTTAAATGGAAAAGAAAAAAAAAGAAAAGTTGTATCAGTGCGATCGTCACAATTAGTTTAAGGTGCTTAATATAACACTGGAACGAAACACACGCTGTCTTTTGACAGAGTGACTGTAAAACCGATTGAACTCCGTGCCTCTCAATTATTTAGAAATGTTGGCATTTTGCAGTGTGTCTGTTGATACTTCATTGTGATTTGAAGGGAGCTGATGACAAAGTCCACGAAAGTCATTCCTCCCTAATATATTGGTGTGACTGGGATTTCCAGGATTAGAGTCACTTGTTTGGATTAGGTAGTAAGGACTTCCAGAAGGTCCTTGTCTAGGCTGTTAGGGAGTTGGGGGAAGGGGTGATATTAAGCCATCAACTCACTCCACTCACAGGGCTTTGTTTTCTAGTTGAGTGGGAGCCTGCAGCTGGGTTTCTTGGTCGGTGGTTAGAAGGGGTCTGCTGGTCTCTGAACAAACACGGAGGGTGGGCCGAGTGAGGCTCAGGATGTGGTACCAGAGCAGAAATGCAGGGGTTTGCTTCTGTTGGTTTATTAGAATTTCTGGAGCTTCTGCCTGCCCCCTCCTCCCAGCTTGAGCTGGCCCAGACTCATATCTTTGGGGGGCTGTTCCTAGACTCTGCCTCTCTGTACCCAAGGCTGGTGAAAGCTGGCTTGGAACCTGGGTGCTGGGCCCCAGCTGACTGGGTGGGTGGGGGGTTGAGTGGGGATGGAGGGCAGGCAACAGCCATGCCACATGCACAGCAACCTCCCACCTGTAGGTTCCATTTCAGACGGAGTGAAAGTGGGATGGTTTTTTGCTGGTAAAATGGGACTTTTGGAATTTCATGAAGACACAGGCCCATGTCCGTCTCCTGCCTCCCTCCAATCCCTGCCTACCATGTGCATCCATCCCATCTTGGGAGAGGCTCACAACACACTTTTCTGCCCCAGCCCTTTGTATGTGACATTCCTCCAGAAAACTCCTCTTTCCTTGACTCTAGCAAGGAGAGGGCTGGCTCTCCTTCAGGTACCTATTAAATAGCACCTCCTGAAAGACTCCTCCTCTGACTACTTTATAGAGATCTTGCGTGTGTGCTCAATTGCTTCAGTCATGTCCAACTCTTTGTGACCCCATGGACTGTAGCCCGTCAGGTTCCTCTGTCCGTGGAATTCTCCAGGTAAGAATACTAGAGTGGGTTGCCATGGCCTCCTCCAGGGGATCTTCCCGACCCAGGGATCGAACCTGCATCTCCTGGGGCTCCTGCATTGCAGACGGATTCTTTACCTCTGAGCCTCCCATATCCCAGTTCTCATCATAACTGAGAGACTGTTGGTTTACCTGTTTCTCATCTCCCTTGAGGCTGGTCTCCATGTCTCCTGGAGTGATTGCTGTGTGCCTGGCACTTGAAGTTGCTGTGTGACTGTTTGCTGAATGAATAAATCATAAATGAGTGAATGAAGAGCATGTAAACTGATTCTTAGATTTACAATCACCAGAATGAATGGACAAGTGCTCATTGTGGAATATATGTTATTTGCTAAGTTCTCTGTACAGGACTGTGAAGAAAGCTGAGCACCGAAGAACTGATGCCTTTGAACTGTGGTGTTGGAGAAGTGAGAGTCCCTTGGACTGCAAGGAGATCCAACCAGTCCATTCTAAAGGAGATCAATCCTGGGTGTTCATTGGAAGGACTGATGCTAAAGCTGAAACTCCAATACTTTGGCCACCTCATGCGAAGGGTTGACTCATTGGAAAAGACTCTGTTGCTGGGAGGGATTGGGGGCAGGAGGAGAAGGGGATGACAGAAGATGAGATGGCTGGATGGCATCACCGACTCGATGGACATGAGTTTGAATGAACTCCCGGAGTTGGTGATGGACAGGGAGTCCTGGCATCCTGCAATTCATGGGGTCGCAAAGAGTCGGACATGACTGAGCGACTGAACTGAACTGAACTGAACTGTACAGGCCAGTTGATCTGTTCTTCTTTGCCGAGAATAAAAATGATGGTGATTGGGGTTTACCTGGTGGTCCAATGGTTAAGAATCCTCCTTGCAATGCAGGGGACCTGGGTTGGATCCTTAGTTGCGGATCTAAGATTCCTCATGATGCAGGGCAGCTAAGCCCGTGTACTGGAACTACTAAGCTCGCACGCCCTGGCGCCCGCGAGCCACAACTAGAGAAACTGGCACTGTGCAACGAAGATCCTGTGAGCCACAACTGTGTGCCAATGCAGCCAAATAAATAAATATATATTTTTTATAAAGAATGTTGGTGGTGACAACAGCTAACCTGATTGGGCGAGCTTGACAGGCATTGCCTTTGTCACTGACATACATCTTTTCCTTTAATTTTTCCAACAATGTTGAGAGCTCTGCTAGGAAAGGAACAATGACATTCAGCATTTGAAACAGCCATGTTCAACACTGTTCTCATCATATTTTTGTTCAAATTAGTAAAATTGCATCATCCATTCAGTGATTAACTCCAAATTCAGGGTAGGACGGAAATAAAAATGACGATGGATCTTGTGGAATAGTCATTTACATACTTTATTTAGACAGAATAGTTTTAATAATTCTAAAACTTTTAAATAACTGTTGAATTGAAAACAGCATTATTTTACCAATGAACCCTTTATTCTTCAGTCTCTTCAGAGCTATGGGTTGCTAGGCAACTGAAGACCAGAGTCCTCTAAACTTGTTGAGTTATTGCCCAATCACAGCCCTGGTGGATAGGAACAAATCAACAAGGATAAAAACATGCCCCAGAATGATTATAATAATTCAGTGATTATCCCAATTGCATTCTAGAGAATCACATTTATTCCAAACCATATGCTCATTCTCTTTATTTTTTTACTAGGTCACGGGAACAGCTTTTATCTAAATTATCTTTAACTGTGGATTCTCATTATAATTCTCAAAAAGTAAATTATTTTAAATTAGTTTCAGTTGGAAAATAGCCCACAATGCTTTGATTTGTGATGAACCATAGGCTCTAAGTAGGTCACAATCATCAAGACCAGATTTGGTAGGAGATTTTTTGGTTTGTTTGTTTTTTTCCCCTGCAGATTGTGACCCACGAAAATTGGGTCTGGGGGCAGTATGCCAGGAGTCAGACAGGTCCCAGGGCAGCTCTGTCACTCTCTGGGCAGCTTTGGACAGGTTTCTTAAACTCGGTCAGCCTCAGTTTTTTCATCTGTAAAATGGAAAAACAACAGCATCTCCCTTAAACAGGAAGCTTCTGTAATGGATGGGATCCAAGAAGTGCCTTGTGGTCAGATGATGGAAACTTTGTAAATTTTTTATGTCATCCTAAAGACACTGGGGAGCTTTTGGAGAGTTTATAGAGACCCCTTCTCTTTCCTGCCATCTTTCACCACCCCCACTGATAACCAGAGGCTTATTTGGGTCTGGGGGCTCAGCAATCATTGTTTTGATCATCTATTGTGGAGAAACAAATGATCCCCTAAATGTAGTAGCTTAACTCAACAGCCATTTTATTGATTTGCTCATGAACGTGTAATTCAGGCAGGGTGTCCGCTGGGCCTGACTGGGCTGGAGGAACCATTGCAGGGCCATGTGACTGCATGAAAGGCAGGTTGGTGCTGGCTTTTGGCTGGATGCTCTGCGGGCTGTAGCCGAGACCTCTGTCTTCCTTCAGGTGACTTCTCTGTGGGGCGGAGTGGGCTTCTCACAGCATGGCAGGCCCAGGTGAGTGGGACTTTTAGCGGGCTTCCCCCAGGGCAGAAATGCTGAAGCCTCCGGGCTTCTTAAAGTGGAAGCCCAGGCCTGGCACAGTGTCACTTCCCCTGTAGGCTGTGGGTCGAGGCAGATCAGAGCTCCAGTCCAGACTAAAGAGGAGGGGTCTACATAAGGCCTCGGTGGTGGGAAGGTGGCTGGCTCATTGACTGCCTTCACAGTAATAGTCCACTGGAACCATCCTGCTTGCTTTCCGAGTTCGGCCTCCAAGTCTCTGGGCAATAAATGCCTTCTTCCCTCTCCTGATATGTTCACATTGTGAGAATTAAACATCATACCTACACATTGCAAAGTGCCTCTGGTTGAGAACCACTGGTCATATATATGTTCAAGGGCTGGTGGATAGGCAGTGTGGTTGTAAAGGGTACTTAGCAGAGTGCCTGGCACAGGGTGAGTGACAGACATGCTTGTGTCATCACCACCATCACCATCACCATCACTATTATCATCATGGCTCTAATCCATCACCGTCATCACCAAATCATCATCACGGTACCATCACTATTACCATCGTCACCATCACTATTACCGTCACCACCCCACATCATCACAATCACCACCATCACCATCACCATCACTATTATCATCATGGCTCTAATCCATCACCGTCATCACCAAATCATCATCATGGTACCATCACTATTACCATCGTCACCATCACTATTACCGTCACCACCCCACATCATCACAATCACCATCATCACCATCACCATCATCGCCACCCCTGTAATCATCATTATCATTACAAATTTAACTTTCCTGGACTAATCTGATAACCCAATTATTTCTTTTCCCTTTCCTCTTTAGGAAAACGTGCTTTGATTTCTAAACAACCAACTTAAAATTTTATGCGCAACGGATTTTCAAGTTGAGGAAATCATAGACGTCTTTACACTGCACTCTCTTTGACATTTATAATTTATGGATTCTGTGATTTCTTGGCCAATACTGGATAACTATTAAAAGTAAGAGCTCTAATTATAGGGGAGATAGCAAAGTGTCAGAATACCCACTTTGGAATTCAGACTTTAAAATTACTTACCACTGACAGATGACCAAAGACTTCCAAGCCTCATTTTCCACATCCATAAAATGGGAGTAACTCTGTGTCTAGGAAGGTGGTGTAAGACTTAAATAAATTATGTGTAAAAACCACCAACTGAATCACTAATACTTAGTAGGAATTCAGTTGATGAAACTTTGTCATCGGTCTGGATTTTTTTTTTTTTTGTACTTGTTTAGCTATGATATGAGTCATACTTCATGCTATTATATCCTGCAATTAAGATGTTAAATAATTAGCTACCTTGCAAAATAGATTTGTTTCCTTCGTCTGTCTGGAAATTGTTGCCCATGTTTGCATTTTCATAGTTCAGTCTAATGAAAAGCAGTTATATTTACAACCAATCTCCTGTCCTTGTTGATTATCGGGTCTCGACCTTTCCTTGTGGCTGGTTTTCTTGTCATTACTCATTCATTTCTTCACTGTCTTCTCTGTCCTACTTGATGGTTTTGAGATGAAGTGACTGGTATAACTTTTCAAATGCTACTTGCTTAGAGAAGGAAATGGCAACCCACTCCAGTACTCTTGTCTGGAAAATCCCATGGAGGGAGAAGCCTGGTGCAGGCTACAGTCCATGGGGCTGCAAAAAGTCGGACATGACTGAGTGATTTCACTTTCACTTTCTTTAGCTGATTATATCAGTAAGAATAAAAAATAAGATCAGTAACATCTTCCTGAATATTTTAATGACCTCCATGAAATATTTGGCTACAGTTCAATAAGCAAACTTAGGCAATGAAAATTGCCCTTGGTTACTGAGATCAGTCCTGAGTGTTCATTGGAAGGACTGATGTTGAAGCTGAAACTCCAGTACTTTGACCACCTAATGCGAAGAGCTGACTCATTTGAAAAGACCCTGATGCTGGGAAAGATTGAAGGCCAGAGGAGAAGGGGACATCAGAGGAGGAGATGGTTGGATGGCGTCAGCGACTCAATGGACATGAGTTTGAGTAAACTCCTGGAGTTGGTGATGGATAGGGAGGCCTGGCGTGCTGTGGTCGGGGTTGTGAAGAGTCAGACATGACTGAGTGACTGAACTGAACTGAACTATAATTAGAAAATATTGAGTTTTATGCTGAGGTTTTGGAGAGCTAAATAAATACTGCTGCTGCTGCTGCTGCTGCTGCTAAGCTGCTTCAGTCGTGTCCAACTCTGTGTGACCCCATAGATGGCAGCGCACCAGGCTCTGCCATCCCTGGGATTCTCCAGGCAAGAACACTGGAGTGGGTTGTCATTTCCTTCTTCAATGCATGAAAATGAAAAGTGAGACTGAAGTCGCTCAGTCATGTCCGACTCTGTGCGACCCCATGGACTGCAGCCTACCAGGCTGTTCCATCCTTGAGATTTTCCAGGCAAGAGTACTGGAGTGGGTTGCCACTGACTAACCGAGTCTTAATTTAAAAATTCTATGCGTAAGGTTTCTTAGGAAATTTCAGTCTAGAGTCTGCTGAATTTTACACTGAGGTTGGGGGGAAGAGTGCAGGATAAATTTATAAACTAGTCTTGAAATATGTTCTCACCTGTTCAAATGTCACTTTCATTCTAAACACAGTGTAGCCTTTAGCCATGGCCTTTAGATTTGCAATTCTTGGAACTGTCTCTTCTCATGAGCCAGCTCCCCACCCCTCATCTTGCTTACATTTTGAATGATTTCTGTTCCCCTCTAACATGATTTTCTCTGGAATGTGTGCATAGCATCTGGCAATCTGTCGTGCCTGTTTCCAATTTCTTGAGATGACATTTGCTAAACTAAAAAAAATATATATATATATAATTGTGTTTTTATAATTATAAACGTATTATGTGATGCGTGGGTTTTAGTGGAGGGTGTAATATTCCATAACCTGCTTAATGAACTCCACTGAATTTGAATGAGGAAATGGGATAAGGATTCCCAAAGTTTGAAAGAATAATGCTCCTGAGAGAAACTTGCTGAGTCTCCTCTCGGATGGTGTTCCATGGCTTCCCCAGGACTCAGGAACTGAGTTAGGTAACTATGTGAAAGATATAGGATTTACTTAATAAATGACCGAGATGGGTTTTGGTCATCCACAGATGACTAGGGAGGAATTTACTATAAATCATGTAGTCTATAGGATACCTGGTTGTTTGAGTTTGGATGCTCTTCTCTACGAGGGACCAAACTCCTTCTCTTAGAACATCACTGACGTAGAGGAGTAATACCAGGTGGAGAAAGCATGGCCTTGACCTCTCACTTTATCTCTCACCGTGATCTGAGAGTCAGTGGTTCTTCTGTGGGCATTAATATTCTCAGGTGCAGCCAGTGAACTATTACACTCTTATGGTACCAAGGATGGGATGTTTAGGATCTATGACTTTGTGTTAGAATCTGGGCACGGTCTATTGTTTCTCCACCCTTTTGCTTACTTGTTCAGGTCAGTTGCCTCATAATTTTATCCGTGGTTTTTTGGAGGTGGAGTGTGCCAGTCTTTGAGAGCTGACTGCTAGGTTTTCCAGTCACTTGATGTCATGCTGGTAATTTGAAATTGGCCATGGTGGGACTGTTGGCACCATAGAAATTAGCAGAGGTTTCAGATCAGGGCTCCTTCCCCCCAGAGAGCTGGTTGTTAAGCTTTTATTGGCACACGACTATGTATACCTCTCCTTTGGAGATTCTATCAGGTTGTGGATTAATAGTTTCTTCAATTCCTTGATACCTGCCCATCCTCCCCACTTTTACCCCTCCTGTCCAAGCTAACCTCTTCACGAAGGCAGGCTTCATCAAGGTATCCTCAGCTACTCACACAGCACCCTAGCACATAGTAGGTTTAATTGGATATTCATTGGCTGAATATCCACTGGTCTTTTGGAACTGTTCTCTGTTCTTCTCACATTCTCCAATTTGTACACTTGTTGGAAAAGGAATTTGTTTGACCATTATGTTCAAGAGAAATGATATTGCTGAGAAAGATAAGCTATATGAAAAGTTAGTTTTGTCAAAAAGTTAAATAAGCCCCTTGACTGATTTTGTAGCCACTGGTACACAGCATTGCTTGAAAGGGCACATAGACATTGCCTGTTTACCTCTGGTGGGGAAGATGCAGGCTTTAGCCTGCCTAGTGTTCCAGTGTTGGACAAAGTTACCAGCCCATCAGATTCAGCACTTGTGTGATGCCTATGCTTCCAATGAAGGATGAAATTAGCAATGACATGGGCATCTGGGGGTCAGTGGTTCTTCTCCAGTCATTGCTGATTACCAGTTGCATCCAGTTTGCTATGTAGGACACAGGAGTCACTAGCAAGAGTGAGATCCATGGACCATTTAACACAAGAGTTGGCCAACAGGATCCCCAAGGATGTACCATGGGAAGATGCTCTCTTCTCTGATACGGCTTTATAGATGAGGTCTTTCTGAATAGCCACCCATGTTAATTACTATTAACAATGGTGCCAAATGTCTAGACTCTTTCTTAGCCCTTTTTCTTACATACCTGGGACCATGTCTTGAGATGAAGGAGTTTCATACTGTTATTACTCTATGTGAACATTGAATTTCCCTTTATTTGTCCTATTCTTGAAGTTGTACAGGGTGCCTGCCCCCGTAGTCTAGTATTTTAGGATTTGGTGAACGAATCCAGAATCATTTATGATCATGTGCTTCATGATTATGAAGGTTTGAATCAGATGTCTTCCAATTCTGCAGTTGGAGGAGACCTAACGAAAAAATTTTGTTTAAGTTTTATCTGTGCTAGGTCCTCATTGCTGTGCTCAGGCTTTCTCTAGTTGCAGTACATGGGCTTCTCATTGCCATGGCTTCTCCTGTTGGGGAGCTTGGGTTCTAGGCACATGGGCTTCAGTAGTTGCAGCAGGAGGGCTCAACAGTTGCGGCTGGTGGGCTTTAGAGTGTGAGGTCAGTAGTTGTGGCGCAGGGGCTTAGTTGCCCTATGGCACATGGAATCTTCCTGGACCAGGGATTGAACCCGTGTCCCCTGCATTGGCAGGAAGATTCTTTACCACTGGACCACCAGGGAAATCTGAGACCTAACTTTTACAGCCTTTTTTTCTAGTGAGTCAGATTGCTTTCATTGCACAGCAGGACCCTCTAGAGTAAAAGTGAATCACCCCATTTTTTTAATGTGAGAGGGTTTGGGCCAGCTGTGCTCCTGAGGAATGAAGGAATCTGCCTCAGGTTCGATGTGAGAGATATTGGGACAGGTGATCAGTGCACTAATTTGCCACATAATGAAGCTCAGTTTTGAGTGAGTGGCAGATGGGCAAGCAAATGCAGAAGAGTCAAAGGAAACATGAAGACAGTTGCCGAATGTGATCTAAGACCAGATGAACCATTAGGCAAGCAGAACAGGCATTAGTGGGTTTTGAGACTCTTTCTGCCTAGACGTATGTCTGGACAATAAGGTTCTGTGGATGAAGTACCCATTATGCCTGAGATAACTATTTCTGTCAGACTCTGTGTTGGTACTCATGTATGGATGGTTTTCCAGTAGTCATGTATGGATGTGAGAGTTGGAGCTTTAACAAATGGTTATAATTGTGTTTTCAATCTTCAAAAAACATGGACTAGGCTAGGATTAGTAGAGAGAGATGTTCCCATGAGAAACTTTGCACAAGTGAAATTAAAGATCGATGAAATTCTTTTATAATAATATTTTCATATTAAAGATGTTTAAAAATATAATTTAGTGTCTTTTATAAAAGGTTTTCTTTTTGATGTGGACCATTTTAAAAGTCTTTGTTGAATTTGATACAGTATTGTTTGTTTTGTGTTTTTGGTTTTTTTGTCTGTGAGGCATGTGGGTTCTTAGCTGCTCGCCCATGGATGGAGCCCTCACCCCCTGCATTGGAAGGTAAAGTCTCAATCACTGGATCACCAGGGAGGTCTCATTTAGTACCTTTTATAACTACTCATTCCTTCTCCCCTTACGTACCTTACTGTTTAAGGAAGAATGTGAAGATGAATTCTTGGACTATCTTAGGGTGAAATTACAGTGAAAGATGATTTGCACCCTAAATATCAGAGTAATTTCCCCCTCCTTTCTCCTCTGATAGTCTTGCTCGGGAATAGACTCCAGGCCGGCACTTTGTTCCTGGTGGGCAGAGAAGTGGTGCTATCAGGAATATTCAGGAAGGAGGATTCTCACATACGGTGAATCTTTCACGCTGTGTGTGGTGTGAGACTGAAATCCTCATAGGCTATGGAGGGAACCTTAGGGAGCCTGGAAAGTTCTCACTCTGCCTGAGAACAGTGTGCACTCTGTCCGCCTGCTCCTTGGATCCATTTGAAAGAGCTCTCAATGCCTTTCTGCATCATTTCCCAGCAATCACTTTGTATATCCTTCTAACTGTGACTGTTGGTATCTTTCTGTCAATCACTTCCCCCCCTAGTCTCTGTACAGGGCACCTGTGTGATGTATGGCCTGTGGCTGCTGAAATATACTCATATTGCTTTTTTTCTGAGGCCTTAAGTTCCAGAGACGATTCGGGATTAGCAGAACTGAGGTGGTTGGCAGAATTTGATGCCTTCTGGTTGAACAATGCTGGTCTAGGTTTTGCAAAACCACTTCGCCCATTAGTGCCTCTTGGGTGACCTGATTTCCTTAGCCTCGTCTGCCCAGTCTTTTCAGTTGCCACTACCTGAATTCTCCAAACATCCTTAAGTCTCAGAACAGCCCCTCCCAATGCAATGCATTTGTTTCTGTTCAGAAAATGTTATAGGTTTTACCTTAGCTTGTTTTATCTAAGTTCAGTTCAGTTGCTCAGTCATGTCTGACACTTTGCAACCCCCCATGGACTTAGCACGCCAGGCTTCCCTGTCCATCACCAACTCCCGGAGCTTGCTCAAACTCATGTCTGTCGAGTTGGTGATGCCATGCAACCATCTCATCCTCTGTCGTCCACCACAGTTCAAAAGCATCAGTTATTCAGCACTCAGCCTTCATTATGGTCCAACTCTCACATCCATACATGACTACTGGAAAAACCGTAACTTTGACTAGATGGACCTTTGTCGGCAAAGTAGTGTCTCTTCTTTTTAATATGCTGTCTAGGTTGGTCATAGCTTTTCTTCCAAGGACAAGCATCTTTTAGTTTCATTGCTGCAGTTACCATCTGCAGTGATTTTGGAGCCCAAGAAAAATAAAGTCTGTCACTGTTTCCATTGGTTCTCCATCTATTTGCCATGAAGTGATGGGACTGGATGCTATCATCAAGAGGCTCTTCAGTTCCTCTTCACTTTCTGCTTTAAAGGTGGTGTCATCTGCATATCTGAGGTTATTGATATTTCTCTTGGCAATCTTGATTCCAGCTTGGGCTTCATTCAGCCCAGCATTTCTCATGATGTATTCTGCATAGGAGTTAAATAAGCAGGGTGACAATATACAGCCTTGACATACTCCTTTCCCAGTTTGGAACCAGTCTGTTGTTCCATGTCTTGTTCTAACTGTTGCTTCTTGACCTGCATACAGATTTCTCAGGAGGCAGATAAGGTGGTCTGGTATTTCCATCTCTTGAAGAATTTTGCAGTGTACTGTGATCCACACAGTCAAAGGCTTTAGCATAGTCAATAAAGCAGAAGTAGATGTTTTTCTGGAATCCAAAGTAGTTTTTAAAAAAATATATATATATATACAAATGGGGCTTCCCTGGTGGCTCAGTGGTAAAGAACCCATCTGCCAATGCAGGAGACACGGGTTTGATCCCCGGTTGGGAATATCCCTTGGAGAAGGAAATGGCAACCCAACTAGAGAAAGTTTGTGCAGCAACAAAGACCCAGTGTAGCCAAAAATAAAAATTAAAAAAAAAAAAAGAGAGAGAGAGTAAAGAGGAGACACAGGTGGAGCAGTTTCCAGAACAGGAGCCCATCAGTCATTTCCTCCCTGATGGGTGAACCGAGATGGCTGAGGTGAGACTTGAGTGCCGTCCCTTTGGTGAGATAACAAGATTGCTTCCTGATGATTATGGAGGGAGACAGCAAGCAAGGAGAAGTCAGGAGAGCCTGTGTCTTTTGTCTCCTCTGGCCCATCCTCTGTGCTTTCTGCCACCTTGAAGTCTAGCTAACTTCTGGACAGTAATGAGGCAGAAACTTGACAGCACAGATAAGCTCCCTGTCTACAGGTTCTCTGAACTGAACCACAGTGAATGCAGGCCCAGGATCAGAGCTGACAGTGGCTGGCAGATTGTGGGTGTGGAAGGGGCAGGGAGTGGGACTTGTGGGGTTAAAAAAGGCAGACAGTGGAGCTGGGTCTATCAGGCTGATCTATCAGCTACAGCAGCTCAGAAGCTCCTCCTCTGACCGGCCCAGTGAAAACAATAAAGCTTCCTCTGTAAGACTGATTTGTCTTCATGGGAGGAAGGTGTCTTTGGTGACTTCTGTTGTGAAGCATAGTGTGTACTGACCCTCCAGTGTACTTTCAAATTAGATTCGTTTTCATATATCCCTGGCTGGCCCCACCCCAACCAACATGAAGACTCACAAATGTCACCCTCTGTGTCAACCATCCCCTGATTGCCACCTGGGGTTAAACAGTGTAACAGGATCAACACCTTCCAGGATGGTGTGATTTTTATATAAAAGACGAGCTTTATGGGCAGATAATGATACCAATGGCTGTGAGTGTCCTTCACTTCTTAGCTTCCCTTCTAGTGGCATGTCACTCTGAAGGCGACAAGTAAAGGCAGAGGTCACCATCGTTCGGTTGTGTCCAACTCTTTGTGACCCCATGAACTGCAGCATGCCAGGCTTCCCTTCCTTCACTATCTCCCAGACCTCACTCAAACTTATATCCATGGAGTCAGTGACATCATCCAACCATCTCATCCTCTGTCTCTCCCTTCTCCTCCTGTCTTCAGTCTTTTCCAGCATCAGGGTCTTTCCAAATAAGTCAGCTCTTCTCATCTTGACCAAAGTACTGGAGCTTCAGCATCAGTCTTTCCAACGAATAGCCAGGGTTGATTTCCTTTAGGATTGACTGGTTTGATCTGCTTGCAGTCCAAGGGACTCTCAAGAGTCTTCTCCAGCACCACAGTTTGAAAGCATCAATTCTTCGGCACTCAACCTTCTTTAGGGTCCAACTCCCACATCTATACATGACTACTGGAAAAGCCATAGCTTGACTAGATGGACCTTTGTCGGCAAAGTAATGTCTCTGATTTTTAATATGCTATCTAGTTGGTCATAGCTTTTCTTTCAAGAAGCAAGCATCTTTTATTTTCATGGCTGCAGTTGCCATCTGTAGTGATTTTGGAGCTCAGAAAAAAAAAAAGTCTGTCACGATACCTTAGATCTCAGTGCTTTGGAAACTAGACACTTCTTCTGGCTGCTTGACATATATTGGCCAAATAAAACCCAATGGCAGGTGGATGGTAAGCTCCATGAAAGTAGGCATCCACAAGGTTTCCCCTCACCCCCAAATCTAGCTGTTGCCATCACTGTTAGTGCTCACAGTTATTCGTGGATAAATGAGCAGGTGTGACCTGATTAAGGCATAAGCCTGGTGAACACCCCTCCAAAGAGTGGAGCACAGAGGAGGAAGAGGGATTTGGACCACTTACTAGTTCAGAGGAGAAGGGTCAGGGCAAGGCCGGGGCACATCTAGAAACAGATGACCTCGAGTTTGTGCACTTTGAGAAGAATTTAATAAGGTAGCCATTTGCATGGAAGTGGGCAGGATGTAGAACAAGCCACAGGGGCTGCTGCAGTGACCCAGGGCTAACGATGGCTGCTGTATTGTCACAGGTCTGAGGGGTGAGGGAGGGAGGAGCAGATCTTGAACCTGGAGACCAAAGTGATGGAGTGAGAGCCCTTCATGGATGGAGGCGGCCAGCCTGGGGAGAGTTGCTTGGGGGAGCTGGCCCTATAGACACTCTTCCCTCAGCCTCCTCCCTCCTTCGCTGTGGGCTCAGCCAGTGCCCCTGCGGTCAGAGGCAAGGGAGCCTGGGCACCAGCCCGCAGGTAGCTGCCCCTGCCCACCTCAGCACTGGGGCAGGATGTTCCCGCTTGGTCTGTCACTTTTTGCACAACTCTCTGTGGTTCATGACGGACTTGAACAACAGGCATTGGCGTCTCCATCTCCTTGGGCGTCGTGTGCCTGAGATCAGCTTAGGAGGGGTCAGTGGTGGGTTTTCCCAAAAGATTCTTTTGCAAAGACGTGGCCACTGGGTGAAGGAATATTTAGCAAATAGTTGACAGTCTTGGGAAATGGTCTTTTCCAAAAATGGCTGCAACAATATTTCTGGTCCCATAGATATTTCTAGAAATGTGCCACTCTTCCATTGAGGTGTTGAGTCCATATCTCTTCCCCTTAAACACGTGCAAGCCTTGTGACTGCTTCTGTGAAGAGAGTGTGACTTCTGGGTTAGAAGAGGTCTCACAGCTCTCCACCTCTTCTCTGTTCCTCTGTCTCTCTCTCTGTACCTTTAGAGCCCTCAGCTGCCATCTTAGAAGTCTGGCTTCTTTGAGCCTGCCATGCTGGGGAGACTACACTGAGACCGAGAGAGATGTCCCAGGTCATGAGACTGAGCGAGTCTGCATGCAAGCCCAGCCTAGCTTTGACTTCTGATGCCAAGTAGAGCAGAGATGGGCTGTTTCTGCTGAGCCTGACTCAAATCATATGTTTGTGGTCAAAGTCAATGTTATCATTTTTTTTAAGCCTCGATTTTGGCCTGGTTCATTTCGTGCCAATAAATAACAATCAGAAGGAGTCACCTTCGAAGCTGCTGGTTGAAGTTTTGATTCCTTTCCTCTTACCAATGATTTCTGCAAATTCGTCTTGCTTTCCTCCCACAAAGCAGAGAGTTTTGAAGTCTAGTAACAGCTGATGTTGTTCATGTCTGTGTCAGACACTGGGCTCAGGGCTTTACCTTTGTTATTTCATGTGAATTCTCACAGCTCGGTAAGGTCTCTTATTACTGTCCCTTGAGCAGCAAACAAAGAAACGGATATGGAGACGAGGTAGTGATTATCTTCCCAGACTGAACCTGGCACCTGGACCCCAGGACCCATGCATTTCTCACATGTAAAGTCTTAAAAAGCAGAGTTCTCCGTGAAGTCTGGAGACTGTAGCCATTCATTCAGTGAGTATTGATTGAGCACCAGTAAGTGGCAGACAGTGTGCTTGGTGGTGGGCAGAGGGCAGTGAGCAAAACAGACAAGACTCCTGCTTTCTTGGAGTTTATCTTCTAGTTCAGGGAAGACAGTAAACAGGTAAATAAACTAGAAAATAGCAGACGGTGCAGTGCAGAGGATGAAGTGAAGTGGCCATGTGGTAGGGGAATGGCTGACTCCACTGGCAGGAGATGGCTTTTAACCTGAAAAGTGAATTTTAAGGAGCCAGAGAGGAGACTTGGAAATGTTGCTTACAGCAGGAGAAAGCTTTGCTGGCTTACATAAGACAAGCCTGGCACGTTTAAGTGCTCAAAGGAAATCCAGTGTGTCTGGAGCACCATGGACTCCAGGTGGGTCTGAACCTGCCTCTCATTGAGTGATGGTTACGTGGACAGCAGCAGTTTCATCATCCATTGGCAGTCTTAAAAATTTGTTTATGATTTATTTACTTATTTTTGGTTTTTTGGTTTCCTTTGCTGTGTAGGAGCTTTTAATTAGGTGCCGTTTGTTTATTTTTATTTCCATTACTCTAGGAGATGGATCTTCCAAAATATTACTAATTTATGATTTATGTGAAAGAGAGTTCTGCCTGTGTTTTCCTCTAGGAGTTCTGTAGTATCTGGTTTTTCATTTAGGTCTTCAATCTGTTTTGAGTCAGCAGTAAAGAATCTGCTTGCAATGCAGGAGATGCAAAAGATGTAGATTCTATCCCTGGGTTGTGAAGATCCTCTGGAAAAGGAAATGACAACCCACTCCAGTGTTCTTGTCTGGGAAATCCCACGGACAGAAGGAGCCTGGCGGACTACAGTCCATGGGATCACAAAGAGTCAGACGTGACTTTGCAACTGAGCAATGGTGTTAGACTGTGTTCTAAAAAAAAAAATCTTAAAAAATGAGACAAACAAACTTATTTACAAAACAAAAATAGACTCACAGACAGAAAACAGACTTATGGTTACCAAAGGGGAGAGGGGAAGGGAGGGACAAATTAGGAATTAGGATTAACAGACACATGCTACTATATATAAAATAGATAAGCAAGATGCTGTTGAATATAGTTTCTTGTGCTGTACAGCAGTATAACACAGGGAACTATATTCAGTATCTTGTAATAACATATAATGGAAAAGAATCTGAAACAGAACACACGCACACCACACACACATATATAAAACTGAATCACTTTCTATACACCTGAAACTAACACAGCATTGTAAATCAACTACACTCCAATAAGAAAAAAACTAGAAATATGGAAAAGGTATAAAAAGGAAGAAAAAAATGAGCCCCCAGGTAACTACTATTATCATTTCACACATTTTGCCAGTCTTTTTCACTGTGCCTTTTTTTCATAGTTGAGATCAGATGTGGCCTGTCCAGTACAGTAGACAGTAGCCATGTGTGTATGGTTATTTAAGATTAAACTAATTGTAAAAAATAATGGTGTGATCACTCACCTAGAGCCAGACATCCTGGAATGCGAAGTCAAGTGGGCCTTAGGAAGCATCACTACGAACAAAGTTAGTGGAGGTGATGGAATTCCAGTTGAGCTATTTCAAATCCTGAAAGATGATGCTGTGAAAGTGCTGCACTCAATATGCCAGCAAATTTGGAAAACTCAGCAGTGGCCACAGGACTGGAAAAGGTCAGTTTTCATTCCAATCCCAAAGAGAGGCAATGCCGAAGAATGTTTAAACTCCTGCACAATTGCACTCATCTCACATGCTAGCAAAGTAATACTCAAAATTCTCCAAGCCAGGCTTCAACAGTACATGAACTGAGAATGTCCAGATGTTCAAGCTGGATTTAGAAAAGGCAGAGGAACCAGAGATCAAATTGCCAACATTCATTGGATCATTGAAAAGTCAAAGGAGTTCCAGAAAAGCATCTATTTCTGCTTTATTGGCTACACCAAGGCCTTTGACTGTGGAAGATTCTTAAAGAGATGGGAATACTAGACCACCTCACCTGCCTCTTGAGAAATCTGTATGCAGGTCATGAAGTAACAGTTAGCACTGTACATGGAACAACAGACTTGTTCCAAATTGGGAAAGGAGTATGTTAAGGCTATATATTGTCACCCTGCTTACTTAACTTATATGCAGAGTACATCATGTGAAATGCTGAGCTAGATGCAGCACAAGCTGGAATCAAGATTGCCGGGAGAAATATCAATAACCTCAGATATGCAGATAACACCACATTTGTGGCAGAAAACAAAGAAGAACTGAAGAGCCTCTTGATGAAAGTGAAAGAGGAAAGTTAAATAATTGGCTAAAACTCAACATTCAAAACACTAAGATCATGGCGTCTGGTCTCATCACTTCATGACAAATAGATGGGGAAACAATGATAGACTTTATTTTCTTGGGCTCCAAAATCATTGCAGATGGTGACTGCAGCCTTGGAATTAAAAGATGCTTGCTCCTTGGATGAAAAGCTATGAGCAACTTAGATAGTATATTAAAATGCAGAGACATTACTTTGCCAACAAAAGTCCGTCTAGTCAAAGCTGTGGTTTTTCCAGTAGTCATGTATGGATGTGAGAGTTGGACTATAAAGAAAGCCAAGTGCTGAAGAATTGATGCTTTTAAACTGTGGTATTGGAGAAGACTCTTGAGAGTCCCTTGGACTGCAAGGAGATCCAACCAGTCCATTCTAAAGAAAATCAGTCCTGAATATTCATTGGAAGGACTGATGTTGAAGCTGAAACTCCAATACTTTGGCCACCTGATGTGAATAACTGACTCATTGGAAAAGATCCTGATGCTGGGAAGGATTGAAGGCAGGAGGGGAAGGGGACGACAGAGGATGAGATGGCATCAACGACTAGATGGACATGAGTTTGAGTCAACTCTGGGAGTTGGTGATGGACAGGGAAGCCTGGCATGCTGCAGTCCATGGGGTCGCAAAGAGTTGGACTTGACTGAGCGACTGAACCGAGCTGGAAAAAAAGAAAAGAAAAGAAAATTCAGTCCTTCAGTCCCAGTAGCCACACTTCAAGTCCAATAGCCATTGTGGCTGGTGGCTACCATATGGACAGTGCAGAATAGAATCTTTCTATCACAGAAAGTTCTAGTGGACAGTGCAGTGCTAAACACAAGCCTGCTTCTGGACTTTCAAGTGTAAGAATTTTTTTTCTTAGTGCATTTGTGGTTTCTATAAAATTGTACTGCAGAATCGATGGTGCCTACTGTTTATTTAGTGCCTACTGTTTATTTAGATACGCGTGGCTCAGGCAATAACATCAACTTCTCTTTACTTGGGAAGCCCCATGGAATATCTGTTTCATTCCCACAGTCGAGCTTATCTGATGTTTTGAATGCTGCAGGTGTATTTTCCCAGGGGTGCACACCAGCTCTTTCTCTAGAGTCTTGGTGGCATTCTCCATGAGATGAATGAGCCTAGCCGGAATTGTTGTTGTGTAATTGTTAAGTTGTGTCTGACTCTTGGCCACTCCATGGTCTGTACCCAGCAGGCTCCTGTGCCCCTGAGATTTCCCAGGCAAGAATATTGGAGTGGTTGCCATTTCCTTCTCCAGGGGATCTTCCCAACCCAGAGGTCGAACCCAGGTCTCCTGCATTTCCTACACAGAAAGCGGATTTTTTATTGCTGAGCTATTAGGGAAGCCAACTATTAATAACAAGGACCTATTGTTTTAGCACGGGGAACTCTACTCAATACTCTGTAATGACCAATAAAAATTAATAAAAAATGTTGTGATCTTTTCCCCATTTCTTCCTTTTCATGCCTCAGTTGCTTCTCAGGTCTGTTCTTGTTTGGTATGGAGACCGTGTACCCTTTCCCAATCGAGGTGTTAGAAGCTTCTCCTTCACCTTCTGTGCAAACAAAGTCATGCACAGTCTGCCTGGACACTGTTTCCTTGGACGAGTATGAAAGCAGATTGGATTAAGGCTGTGTGAAAGCATCCTGGGTCTGTACCCTGCCCCTGGGGCAGCCTCTCAAGGAGGCGTCTCATTCGAGGCCGAACCCACTGAAGCAGCAGCGCCTCTCACAGCTGCCTCCTCTGGTTGGAAAGCCTGTGTCTGAAGGGGGCTGGACACCATCTCGAGAGCACGGCCTCAAATCCTCTCTATTCTGTAAAATACACTAAGTCTGGCTAAAGTGACGGACACCGTTTGGCATAGTTTGGGCTTCAGAAACTCTCAGTGCTCCAGCGCATGTCTTTTGTTGGCTACAGGATGGCATCAGTGCTCTGCGTTCAGGGTCCCCAGATGACATGTCATCTCCTGTGGACCCCTCCGTGGCCACATTTGCAGACTGCTCTGTTCACATTCCAGTGTGGGGGCTGGAGCTTGTAGTGACCTCGACTGAGAGACACTGACCCATCTCTGCTTTTTCCAGACCCACCTGCCTACCTACCCCCTCCTTCCTTCTTCTCCCTCTTTTCTTTCTTCCTTTCCTCCCCCCTCCTTCCTTATTACATTAACATTTTACTCTCTCTCTTTTGTTACACACTTAGTATAATTGTGTTGCTGAAAACGTTTAAGACATATGGAAGTATCTCAGCTGTCACTTTAATACACAACACCCTTGTCAGAAAAGGCAGAAGACAAGCCTGGGGGACACAGAACTCTGACATGGCTGTCATTTATTGGGACATGTATGATGGTGTAACTGTGCCCTAAATTGTGAAAGCATAATACCAAAGAAGCAATTAAGAAAAATGCTAGTGTTAAACATGGGCACCCCCATGTACATGACCCTGAACAATTTCTGTAATAGTCATTAAAGGTATCTGTTTGTTCCCATGAACTTTTTAATTAAAACCTTTATGCTCAGGGACTTCCTTAGTGGTCCAGTGGCTGAAACTCTGGGCTCCCAATGCAACGGGACCAGGTTGGATGCCTGGTTGGGGAACTAGATCCCACATGCCACTACTAAGAGTTCGCATGCTGTAACTAAAGATTCTAACGTCACAACAAAGATGGAAGATTCCACATGCTGCAGCTAAGACCTGGCACAACCGAATATGTAAAATAAATAAATAAATAAATATTAAAAAACCCAAACAAAACCCCACTATACTCAGCGTTACCGAAGACATAGGTTTGTCAGAAGCTGTCTGCTGGCTCATCTGTTGCTTCCTTTCCCCAGGTTGTTATGTGTCACTTCATGGAGTGGTCAGACCACAGTGCTCTTTTGGGCAGGTTTCTCTGCATCTTGATGGACAGTGCTGGGTGGTCACTTCCAGTTGGCAGTGACTCCAGTGGGCATTTTGTTGCTGATGACTCCTGGTTGCTATAGTCCTGCTGAAAGGAAATGTTGGACAGGAGTCATTTTCTGGGCCGTTTGTGACAGAACAGAGTTTGGGTCATCCTGCCCCCTGAAGCTTTTCTGTGTTTGATGTAGAGGACAAGTGAAGGGCAGCTGAGTGCTTGTTTGAGCATCAGACACAACATGGAGATGTTTTGGAGATAGTCTTAGATTAATCACCAGGCTTCTCTGGTGACACGTTTCCCTGAGGATATCAGGTGGCCTCCGTCAAGGTGACTCTTACATGTTCCTGCCCAAATGAAACATTTGTTGGCTTTGTCCTCAGACGACTAGCATTTGGTCAGTTCCTTTCAGGTGTCTGCTGTCTCACTCTAGGCAGATGCTAGAAGGAGCTGTTCCTGTACCAAGTCTCAGAGCTATAAAGTGATGCACCTGGTATTTTTCTAGCTCCCAATAGAATTGTATTAATAGAATCAGGTTACCATTATGCCCTCGGGTTTTAACATTTTATTTAAAATTTTTAAATTGAAGTATAGTTGACTTACAGTGTTGTGTTAATTTCAGGTGTGCAGCAAAGTGATTCAGTTATGTGTGAGTGCTCAGTTGCTCAGTCCTGTCTGACTCTTTGCGATCCCATAGACAGTAACCCGTCAGGCTCCTCTGTCCATGGGATTTTCCAGGCATGAATACTGGAGTGGGTTGCCATTTCCTCCTTCAGGAGATCTTCCCAACCCAGGGATGGAACCCGCTTCTCCTGAATTGCAGACTGATTTTTTATCACTGTGACACCTGGGAAGCCCGATTCAGTTAAACACACATATTATATATGTTTTTTCAGATTCTTTTCCCTTATAGGTTATTACAAAATACTGAGGATAGTTTCCTATGCTGTACAGTAGGTCCCTTGTTGGTTATCTATTTTATATATAGTAGTCTGTATATGTTAATCCCAAACTTCTAATTTATTCCCCCCCCCCTTTTCCCCTTTTGGTAGCCATAAATTTGTTTTCTATATGTGTGGGCCTATTTCTGTTTTCTGTATGAGTTCATTTGTACCATTTTTTAGAGATTCCATATATAAGCAATATCGTATGATATTTGTCTTTGTCTGGTCTACTTCACTTAGTATGATAATCTCTAGGTCCATCCTGTTGCTGCAAATATGCCCTCAGTTTTTATTGAAGGTCATGGGAAGAAATAGCCTTATGGGTTTTTGCTTTCTATAAAACAACTTTTGTGGATGTTGTCTATCATGTTAAATTTATTTAATATAATGATTACACGTGGAAATTTCTTCTGAGTTCAGAGTTGAGGAAATTGTATCTCTCCTGGTGAATTTGTTTGATTCATTTCAGTTCAGTCACTCAGTCCTGTCCGACTCTTTGTGACCCCATGAATCGCAGCACGCCAGGCTTCCCTGTCCATCACCAGCTCCCGGAGTTCACCCAAACTCATGTCCACTGAGTCGGTGATGCCATCCAGCCATCTCATCCTCTGTCATCCCCTTCTCCTCCTGCCCCCAATCCCTCCCAGCATCAGGGTCTTTTCCAATGAGTCAACTCTTCACATGAGGTGGCCAAAGTACTGGAGTTTCAATCAGATAAAAACTACTCAGTGTACCATGTGTCATCTTTACCTTGATATAGATAGTCTGCTAAGGAAAGGCAGAGCTGGATTTGAAGTCAGAATAGAGCCTATATCTAGTGCTGAGTAGGGTGAAAAGACTAAGCACTGACATTTTGGCATTCTTTAACATTGCATTATAACTATTTTGAGGTCAACATTTATTTACATATTCAAATTTTTTATTACATTGTTAATTACATATTGTCCCCATATATTATTTATTTTCTAATTTCGGGCTTCCCTGGTGGCTCAGTTGGTAAAGAATCTGTGTGCAGAGCAGGAGACCTGGGTTTGGTCCCTTGTTTGGGAAGATCCCCTGGAGAAAGGAACGGCGATCCACTGCAGTTTTCTGTTCTTTTTCTTTTTCCACTCCAGTATTCTTGCCTGGAGAATTCCATGACTGGTGGGCTACAGTCCATGGGGTCTCAAGGAGTTGGACACGACTTAGCGACTAGCATTCAACAGATGCTTTAGAGAATCACTTAAAAAATCATGGCGCTGTTGGCTGTTTTAAGTTTCTGTTTTTGATGACTTGTCCGTTTCCTCTGCTCTTTGTGGTGCTCTGCAGCTATGCTGGCCAGCTCTGTCCCCTGCCTGCCCTGACTACTCGTGGAGTTGGTGATCAACACTTAAAACAGTGACTGGCTTTCCTAGCGTCTTCTGGCACTATGACTTTCTTTCTTTTTGATCCTTCTTTAATGAATGTCTTAAATCTGGCAAGACTTGTCTTGAATTCATTTTCTTACCTTGATGACTTTTCTTAGGATCTCCACTTGGGTCATCTTAGGAGAGCTTCTTAGCTCACAGGCTTTCAAAACCTGGTCTAGATGGACAGTAGCATCAATTCTCATACAAGAGGAAATCCACTCTAGTGAGAGATTCATGGTCCCCAAGAAAACGTGACCTGAGAAGCTGGTTAGGGAACCAGTCCACAAATTAAAGAACCTGACTTGAAGTTGCTTGAGTTATTTGACAGAAGGAGGGGAGTGTTGTTTTACTATTTTTCCTGATAAAGAATTTTCAAGTTTGCTCAGAGGACTAGTATAGCTTTCTTTTTTGCCCCAGAGTTCAATTTCATTTTCTTTTTCATTTCTTTAGAAGTTAAAAATTATATGTTCTTAAAGCTTAAAGGGAATTGCCAAGAAACTGGGAAGACAGAGTAAGACACCAGGTGTCCTGACCCAGGCCCCGAGCTTTTTCATTGCATGACTTCGTGGCCTCAGGCCAGAGTGATGTGACCCTTTCTTCTACCCGGTAAAGGACTCCACTGATCTTTGCAGAATGCTTTGTTTTCACTTTGGGTGCCAGTTTTTTTTTTTTTTTTTTTAAAGGAAGACAGTGTGAAATAGACTTATCATGGACATTGGGATCAATTTCTAGATCCTTTATTTGTCATTTTAAAGTCAAATTACTGAGCTCCTTTGTGCTTCTACGTGCCTCTCTGGGGACAAGCATAATGAGCTGGTCTTTTTTTTTTTTTTTTGGTGAGGGGAGGTATAATTGCTTTACAATGTTGTGTTAGTTTCTGCTGCACAGTGAAGTGAATCAGCTACGTGTAAACATATATCCTCTCCCCACCCCGCCACTGGCCCGACTGCCCTAGCCTTGGACCTCCCTACACTCATCCTTCTCAACTCTTGCAAAAAAAAATTGCAGAGGAATAGCTAGCCTCTTTGGTCAGTTTTTTTAAAAAAAAATTTCATATTTTTCTTTAATATTTATTTAGTTACTTGGCTGTGCTAGGTCTTACTTGCAGCATGGGGATCTTTAGCTGTGGCATGTGGGATCTAGTTCCCTAACCAGGGACTGAACCCAGGCCCCCTGCATTGGAATTGTGGAGTCTTAGCCACTGGACCACCAGGGAAGTCCCTTTTTGGTCAATTTTTTATTGCTGCTTCTAGAGTGGGGCTCTTCGCAGAGGATGTGTCTGCTGGCTCAGTTGTTGGCCATACCATTCTTGATGCTCCGGACAGTACTTACATCCCATCAGTGTATGTAAAATGGCTCTTAGTGAAAGCTGTATTTATTTTAGCAATTTTTCTTTGGCTGCTGACACTGGGCAAATTGCTTACTCAAAGTATACTTCGGGAGGACATTCCTATTCAATTTGGAATAATTCAGCATTGAATAGAAATCTTTGCAGCTGAAAAAAAAAGACAGATGCATATGGTTTTATGAATCCCCCTCAGCATCAATGCAAGCAAGAACCGAAATATGAGCAGGGATAATGAAGCAATTACTGGTACAGTGCCAGTTAAAGGATTTTTTTTTCAATGTCAGATGCATTTTGAATATGGAGGTCAGAAATGGAGATATCTTTATGGAGTCCCAGAGCTCTGATGGAATCTCTTGGTAATTTATTCTTGGAAATTACCTTCTACTTGAAGCTGTGTTGCAAATAGGCAGCAGTTACCAACCCCCTGTCCCCACTTGGGCTGCATGTGCAAAAAGGATAGGATCCACTGTAGAGACCAGTGGCTATGAATGGAAGCTGACCATCACATATTGCTAAAGATATATCGCAGACCTATTTTTTTAACTTCCTGTAACTCACAATGAAAAATTAAAAAACCAACCATATCTCCTGGTCTCAACACTCTCCTTAAATCTTCAGTCAGTTCAGTTCAGTCACTCAGTCATGTCCATCTCTTTGCAACCCATGAATCACAGCACACCAGGCCTCCCTGTCCATCACCAACTCCCGGAGTTCACTCAAACTCATGTCCATCGAGTTGGTGATGCCATCCAGCCATCTCATCCTCTGTCGTCCCCTTCTCCTCCTGCCCCCAATCCCTCCCAGCATCAGGGTCTTTTCCAATGAGTCAACTCTTCACTTAAGGTGGCCAAAGTATTGGAGTTTCAGCTTTAGCCTCAGTCCTTCCAATTAACACCCAGGGCTGATCTCCTTTAGGATGGACTGGTTGGATCTCCTTGCAGTACAAGGGACTCTCAAGAGTCTTCTCCAACACCACAGTTCAGAAGCATCAATTCTTCAGTGCTCAGCTTTCTTCACAGTCCAACTCTCACATCCATACATGACCACTGGAAAAACCATAGCCTTGACTAGATGGACCTTTGTTGGCTAAGTAATATCTCTGCTTTTTAATATGCTATCTAGGTTGGTCATAACTTTCCTTCCAAGGAGTAAGTGTCTTTTAATTTCATTGCTGCAATCTTAACTCTTCTCTAAGAGGAATGTTCTATGATACATTGTCGCTTAATCTCCTGCACTGCATTAGTGAAGATGCTAGATAACAATGGGAGATGTAAACAGATGGCACTTCTGCTTTGCACAATACAAGAGAGAGTTCATCTTATTGGTATTACTTTTAAAAATTTTATAGAAAAATGAATATGGAAAGTGAAATCTTCTCGAGACATGGAGGCTTCATTTTGCACACATTTAGGTTGTCTGTGCAGGGTCCAAGTATGTCAAATTGTGATTCCCCTGAGAAAGCAACATACAAACCAGTTTGTTTAGGTAAGTGATGACGGGTTTGGTGGTGTACTCAGGAAGTGAATACCATGATCAGTCCTGGGGCTGAATCAGGTAATAGGTAAAACAATTGACTTTGGAATGATAACGAGTGTGTTTGCTTTTAACATTATGTGAAAACTCCTTTTGATTGACTTGCAGCATAAAATAGTGCTTTAATTGGGGGGAAGCTTGTACTTATAAAGTCACAAATCAATTACACTCTTCATTGCATTTCCTTTTTTGGTAGATCAAAGAAAGAGCTAAGAATTAAACTGTGGTGGCATTTTCCTTTTGCGTTTGATCAAAGCTGACTATCCTGATAGGGAAAGAGCAACTGAAGGTTGCTTTCAATCCGGTTCAATGGATCCAGCATCTCCTTGAGGCAAAGCCCTGGGGAGGTGCTGTGGAGTCTTAGCGTTGGAGGGGATATTAGTGACTATCTGGTTCCACCCTCTCACACTATAGGCTAATAAGACAGTGTCCAGAATAGGAAGAACAGACCAAGATTGTAGCTGGAGGCAGCTGCAGAGATAGCCCAGGTTTCTTACTTTAGTTCAATCCAGTGTCAGTGCATTGGTCTATGTTAGTGGTCTCCCACTTTGAAAAGTCTACCTTATTTCACAGGTGAATTTGCTTTTGCATTCTACTTAACAGGTTTTGAAGCTTAATTACCTGAAGCCTGGTTTGGTTCAGCTCTGTTAACTTGATGAGTCTGATGTGACTGTTGTGGTCAGCAGAGGTGATGGAGAGCTGTACTGTCCTTGGTTTTTTAGGAGGCTGAGCCAATCCTAGATTATGAGGCAACCTTAGATTGGAGGCCCTGAGGTGGAGAGGAGATGAAATGAGTGTTTACTTCCTCCCTCAGAGTCGTTCCTGTAGTGTAAGAGCAACGGTCTCTGAAACCAGACTGCCTGGTTCTGTGTCTTGTCTCTGCCACTTACTAGTTGGGTGAACTTGGGTATGTTATTTGGCCTCTTTATGTTTTCATTTCCTCATCTAGAAATGGGAGCAACATAATTAGTAATTAATTACATACAAACCTCTCAGAACAGTGCTTGGCAGATAATGACACTCCATTGAAGTTACTTATTCTCCTTGGGTCTGCCTTCGTTTGTCAAACGTGTGCCCTCTTGGATAGCGCTGTTCCAGGTCTCAGCCTCAGTGAACTAACTATAGCTTGCATCTCTACCAGGAGAAGTAGCCTTGGACGTCTTCTCTGTGCTGACTCGGAAAGTCCTGCCCTAGTTCCTCTGATGACATTGTGCTCTTCTTTATCCAATGAGATTATTGATTTTCTTTGTCAACCTAGCACTTTGGGGAATAGTACACTCTTACAAAATTGACACAAATAGGACCAAATTTAGTGCGACTGATTATTGCAAGTTTTTGGCTGTAGCTATATGATGCTAAACCAAATATTAATTGGATTAAAAATCAGTCTAACAAATTATTTGATGTCATGGACAAAAAATGCCAGAATTTTCCCATGTCTAGATCTTGGCATGGCACCATGAGGATGTAGATATGGAGTTTCATTTCTCTCAGTTGTTGCTGCTGTTGTTCAGTTGCCAAGTCATGTCCAACTCTTTGCAACCTCACAGACTGCAGCCAAGCCTTCTTGTCCCTCACCATCACCCAGAGTTTGCCCAAGTTCATGTCTGTTGAACTGGTGATGCCATCCAACCATCTCATCTTCTGTCTTCCTCTTCTCCTTTCTGCCTTCAGTCTTTCTTAGCATCAGGGTCTTTGTTGGCTCTTTGCATCAGGTGGTCAAAGGACTGGAACTTCAGCTTCAGCATCAGTCCTTCCAATGAATATTCAGGGTTGATTTCCTTTAGGATTAACTGGTTTGATCTTCTTGCAGTCCAAGGGATTCTCAAGAGTCTTCTCCAGCACCGCAGTTTGAAATCATCAATGCTTCAGTGCTCTGCCTTCTTTATGGTCCAACTCTCACATGGTCCAACTCATACATGACTACTGGAAAGACCATAGTCTTGACTATATGGACCTCTGTTGGCAAAGTGATGTTTTTTCTTTTTAATACACTTTCTAGGTTTGTCATAGCTTTCCTGCCAAGAAACAGTTGTCTTCTAATTTCATGGCTTTAGTCACCATCCTCAGTGATTTTAGAGTCCAAGAAGAGGAAATCTGTCACTGCTTCCATCTTTTCCTCTTCTATTTGCCAGGAAGTGATGGGACCAGATGCCAGGATCTTAGTTTTTTAATAATGAGTTTTACACTGGCTTTTTCACTCTCATCTTTCACCCTCAACAAAAGGAGCTTTAGTTCCTCTTCTCTTTCTGCCATTAGAGTGGCATCATCTGCATATCTGAGGTTGTTGATGTTTCTCCTGGCCATCTTGATTCCAGCTTGTAGCTCATCCAGCCTGGCATTTCACATGATGTTCTCTGCATGTAAATGAAATAAACAGGGTGACAATAAACAGCCTTATCATACTCCTTTCTCAGTTTTGAAGCAGTCAGTTGTTCCATATAAGGCTCTAACTGTTGCTTCTTGACCCGCGTACAGGTTTCTCAGGAGACAGCTAAGATGGTCTGGTATTCCCACCTCTTTAAGAGTTTTCCACAGTTTGCTATGATCCACACAGTTAAAAGCTTTCACGTAGTCAATGAAATAGAAGTAGATTTTTTTCTGCTTCTATTCCCTTGCTTCCTCTATGATCCAATGAATATTGGCAATTTGAATTCTGGTTCCTCTGTCTTTTCGAAACCCAGCTTGATCATGTGGAAGTTCTTGGTTCACATACTGCTGAAGCCTAGTTTGGAGGATTTTGAGCATCACATTTCTCTCGATTATGAATCATGAATCCTAACACCAGTAGATCACACATTTCCTCCCCTTTTCTCAAAGTGTGTGGGGGTCATTATGGAGTTATGGCATCTGAATGTTCCACATAAACATTTAATTAAAAAATAGGTTTGCACTCCCACGGTCTTATGTTAGTTGCTCTGATTTTAAGGTTAATTTTGGTAGATTTGACTTTATGCTGCATTAGAAATCAAATATTTGCTTGTTTTCTTAACATTTGGTTTCTTTTCATGAATGTCTTTCTTATAAAGTCTTTTCTTTAGTCTCTTTGATATTTTATGTTTCACTGAGGACCATGGTCCAGCTCATCTTTCTTTGGGTCGTCCTTAAAGAGCTTAATTCTCAACAGTCAGTTAAAATCAGATCTCCTTTTCTGCTTTTGAGAATTCTTGATCTTGGAACTTTAGGGTCAATATATAATGGCTCTTGGTTCCATGGAAAGCCTTAGCATGTACTATTCTGCTGCAGTGAACCTTGTACAGCTTGACTAGGTTTTTTTCCCCAGGCTGATATACCAAAAATTTGGAGAAGCAGTTTTCCATTTTGTGCCTGGTTATAAAACCTAGGTTCAAGTCTCATATCTGTACATGACTACAGGAAAAACCATAGCTTTGACTATATAGACCTTTGTTAGCAAAGAGATGTCTCTGCTTTTAAATAGTCTATCTAGGTTTGTCATAGCTTTCCAGTTGGATGGTAAAGAAGGCTGCGCACTGAAGAACTGGTGCTTTCAAACTGTGGTGCTTCAGAAGACTCTTGAGAGTCCCTTGGACTGCAAGGAGATCAAACCAGTCATTCCTAAAGGAAATCAACCCTGAATATTCATTAGAATGACTGTTGCTTAAGCTGAAGTTCCAATCCTTTGGCCACGATGCGAAGAGCCAACTCATTGGAAAAGATTCAGGTGGTGGGAAAGACTGAAAGCAAAGGAGAAGGGGGTGGCAGAGGATGAGATAGATAACATGACCGACTAAATGCACATGAAGTTGAGCAAACTCCGGGAGATAATGGAGGACAGTGGAGCCTGGCTTGCTGCAGTCTGTGGGATTGCAAAGAGTGGGACATGACTGAACAACAAACGTTAACATGTATTCTGCTATGTGGTATATAATATATAACATACACAATAACTTATACAATAGGTTGCCCTCCTGAATAATAGTAACACTTCAGCTCCGTGGGGATCATAGAGATTGTTTAGATAACGTTGTTTTTCATCTGTGGCTCCTTTTGAATATCGCAGAATTGATGGTAAACTTTAATGTCTGTGTGGAGATGATCTATAACTCATATCAATCTCTCAAAGTGACTGTTTAAGAAATGCTCATTGAGATCAGATCATAGCAGATCTGAGTGGTAAAAATACTGACTCGTTCAATGTCACATGGTTTTGGGCTCAAAGTCCAGGACTCAGAGTTCAGATCTTGTGACCAAACTACAAATTAGAAGTATTTATATCACTGTGAGGTTAAATTAGGTCAAATGTTTCTGTCCTACATAAATAGCAAATGCTTACAAGTGTCAGGAGTTCGGACTTGCCACTGAGTCGGATATGAAGCTATCCTTTGTACAAATATAAGCTTTTCAGAATCTTCTTGAGGTTTTTAGTAATTTTTACATGTGTGTCTATAGTGAGTATGTAAAGAAATAAATTTACTGTTTCAGAAAAAAGGTTAATGGCTTAAAAATTAGATCTTCATGTGGTCCTCATTTCCAGTGATTAGGGTTCAGTCACTCAGTCGTTTCCAACTCTTTGCGACCTTGTGGACTGCAGTACACCAGGCTTCCCTGTCCTTTACCATATCCCGGAGTTTGCTCAAACTCATGTCCACTGAGTCAGTGATGCCTTCCAACCATCTTGTTCTCTATAGCCCCCTTCCGTTGTTTACTGAATTCTAGTTTCAGAGACCTTGAAAGGACACTCCATCCTTGTCTCAGGACAAAAAACACAACCTTGTTTAGCTTTGCAACTCCAGGATGTCTCTCTGTTCTTCATCAATGACGGCCAGTGCTGGGTGCTGCAGAGTTCTGATAATGAGAGTGTCAGTTCTATGTAGGTCACTGCATCCTTCAGGACAGAATTCAGATGTAGCGAAGTGATGTTAAAAAAAAAAGTAGCACATTTCTTTCAGTAGGAAGCTGGCTAATTTTGTGGCCTCTATTTTTTTTTAAGGTCTACTTTTTAAAACTTCCATTACTATTTCATTTTCAATGACATGTTGTGCAATTTGAACTACAGAAGTTATGCCTTTTTTTCCCCCCAAACTAAGATAGTCTTAGAAATTGACCAGAATGTTTCTAATGGTACCTAAAACTAGAAAGATAGGGGATCAAAGCAAGATGTTTTCTGATTAGATTTTTGGTGTCTGGGTACTGATTCTTTGAATTGGTTGTCTTTTAGATTAGGGGGTTGCTGTTGTTGTTCAGTCAATAAGTTGGGTTTATCGAAGGTCTTTCTGATGGGCAGTTGGAAAATAAAACCCCTCCTCCTTTCTGAAATACCCTTTAATAACTGGCACATTGTTAGTGCTTAATAAAGTCTTATGAATGAGTGAATTCATGTTGAATGACGTGTGTTCATTTTTAGCTTGTATGAATCGCTGGAAGCATCATTCCAAGATTCAGTCAGGCTGTTACCGTGGAGAGGTCCTACTTGGGCTTGCAGAGCTGTAGAAGAATGCTGCTAAGGGCTCTTCAGAAGGAAGCACATGTTCATTAACACCCAACTCCAAGATACCTGGGCAGCTTGCATCCTCAGTCAGAGTGTGTGTGCTCAATTGCTCAGTTGTGTCCAACTCTTTTTTTGTGACCTTGTGGACTATAGCCCACCAGGCTTCTCTGTCCATGGAATTTTCCAGCCAAGAATACTGGAGTGGGTTGCCATTTCCTATTCCAGGGGATCTTCCCGATCCAGGGATTGAACCAGCGTCTCTTGCATCTCCTACATTGGCAGGTGGATTCTTTACCTCTCTGCCACCTGGTCAGAGCATATGAACCAGATCAAATGAGACCAATGGTGTCAGTTGGGTGTCCTGGCTTCTCTGACATCTTCAGGCAAAATGAAATCTGCTTCAGAAGACACCTGGATAAAATTTGCTTCTGTTAAGGTGATGCATTCAGGAGGGAGAGTGAGAGGGCAGTCAAATCAGACTCCTTCATATCTGTAGCTGATATGTTTGTGAAGGCTGGGCTTACCAGACAGCTAAGGTAACTAGAACATTCTTCTCCCACCAGAAAGAATGAGGTCTTCCTAGAACTTCACCTGGTTGTGTTTGATTCAGCAGCATTCTGTTTCATTCCAATTTAATTCAGTGTTTTCTTTTTTTCACTTCTTGTCCCCAATCATTGGCTTGTTGAGTCACTAAGTCTTGTCTGACTCCTTGCGATCCATAGACTGCAGCACACCAGGCTTTCCTGTCCTTCACTATCTCCCAGAGTTTGCTCAAACATTGGCTTGGGAAATTTTAAATGTCTCTAAGGCTGTTAGGAAGAACTGTATTTTATTAATTACCATGAAGTTTATTTGAAATGCAGGTGTGATGGTTAGTTTTATGTGTCAACTTGACACATAAAGGGATGCTCAGATAGCTGGGAAAAAAATAAAGATATTTCTGGATATGTCTGTGAGGGTGTTTTCAGAAGAGATTAGCATTAGAATCAGTAGACTTTGAGTACAAACATATCATTTAGGGAGGCAGTGTGGGTGGGCGTTGTCCAATCTGTTGAAGGCCCACATAGAACAGAAAGGTAGAGGAACAGAAAATTCGCTTTCAGCTTGAGGTAGGAAGTCCAGCTTCTCCTGTCTTTGGACATCCATGCTTCTGGTTCTTGGGCCTTTGGACTCAGACCCGGACTTACACCATAGTTCCCCTACTCCATTTTGGGACCTTTGGGCTTGGATTTATGCTGTTGGTTCTGCTGATTCTCAGGCCTTTGAACTTTGACTGAATTAAACCTCTGCTTTCCTGAGTCTCCAGTTTATGGATGGTAGGTCAGAGGACCTCTCAGCCTGTGTAAACACGTAAGCCAATTCCTATAATAAATCTCCTCTTACATCTATCTGTCTCTCTATCTAACACATATTTGTCTACCTACTTATCACATGTTTATCTACCTATTATCTATCTGTATCACATACCTACCTATCTATTATCTAGCCATCTATCTATATCACATATGGTGGCACAGTGGTAAAGAATTCCCCTGCCAATACAGGATACACAGGAGATTCAGGTTCAATCTCTGGGTTGGGAAGATCCCCCAGAGGAGGAAGTGGCAACCCACTCCAGTATTATTGCCTGAAAAACTCCATGAACAGAAGAGCCTGGCAGGTACCGGGGTCCATGGGGCCTATCTATGTATCTATCTATATCACATATATATCCTACCTATTTATCTGTCACCTGTCTATCTACCTGTTATCTATTTATATCACGTATCTCTCTAGCAATCTATTATCTGTCTCTTCTATTGGTTCTGTTTCTCTGGAGAACTGACTAACACAGCAGGCATGCCTCAAAATTAGGGAGTAGCAAGCCCAACTCCAATTTTTAAATGAATTTCTCCCTTCCCCTGAGTTTAGCAGAGGGGCTGACTAGCCTATGTATAACTGCTTGTCACACCAGGCAAGTATTTTAACTCTGAGATGGAGAAGCTCCTTTGAGAGTCTGTACACAAAAGCTTAGTTGAAGGAAGTATGTTTCCAAAAATAATATTCCCAAAATCACGATCTTGTGTACTGTGGTCTTGTCACACAGTGGGTACTAAGCAAATAGTTGAATGAATGGTGACTGTTACTTAGCTAACCATGATCAAATACCATGGGGCAAATATCTTTAGGATCATAATGACTTTTGTTACTTCAACAAAGTAAAGTTGAAACTGAAAAATTGTTGCCTTCATGTTTTTCGGAAAGGAAATAAATCGCATTATAGTTTCATAACTCCAGGACACTGAAACATCTCAAAAACATGTTTCCTGAAATTAAACTCCTCCTGCGAGAATTAATGAATAAGTGCTTAGGTGTGATGGTGAGAATGAAGCTGATAATTTTAAGTATTATAAATAGAAGTGTGGATATCAAGATTGTGGAATTGTTTTAATTATTGACAAGAAGTTTGCTGAGAAGAACAGATTCAAAGAGATAGATGTCATTAACAGTGAGCTTTCGTTTTATTTATGAATCCCCAGCACTCACATCCATGAGTATGGCACTGAATCTGTCGTGGGGACTATATTTCACCAATCATCTGCCCCTGCACCATGCACTTTTGCAGTGATGATTTCGTTTATTCTCAACAACACTGTGAGATAGGGGCTGTTTATACTACTCATCATTTTGGAGGTGACACTGATGCACAGAGAGTTTAAGAAACAAGTCCAGGGTCACACAGCGAGTGATGGGCAGAATCTGGATTCAGTCTTGGTCTCCTTAATCTGAAAGCTTTTGCTTCCAGCCACTAGGATATCTGCTTCCCACTAGATCATAGATGGTAACGACAGGCACAGGATGGCTTTTCGGTGCGTAATTAATAGCTAAGGTGCTTGTGTTAGTTTCCTGTTGTTTAGTCGTTAAGTTGTATCCGGCTCTTTTGCAACCCTGTGGATTGTAGTCCACCAGGCTCCTCTGTCCATGGACTTCTCCAGGCAAGAATACTGGAGTGCGTCACTGTTTCCTTCTCCAGGGGACCTTCCTGACCCAGGAACTAAACCCATGTCTCTTGCTTTGGCAGGCAGATTCTTTACCACTGAGTCACCAGGGAAGGCCTGTTGGTTTCTTAGGGCTGCAGTCACAAACCACCACAGAAGTGTGGTGGCTCAAAACAATGTAGATTGATTCTCTTACAGTTCTGGAGGCCAGAAGCTAGATATAAATGGGGCAGGGTCACTCTCCTTCCACACACTCTAAGGGAGGATCCTTCTCTGTCTTTTCCAGGGCCTGGTGGTTCTTGGAGTCCCTTGGCTTCTGGTAGCATAACTTAATCGGAAGCTTCATCTTTGCATAGGTCTTCACATCTTCACATGGCCTTTCCTGTTCTCTGCGCCTGTCTCCCCTCCCCTGCCCTCCCCTCCCCTCCCTTCATCTCGTCTCATCTTTTCTTAGCTTGTCACTGGATTCAGGACACACCTTATTTCCAGATCTTTGATTACCTTTGAAATACCCTTTTCCCAAATAAGGTCACAATTTGTAGGTTTTGGGAGTCAGGAGATGGACATAGCATTTTGGGGGCCACCATTCAATGCACTCCAGTATACCTTTTCATGTACCCCAAATGAAACCAAATTACTTTTTTTTTGAAAGAGCAAAAGTACCCCTGTGCTGTGAATACCTTGTGTGCCATGATAACATATTCCTTGTCTCACTCATTTAGACCTTCTGAACTGCCTCTTTTTTGTCTCCGTGATCCTAGATCTTAGGATTGTGAAGACCTTGTGAAATTTCTTTTCCTGGATCTGATGGTGTTTAAATGACTATTTCTTCCTTCCCCTGAGAAGTTCTTTAAGATGCTTTTCTGGTTTTAGTTATTAACATTTTATTTCCTGCTTTTAATAGTCCCTCCTTTGATTTCATTTCTTTTACATCTTTTTTTTTATTTATTCATTTTTAAACTTAAGAATTCTTTTTGCTGTTTTTTATATATTTGATTCCATTCTTTTTGATTATTCTTGATTGTGCGTGGCTTTATTATACTAAAGACATTTTGCAGCTTTGAGGGTTGTTGCTTATAGTGATAAGGTTCCACTATAGTTTTCAGTGAGTGCCGCTCAATTATGGGGAAATGTCCTGGGGTTTGGCAGTGTTTTAGAACTAGGTCAGGAAATTCTTCATTCTCTTAAATCTGTCTCAGTACCAAATTTGAAAGATCTTCTACAAGTTGCCAGATGCTATTTCTTTATGTAGATTTTTTTTTCCTTATAGAATTTGAGACTATAAAATTCAACACTCCAGTTGGGTTCAAACTAAATTTTTTACTTTGTGAATGACACGCTGGTGTTTTGGTTAATCTGATCTCAGTAATATATTTAGGCTGAGTTTCAGGTGGTTTCCTAGGACATACTGATTTAATCTCAAAGCTATGAAGTGTGTTAATTTGATAGCAAGTTTCTGTAACTAAGAATTCTTTGGTCTTGTTGTAGGGATTGGAGCCTTCTATTCCAATCCATTGAGTTGGTGATGCCATCCAACCATCTTATCCTCTGTCATCCCCTTCTCCTCCTGCCTTCAATCTTTCCCAGCATCAGGGTCTTTTCCAGTGAGTTGGCTCTTTGCATCAGGTGGCCAAAGTATTGGAGCTTCAGCTTCAGCATCAGTCCTTCCAGTGAGTATTCAGGGTTGATTTCCTTTAGGATTGACTGGTTTGATCTCCTTGCAGTCCAAGGGACTCCCAAGAGTCTTCACTGATTCAATGGATACAAACTTGGGCAAACTCCAGGAGATAGTGAGGGAAAGGGGGGCCTGGCATGCTGTAGTCCATGGGGTTGCAAAGAGTCAGACATGACTGAGTGACTGAACAACAACAACATTCCAATCCCAAACCTGGTGGCCCAGTGGTTAAGAATCTGCCTTCTAATGCAGGGGTTGCAGGTTTGATCCCTGGTCTAGGAACTAAGAGCCCAGATGCCAAGGGGCAACTAAGCCTGCAACCTGTAACTGAAGAGCCTGTGCACCAGAGCAAGAGAAGCTCACATGCTGCAGGGATAAGCCCGAGTGCCAAAACAAGAGAAGACTGCAGGCTGCAAGGAAGACCCAGTGCAGCCGAAATAAAAACCAAAAACCAAAATCTAAGGCTCATCCAGCCCATAAGCTTAATAGTACTCAAGGGTCAGATGGTTGGGATTCAGGGCCATCTTGGGAAAGGGATCAACTTCCACAGCCACTGGTAGTTGTCAACAAACCAGACAAAAATTACTCTCGGCATGGGATTTCCGAAACGACTCATTGTCTCCTTAGCCATTATTATTGTCTGTGTAGTAAACACATATCAAGGTAAGACCCAACCCCTGCCATATTCTTTCCCTAAAACTCCCTCTAAATATGGATTTAAGGCAACCTTGCAACGCTTCCTCATGACTTTCGTTCATGTTTTTCTTTGGCGTTCTGCAGCATGGCTAATTGTACAGCAGGGATTTTCAACCATTAGCCAGTCCTAATGCCTCATATTTTTTCCTCTGCTGTTTACTTCCTCTTAGACTAACCAGATGGCGTGAGGCTTATGAAGCACGTGTGTGGCTGTGAATGTTAAGAAACGGCAGGAAAAGGAAAGAAGTCAGTCTCAGGAGGTGGATTTCTGGAAGCTTAACAGGAGCTGGCCTTGCTCCTTTGTTTCCTGCTTGGTGATGGGGAGGGTGTTTGTTTTGCTAGCTAATTTAGTGTAAAATAAGCCTCAGTTAATATTCTTTCTCATCAATTTGAACCACTCGGGAAAGGAGCGGAAAACACTTGGGTTCGGCAGGGAGCTATTGACAGTGGGGTGATAATCACAATTTGTGATCAAGCGTGGCTTGGTCCATATATTTATGAAAAGAGCACATGGGAGATACTGGCCCTCCACAGAGAAAGTTAGATGGAACATTTGTTTACTTTTTTATTTTCGTGGCAAGTGGCTCCGGGGAAGCCACGAGCTCTTGATGGGCTTGGTGCCAACCATTCTCAACACCACTGAAACAGAAACCTCAATACTTTCATGGCTGACTCCGGGGCTGAAAAGAGCAAACACCGTTCCCACTGCTCTCCCCGCAAAGATGCTTCTGCCTCGGGTACCGGCTCCATCCAGAATGGGTGGCAGCTGTCAACAGCAGGGGCGCTGCCACCCAGAGCCAGAAATGACAAATGATTTTTCTCCCCAGACCTCTGACTCTCGGGCTCTTAAGAGCTTCTGAGTTACTCTGTGACACATGAAAAGAAACCTTGGGTTTTCCGAGTGCGATTCGGAAGACCGCAAAAGCTAATGGACATGCTCGCGGCGTGCCCACTGAGACGCAGGTCCAAATTAGCATGCTGATGCTTAAGCTCTAACAGATTCCGGGAGAAGAAAGATCCTGTGTTCGCGATGGCGCTAATCGTCCCCGACCCCATTCATTAGCATACTCCCCGGGCCCCTGCCTCTGTGTGCTCCCTTCTGCACCCTGTCAACAGCTTTTCACAGCTTCTCTTCCATCTGCTGAAATAAACAATAGCCTTTGTAACCCATGGAAAAAGCAGCAGCAGGTGAAGAACTATTTTTAGACATGCTGCAAGCTCAACGTTGATGACTGCATTTTCACACCTAAAACACACAAGATACGAGGCTGAGAAAAATGGATTTTTGCCCCTTCAGCTGAGCTCATGCTCTCTGCTGTCTTTCACATGCTGCTTTCTGCCTGGAGCTTCCTTCTGTCACCAGAGATGCTGCAGGGTCAGGTCACCTCCTTTTCATGGCTCCTTTTCCATCCCCACTTGATGGCTCTTTATAACAATGACCACTCTTCTTTTCTCCCATCTCGCTCTTTAACATAATGCTGAGGAGACTGGTTTACTGATGTGCAGGTATCCTTGGTTCATCCCCCTCTGTGGTGTCCTGAGGAAGGCACCTGGTGCCCTCACCGGATCACATGGAGAACTTCGTATGAAAATTGGCTTTACCTGTTATTTCCTGTATCCTGCAGAGTAAATCTGCAAAGTGCTGGTCTTATTCATTTCACAGATGAGGAATGTGGGAGAGGGGACTTGGAGAGGTTGAGAAACCAGCTCAGCCTACCTGCCTTGTCGAGGCCAAACTTGAGACTGAACTTAGGTTTTTTCTGATCTAAGACCTCATGTCTCCTGCTGCCTTTCTCACTGACTTAATTTCAAATCGTTCTTGACTGCAGGGGACAGGGCTCCATTTTTCTTTTGATGTTTCTTCTAGCTCTTTGATTCTATCATGAAGTAAATCTCTTTTGAGTACAGTTTTCCTTTTTATGAAGTGCTGCAGTAATGACCAGTAGTAGCTCAGATGTCAAAGGCCTGTCATTTGCCTTTTCTAATTGAGACAAATCCATGATACTCCCCGCCGATTTTCTCTCTGCCATCAGGGTGCCTGATTTAATTGTCCCTACCGCTGCTTTATGGCTATAACGCTGAATCTTAAGAGCATCATGGCTGTTGGCACTTGGACACTAGAACTGTCCCCATGGATCATGCTAACCTGTATGTTGCCCCATGTCAAGTCTCCATTTGACTACTCTTTGCTTCCTCATAATCCCCTTTGAAACTCAGAGACTTACTCTGAGGTGTCACCTACAGAAGGTCCTTGAAGTCCCCTTGGTTGATACTGTGCTTATTCATGGTTTGGGAATAAAAGACTCCTCGATCGCTATTCTTGTGAAATGTGCTTTCATTCTCTTGTTTTGCCCCGTGCTGAGTTAACCTGAGACAGACCGCAATAGGCAGCCAAGGGAGGGGCTCACAGCTTAACACATCTGAATGGGTCCTTCTCCACCTCTGCTTCCCAAAAGGGGTTTCCTCCTGCAGTTCTGCTTTCTCTGAGACCCAGATAGTGTCTTGAGATTCTACAGAGCCAAAAAAAAAAAAAAAGAGAGAGAGAGAGATTCCAGGGCTTGCTCATGGCCAGAGCTGGGACAAAGACACACAGGGGTCCTCTGAGAACTGTAAGAAAACATGGAAGATTAGGACTTCACTCCCATTTACCCCATCTGTCAAGGACTCATTCATAAATGAGTTTATGCCAATAGGAGTCTTTTGGTTACAAGCAGTGAAAATGCACTGCTGTTAATTTAAGGAAAAAAAGAATCTGTTAATTTAAGAAAAGAAAATTTAAGGCCCTGGACTGAAGGGCAACTCTCAGAGTTGAAAATGAAGCTGAGCGATTGACCTTGGCAGGAAGGGGAGCCAGGGTGGGTGGGGATGCAGGAAGTGTCCTTTCCTGAAGCTGCCCTTGGGACAATTCAGCTCTGTCTTGGAGTCCCTTGACTCACGACTAGAATTAGGGAAAGACTTAATGGGCCCGCCGTGTCACAGCCCAGACTTAGGGCCAGACTAACCGTCCACTGAGCCTCCCCAAGGGAAATCTTGGTGCTCAATGCAGATGGACAAATGGAGGAGAGGCAAGCAAGACCATTACATGTCCCTTACACCCTGCATTTATCCCCAGCTCTGGAGATTAGAAGGGATAAGCTACCCACTCCAGTATTCTTGGGCTTCCCTGGTGGCTCAGCTGGTAAAGAATCTGCCTGCAATGCTGGAGACCTGGGTTCAATCCCTGGGTTGGGAAGATCCCCTGGAGAAGGGAAAGGCTACCCACTCCAGTATTCTGGCCTGGAGAATTCCATGGACTGTATAGTCTATGGGGTCGCAAAGAGTTGGACACGACTGAGCAACTTTCACTGGAGATTCTACATAAAGCATTTCACAGCTGTCCATGGTGACCAGTCCTAGGGCCTTTCCGTACAAGCAGGGAAGAAAGGAAGGGACTCAGCGATCAGACACTGTCGGATGAGGCAAGCACCAAGTGGAAGTCACAGTGGACCATGGTGGGTAACTCCAGGCAGGCAGGTAGAGTGCATTCTGGCAGGAGAGTGGTACCAAGTAAAGCAAATGGCACAGAAAGAAGTGTTCAAGTGGTGGGTTCGTGGAGGGTTGTGAAACAGAGCAGGACCTTGCCTGCCCCTGCCTCCCCCTCTCCATGTCTTCTGCCTGCCTTTTGTCTGTGGAAAACTTTAGTCAAAGAATAAGTTTGAGCAGAGAAGTGAGAACATGCAAAAACAAAGGAAAACAGTCTGTGCTTAGTTACTCAGTCGTGTCCAACTCTCTGCAACCCCATGGACTGTAGCCCGCCATGTTCCTCTGTCCATGGGCATTCTCCAGGCCAAAATACTGGAGTGTGTTGCCATGCCCTCCTCCAGGGGATCTTCCCAACCCAGGGATCGAACCCAGGTCTCCCACATTGCAGGTGTATTCTTTACCATCTGAGCCACCAGGAAAACAGTCAAAGGAGACCAAATAATAATATTGTAGTCATTAAGCATAGCCTAGGACCTTTAGTTCCTTCATGAAAGTGAAGTGAAGTCCACTCAGTCATGTCCGACTCTTTGCAACCCCATGAACTGTAGCCCACCAGGCTCCTCCTCCATCCATGGAATTTTCCAAGCAAGAATACTGGAATGGGTTGCCATTTCCTTCTCCAAGGAATCTTCCCAACCCAGGGATCAAACCCAGGTCTCCTGCATTGCAGGCAGACATTTTACCATCTGAGCCACTTGGACCCATACTTCCCTCATGGGCTATAGATAATATTTTGAGCCATATCCTGTGAACTGTCTTATAGATACTGAAACCCCAGGTGAAGAAGTTAACCACTTGATGGCCAGACTGTAGCCATGACATAAGATGTCACAATTCTGAGAACCAGCCTCAGAAAATGGAAACAAACTGACCCTGGACCTGAAGATTAACTGTAACTAGAACAGTCAAGATATTGCTAGTCAGACCACTGATGACCAGTTTCACGGTGACTGTGACAGCCAACTGTGCTGTTTCTGCATGTAGCCCCTTCCTTCTGCCTATAAAGAAAAGCTCTTGCCCACTGATTTGTCAGTGGCAGGGGGTGGGGCGTCGGCCTTTGGACAGATGTCCACCCTGCCCCCACCCCCGTAGGGCATCTGAAATAAAGTCAAGTTTCCTTCCCACCACCCTGGCCTGTTTATTGGCATTTGAGTGGTGAGCAGCCAGACCCCTACCTTTCAGTAATAGTAGCAGGAGGGAAGGGCTGGAATTTAGCATCACGATGTCCCTCTTTTCCAGAGAGATCTGGCATTGCAAGCCTGATCTCTACCCAAGAAGCTCTATTCTGACAGGGTCTGGGTGAAGGATGCTTTTCAAGACTGAAAGTGAAAGTATTTTCAAATGCTCAGACGTTTCCGACTCTTTGTGACCCCATGGACTGTAGCCCATCAGCCTCCTCTATCCGTGGAATTCTCCAGGCAAGAATTTTGGAGTGGGTTGCCATGCCCTCCTCCAGGGGATCTTCCCAACCCAGGGATCGAACCTGGGTCTCCTGCATTGCAGGCAGATTCTTTACCATCTGAGCCACCAGGGGGAAGCTACTTTTCAGGAGTAGCCCTGGGCAAGATTACCAAATAGGGAAATATGTTTTCATTTCTAATATTTTCCCTTTCTTTGGTGATGATGGTCTCCATTAAAGCAAATAGTAGAAGATACTCTTTTGTTATGTCCCCTCTAAACTGCCTTCAAAACCCCTTCTCAGATGCTTCATTCACACCATGGTATGAGTGTCGGAGAATAACTTAATGGGGATATTTGCATTCTTCACCAGAAGTGGGGAAGTTATAAGAGTTGAATCTGTAGCTGATGGAACCTTTTTAGTTACCATACGTGGGACAGAAGGTAACGAGTGACTTTGTTCGTGGGTATGGAGATCATCTGGAGGTTGATCTATTGATTGTGATGCTCTTCCTTAAGGTCTGAAAAGGGAGAACAGAAAGGAAAGAGTTAAGGACAATTCTCCTTTACTGCATATAAAGTGTAGTGACCTTCAGGTATTAGACATTTCCTATCATCACATCGAAGGATATAAATATTCCCTCCTTTTGATGATCTCAGTTGCTGTAGTCCTGGTGTAGTTCCACAATGTTGTTCAGTCACCAAGTCATGTCCAACCCTACATGACCCCATGGACTGCTGTCCATGCAGGCCTCCCTGTCCCTCACCATCTCCTGGAGTTTGTCCAAGTTCATGTCCATTGAATTGGTGATGCCATCCAACCATCTCATCTTCTGTTGCCCTCTTCTCCTTCTGCCTTCAGTCTTTCCCAGCATCAGTGTCTTTTCCAGTGAGTCAGCTCTTTGTATCAGGTGGCCAAAGTATTGGAGTTCAGCTTCAGCATCAGTCCTTCCAATAAGTATTCAGGGTTAACTTCCTTTAGGATGGACTGGTTGAATCCCCTTGCGGTCCAATGGACTCTCAAGAGTTCTCCAACACCACAATTCAAAAGCATCAATTCTTTGGTGCTCTGCCTTTTTTATGGTTCAACTCTCACATCCATATGAGAGATACTCTTAGCAAAAGCCAATGGTGTGTTGGAGCCGGCTCTTGCTGGCTTGCAAGGATGATCTCGGACATCTCCTTACAAGCTGGAGTTCAGTGACATCACATTGGTAGCTGAAAATTAGACATGATGTGAGTATTTACACCATGGAAATTGGAAATCCTTTAAAGCAGGAATTTTTTTTAGAAAGTTGACTGTTAAACATTTATCTGCATATAACCAGATAGAATTCATTTTGAAGTATTGCTTTTACATACGTAATGCTCTCCCTCCTGTGGAGGATAACATTTTAATAAGTGATACTGATAAGTGTATAAACGTACAGTTAAGCTTACAAAGCATCTTTGTACTCAGTCTTTGCTGTTAGCTTTTTTTAACCTTAAAATAAGAAGCTGCTTCTGATTGCAATAGAAATACATCTTGAAATGACTGTGGATTAGATGAGTCGAGAGTGTTAACCAAGACCCTTTTAACCTGCAGTTGTGGTCTAGCCTTTTCTCACCTCCTCCTCTCTTCTGGTCTCTGTTACTGGAAAGAATTCCAAGTGTCAGCCATCTGTTCAGTTTAATGAGTTCAGGACAGTGTATGCTTCATTCATGGATTTTGGCCTCTTGACACAGGTCAGCAGGGACACATTATCTCTGGGAGGGAAGAAGCCTACTGTAATTGCAAGCATGTTTGCAACAGATTTTGCACATTAATGGAAAAAAGTGTTTGGAACAGTGAGTATATAGGAGACGAGTTATTATGGGGCAAAATGTACTTTTCAAAGAAAGGTCTGTTAGCTTTTATATTTGAATCAGAAAGAAATAATGTCCCAGATAATCACAGCATATATATGGAGTGATGTTTACCATTGAACCCAGGTCTCCCACATTGTAGGCAGATTCTTTACCAGCTGAGCCATGAAGGAAGCCTGTTTACCATTTAGTAGTTGTTATAACTTCTTTTCATTATCATAATGACTATTATGCATACCCTTACCATTCCCAACGCAAGACTCAAGACTGAAAAAAGAGAATTCTTTAGAAAAATGAGATATTCTAAAACAGCTAAGTCGTTTGATATCTCTGAGGTGAAGAAATGAAGATGCGAAGAAATGGACTAACTACAGTGCCTTTGGACAGACTCAGTACAGAACCTACTCGTAACACAAGAAAGCTTGCAGTTATTTCAGGCACTCAAAGATGTTGCAAAGAGAAAGCCCTAAATGCTGAATCTGATGCAAAACAACTTAAGTGTTACTCTAAGAATAGTATATGCTTTGACTTAAATGCAAAACAATGATCTCCATTTAGACAGTGGATAAAAGGTTCTAAATAGTAGGACTGATTACCTCCAACTTGCAACTTTACATGATTCAGTTGGCATTTATTGAGCATTTACTACGAACCACATGCAGTGAGTGACCTCAGGATGCCCACAGGACTGTGATGGGAAAGCAACAGCATCAGTAAATGAGAGAGAAAAATCCAAACTCAAGGATGGAGGTGAAGAACTCAGTTCCTCCCCAATGCACTAAAATTACACTCTAGGTTTTCCTGAGGACATTTTAGTATTTTCCTAGTACATTTCTAACTGTGAGCCCCTCTTTTTATCTAAAAAATCTAAAGCTATAACACTATATTTTTATTTCTTTGGCTTTTTCCTTATAAATATCAATCATTTGAACAAAGAGAATGTTTAGGGAACTCTAAAGAAAATGAATCACTTGTAATCTCCTAAAGTCAGAGGTAATCACCTTTTAGCACGTTTTCCCCAGAATATTATATATATATATATATATATGTAAGTATATCATTGATTTCAAGTTGGAATCATTTGTATGATTTTATATTCTGCCTTTCCCCTCAACTTCTTGTGAGCATTTCTGAATCTCATTACATTTTGTACAAAACCCTGCTTTTTAATTATTGGCTATTTCATTACACATTGTTGTTCACACACTGTTGTAACCATTTAACATTTTTTCTGTTGTTAAACCTTGAGGTCATTTCTGATTTTTTTGCTATTATAAGTTATAGATAGCTTTGATGTAGATTGTCATAGATACCCTTGTCTAAAAATCTTCATGCACGTTTCTGAATGCATTTCTACCGTATCTTAGGAACAGAATTACTGAATCCTACAATTATGATAATTGTAATAGCTTTTAATACATATTTCCAGACTGCATTTTCCAAGTGTTTCCTAGTTTATATACTCATCTGCAATGATGTGGATATTCTGAAATGTATGTTTTAAGATTAATGTAGCAGATACAAGTGGGGAAGTTGGAGAAGAATTGCTTTACAATGTTGTGTTGTTCCTGTTGTACAGTACGGTAAATCAGCCATAAATATGCATGCGTCCCCTCCCTCTTGAACCATCCCACCCCTCCCGGTTGTCACGGCACCATTTTGAGCTCCCTGTGTTATACAGCAACTTTCTACTAGCTACCTATTTTATATATGGTAAAGTATGGCTTTCAGTGCGACTCTCTCAGTTCATCCCACCCTACTTTTCTCCTGCTGTGTTCACAAGTCTTTTCTCTACGTCTGTGTCTATATAGCCTGCCCTGGAAATAGATTCATCGAGTACCATTTTTCTAGATTCCACGTGAATGAATGTGAATAATATGAATGTGGAAGTTGCTCAGTCGTGTCCAACTCTTTGCTACCCCATGGCCTATATAGTCCATGGAACTCTCCAGGCCAAAATACTGGAGTGGGTAGCTGTTCCCTTCTCCACGGGATCTTCCCAACCCAGGAATCAACCCAGGGTCTCCTGCATTGCAGGCAGATTCTTTACCAACTGAGCTGTCAGGGAAGGTCATGTATATGTGTTAATATACAATATTTGATTGTTTCTTTCTGACTGACTTCACTCTGTATAACAGGCTCTAGGTTCATCCACCTCACTAGAACTGACTCAAATACAGTCCTTTTTATGGCTGAGTAATATTCTATTATATATATCTACCACAGCTTCTTTATCCATTCCTTTGTTGATGGACATCTAGGTTGCTTTCATGTCCTGGCTATTGTAAATAGTGCTACAATGAACACTGGGGTACATGTGTCTTTTTCAATTATGGTTGAAATCAAACATTTCGCAATGATTAAGTTTTATAGCAGTGAGACATATATCACTCTTGCTGTTCCCACTGCCTGAATTGCTCATTTCCAAATCACTGTTACATCCAGCTCTCTCTACACACCAACCCCTATGAGAGACAGTTCTGGAACCCTCCGACCAGTTCTCCCCACTGTTTTATTTTCTTCTTATTACCACTATGTGCTCATGCTCAGTCACTTCAGTGTGTCCAACTCTTTGAGACCCTATAGACTATAGCCTGCCACGCTCCTCTGTCCATTGGATTCTCCAGGCCAGAGTACTAGAGTGGGTTGCCATGCCCTCCTCAGGGGATCTTCCTGACCCAGGGATCAAACCTGTGTCTCTTATGTCTCCTGTATTGTCAGGTGGGTTCTTTACCACTAGCACCACCTGGAAAGTCCTCTAATTGGCATTGCTTGGTACTAAATATTTATGACTTATCTATTGCCTCTGGGCTACTGCACGAGGGTGGGGAGCTTGTCTGGTTCCCCAGCACATAGAGTGTTCAGTCAGCAGGTGTTAAATGGATGCACAAAAATACTTGATGAGTGTGATTGCTTTTATGTTGTTAATTCTTTTTTTATTCCTTCAGAAAACTCGAGTGTAATGTTACATAACAAGCAACTGTCAGATGTTTCGTCCATCCCATTAGTAACTCAGAGATGGCTGGCTCAGGCCTTTCTCCTGTAAATTATGTCAACTGCACAATTGCAGATAGAAGCATAATGCACTTGCTTGGCATCAGCAAAACACAGATAGAAGTGGATGGTTATCTGACTTCCCAGTTTTGATGTTTGGGATTCTGAATTAAACCAGGATCTCGTTATTTATCGTACATGGTGAGCCATCTGTGTTTACAGTGCTTTTCCACATCAGGTTTTTTTTTTTTTTTTTACTATTTTATTATTTATTATAGACTTTTCTTGGTAGTCCAAGCCGGGTACTAGCCTGCACTTGGTGGGACATTTTTAGTCACCTTCTTGTTGTAATGTCTTAAAATTAGCAGGTGGAAATAATCCACAGTCACGGTGGGATTATTGGGCACATGAGCCAGGGTTGTCATCTGCTCACTGTGGCTTTTGTAAAGGCGTGGAAAGTGGAAGTGGAGATTCAGATTCAGGTGCCAACAGGTGTTGACCAAAAATATAGTCAGAGGATGAGATGGTTGGATGGCATCACTGACTCAATGAGCTTGAGTTTGAGCAAGCTCGGGGAGTTGATGATGGACAGGGAAGCCTGGCATGCTGCTGTCCATGGGGTTGCAAACAGTTGGACATGACTGACTGACTGACTGACTGAACTGAACAAATATAGTCACAACCTGAAAGTAGATAGTCATTTGGGGGGAATGTTTAGGACTCCGAGCCTGGGAGACATCATATTAGTAGCTCTGAGAAAACTACTCTAAGGAGGCAGGGGGGAAGTCAGGCTACATACATGTTTGCAATAAAGGGAGCAAGCAGTTTGAACATCAAAGATCAGATATCCAGTTAAGGAATTTAGCATTCTATGTATGGGAAGATTATACTTTGCAGCTGAAGATGGAGAAGCTCTATAAAATCAGCAAAAACAAGACTGGGAGCTGACTATGGCTCAGATCATAAACTCCTTATGGCCAATTTCAGACTTAAATTGTAGAAAGTAGGAAAAACCACCAGGCCATTCAGGTATGACCTAAATCAAATCCCTCACAATTATACACTAAAAGTGACAAATATATTCAAGAAATTAGATCTGATAGACAGAGTGCCTGAAGAACTATGGATGGAGATTCATAACACAGTATAAGAGGTGGTGATCAAAACCATCCCCAAGTAGTAGAAATGCAAAAGGGCAAAATGGATGTCTGAGGAGGTCTTAACAAATAGCCGAGAAAAGAAGAGAAGTGAAAGGCAAAAGAGAAAAGGAAAGATATACACATCTGAATGCAGAGTTCTGAAGAATAGCAGGAGAAAGAGATAAGAAAGCCTTCCTAAGTGATCAATGCAAAGAGACAGAGAAAAACAATAGAATGGGAAAGACTAGAGATATCTTCAAGAAAATTAGAGATACCACAGGAACATTTCACACAAAGATGGGAACAATAAAGGACAGAAACGGTATGGACCTAACAGAAGCAGAAGATATTAAGAAGAGGTGGCAAGAATACACAGAAGAACTATACACAAAAGAGCTTCATGACCCAGATAACCATGATGGTGTGATCCCTCACCTAGAGCCAGACATCCTGGAATGTGAAGTCAAGTGGGCCTTAGGAAGCATCACTACAAATAAAGCTAGTGGAGGTGACGGAATCCAGCTGAGCTTTTTCAAATCCTAAAAGATGATGCTGTGAAAGTGCTGCACTCAGTATGCCAGCAAATTAGGAAAACTCAGCAGTGGTCACAGGACTGGAAAAGGTCAGTTTTCATTCCAAATCCAAAGAAAGGCCATGCCAAAGAATGTTCGAACTACTGCACAATTGCATTCATCTCACATGCTAGCAGAGTAATGCTCAAAATTCTCCAAGCCAGGCTTCAACAGTATGTGAATCAAAAACTTTCAGATGTTCAAACTGGGTTTAGAAAAGGCAGGAACCAGAGATCAAATTGCCAACATCTATTGGATCATAGAAAAAGCAAGAGAATTCCAGATAAACATCTACTTCTGTTTCATTGACTACACTAAAGCCTTTGTGTAGATCACAACAAACTGTGGAAAATGCTTCAAGAGATGGGAACACCAGACCACCTCACCTGCCTCCTGAGAAACCTGTATGCAGGTCAAGAAACAACAATTAGAAATGGACATGGAACAGTGGACTGGTTCCAAATTGGCAAAGGAGTATGTCAAGGCTTTTTATTGTCACCCTGCTTTTTTAACTTATATGCAGAGTACATCATGCAAAATGCCAGCCTGGATGAAGCCCAAGCTGCACTCAAGTTTGCCGGGAGAAATATCAATAACCTCAGATATGCAGATGACACAACTCTTATGGAAGAAAGTGAAGAGCAACTAAAGAGCCTCTTGATAAAGTGAAAGAGGAGAGTGAAAAAACTGGCTAAAAACTCAGCACTCAAAAAACAAAGACCATGGCATCTGGTCCCATCACTTCATGACAAATAGATGGGCAAACAATGGAAACAGTGACAGACTTTATTTTCTTGGGTTCCAAAATCATTGCAGATGGTAACTGCAGCCATGAAATTAAAAGATGCTTTTAACTTTCCTTGGAAGAAAAGTTATGACCAACCTAGATAACAAATTAAAAAGCAGACACATTGCTTTGCCGACAAAGGTCTATACAGTCAAAGCTGTGGTTTGTCTAGTAGTCATGTATGAATGTGAGAGTTAGACCATAAAGAAGGCTGAGCACTGAAGAACTGATGCTTCTGAGCTGTGGAGTTGGAGAATAGTCTTGAGAGTCCCTTGGACTGCAAGGAGATCAAACCAGTCAATCCTAAAGGAAATCAGTCCTGAATATTCATTGGAAAGACTGATGCTGAAGCTGAAATTCCAACACTTTGGCCACCTTATGGGAAGAACTGACTCATTTGAAAAGACCCTGATGTTCGGAAAGATTGAAGGCGGGAGGAGAAGGGGACGACAGAGGATGAGATGGTTCGATAGAATCACCAACTCAATGAACATGAGTTTGAGCAAGCTCTGGGAGATGATGAAGGACAGGAAGCCTGGTGTGCTGCGGTTCATGGGGTCGCAAAGAGTCAGACACTTCTGAATGACTGAAGAACAACAAGTATGGGAAGATGCAAGCCTCTAGGCTCGCTGAATTCATTCCTTTCATATGCACCTCAGCTATTTGTGACCAATCCTGTCCTTGTTCACCTTGCTTCTTGCATTCCCCAGTTCCTCAGAAGTCACTGTGGCGGGAAGCAACATTAGCTGGATCACAGTTTTGGGAGCCCTCATTCATATTTGGAGGCCAGAAATCGCTGGCTGTGACATTTCTTAGTGATTAATATGGCAGGAGATGCTTTCATTTCATACAGGAAAAGGATTAAAAGCTGTGTGGCCAAGGTTTTGGTTTAGCCCTTGCTCTCCTGGAAAGTGGCGAAAGGACTAGATTTCCTCAGGATAGTTTGCTTCTGGTTGATTACCTGGGGGAGGACTAGCCCTCTTTCCCAACCTTGTCCTTCAGGCCCATGTGTCTGTGGTTTGTGCCCTCTCCCATTGCACATGGCATGTGGTGTCTTAGATGCTAAGAGAAGCCTGCAGCGTGAGGGGCAGAGGCTCCAGCAACCCTGTTCTGGATGCAGAACAGGCCTGGTGAAGGCCAGCACCTAGAAGGTATTTGATTGAATGAACATGAAAGAAACTTACACATCCCAAGGGGCTGGGCTGGGGTTTTTCTGATGGCACAGTGGTAAAGAATCTGCCTACAATGCGAGAGACCTGGAAGGAGAGAGATCCTTCCAGGGCCTTCAAGTCTTCATTTTCTCCTGCCCAGTCCCTCCCAGACACCCTAGAGAACTCTTTCCTATCTTCCCTTCCCACCCGCCAGCTAGAATCCCATGAGCCATCACTTGACCCAACCTCCTGCCAATGCTCTCAGCATCCTTACTCCTTTGGACATTCTGCTGCACCAGCTCAGCAAAATCACAACCCATATCTGTCTAGATGTTAACCTTTGCTCCAAACCCAGGCTGATGAGCTTTGCCAGGAGAAGTCACCCCGTCTGGAGATAGGTGCTGCTGGGTATTCCTGGTCTCCAACCTCTCCTGGGTCCTCAGCACTGCCCAGTGAGCCATCCATAATCCCAGTGACCTGTCTGTGACATCCAGTTCCTGGTGTGGCCTCATTCCATCATGCATACGTTGTTCTGACACAGTTAGTGCCTCAGATGCTGAGAGCATGTTGTGATATTTCTTCTCTCTCTGTGTTGACCATGGTGGAGAAGCACAGTAAAAATAAATTGATTTGGAATTGTCTTTGGATTCCAGAAATTATCATAGATATTTGAAATTGCCCTGAACCTCATTGTAGAGCAGAAGCAGAGAAAAAAGTGTTTCTTCTGAAGGTTTTTTTTTCCCCCCATGGGATGTGCTGAGCTACTTTCTCTTCGTGTATCAGTTAATGATAATATTTTGCTCCCTGTTCACTTATCTTTAAATAATTTGGCACAATTCTATATTAATCCTTTCAACAAAGCTATGAGTCTGTGAGTGGGAAGTATGGCATTGTAGTGCAGTCTTGAAACATGCAGATCAGAGCTTAGAGCTGAGAAGACGAAGATCTGCCACAATAGAAGACAAAGAGAAGAGCAAAGTGGAGTTAACCTTGTTTTGTGAAAGCATTAGCCTTTTATAGTTCTTTTTTTTAGTCTTGTAAGCTTTTAAAATAGCCACTGCAGAGGTGATGGGGTGTGAAAGGGATAATTTAGGAGTTTGAGGTTAAAATATACACACTGCTATATATAAAATGGGCTTCCTAGGTGGTGCTAATGGTAAAGAACCCATTTGCCAAAGCAGGAGACATAAGAGACATGGGTTTGATCCCTGGGTTGGAAAAATCCCCTGGGGAAGGCCATGGCAGCTCTCTCCAGTATTCTTGTCTGGAGAATCCCATGGACAGAGGGGCTTGGCAGGCTACACTCAATGGGTCACAAAGAGTTAGACTGAAATCATACATAAAATAGATAACCAACAAAGACCTACTGTATAGCACTGGGGATTCTACTCAATATCTTGTAATAACCTTTAATGGAAAGGAACCTATATATTTATATGTGTGTGTGTGTGTGTATGTGTGTGTGTGTGTGTGTGTGTGTGAATCAGTTTGCTGTACACCTGAAACTAACACATCATTGTAAATCAACTATATTTCAGTAAAATAGAAAATAAAATAGCTTCTGCATGGTGCTCATGGTGCTGTAGTGTAGGTGGTACGTTGGAAGAGGGCACAGGCTGTGAAAAGAAATAGAAGCTGGTGTGGGGGCATGGGGGCATCTGCTGATGTAATTTTTCTTCAAGGCCTCTTTCATAAATACCTATTGGTAATTAAGATCCAGGTTCAAATTGAAGCTGTGCCTTGGAGGAGGAAGCCAGAACTTGTGGTTTCTGTTACTTAACTGGTGAAAAGTTGCAAGTTCTGGGAACTCCGGAGCCCAACACCAGGCTGCCGTCAGAGCCCTGCTCCCGAGTCCTGGGGGTCCGAGGCCTTGTCTTCACTTCCTGGCTCCATCCGCATCCTTTGGCCAGCTGTTCAGGTTTTGTGTGGATGAAGCCTGAGGTCCCAGCCTCATAAGAGCTTTGCTCTTAACCACTTTCAGGATGGCAAGATAAAGCCTCAAAAGCTTATTTTTAGTTTTATAATACCTTTAGAAATTACCTTCAGTGTTCTTTCTTTTTTTTTTTTTCAGTGTTCTTATTCTTTACTGAATGTCCTTGGGTCTCCTCAGAAGACATTTCAACATGTAAAAAATTGTCAGAAAAAAGTCTAGGATAATTTGTATTTAATAAGAAATACTGTTTTCTCATTTCCGAAAGTTGCTTTCCCATAGCTTTGTCTTGTTTTTATGTGCTTTTCTTGGAGCTTTCATGGTATGATCATTTTGTCGTTCAATAAGTCAAAAGTTCAATAGTCAATAAGTTGTGTCCGACTTTTTGCAACCCCATGGATTGCAGCATGCCAGGCTCCTCTGTCCTTCACTCTCTCCCAGAGTTTGCTCAAATTCATGTCCCTTGAGTCAGTGGTGCTACCTAACTATCTCATCCTCTACTGCCCCTTCTCCTTTTGCCTTCAGTCTTTTCTAGCATCAGAGTCTTTTCCAGTGACTTGGCTCTTCCCATCAGGTGGCCAAAGTAAGTATTGGAGCTTCAGCTTCAGCATCAGTCCTTGAAATGAATATTCAGGGTTGATTTCCTTTAAGACTGATTGGTTTGATCTCCTTGCAGTCCAAGGGACTCTCAAAAGTCTTCAACACCACAATTCAAAAGCATCAATTTTTTGGTGCTCAGCTTTCCTTATGGTCCAACTCTCACATCTGTACATGACTAATAGAAAAACCATATTGGACACCTTCCAGACTAGGGGGCTTATCTTCCCATGTCATATCTATTTTGGCTTTTCATACTGTTCATGGGGTTCTCGCAGCAAGAATACTGGAGTGGTTTGCCATTCCCTCCTCCAGGGGACCACGTTTCATCAGAACTCTTCACTATAACCCATCTGTCTTGGGTGGCTCTGCACAGCATCGCTCACAGATTCATTGAGTTATACAAACTCCTTCACCATGACAAGGCTGTGATCCATGAAGGAGGGTATGATCACAGAGGTACTAAATTCCATGTGTATTAGTCCTCCTTGGAGAGTGCGGTTGTCAGTACAGCTGGGCCCACTTCCACTGACTGTCATTCAGGGGCCTGGGATGGGGCCTAGGTGTCCACCTGTCACAGGGGTTCCCTGGGTGGCTCTGATGCAGGTGGAGCATGTGGTGGCAGACACTCTGAGAAACTCCATGGGTCTCACCCTGGAGCAGGAGCCTGGACACCTGGCCCTGAGGCTTTGCCTTTATTACTTCAGAAATAATTTTTTCAAATCTGTGAATGGGTTAAATGAGATTATTTCTCCAACACTGTTTTCTACATAATCTCTGAGAGTTTGTTCTAAAGAAATGACTATCTGACTTGGTTGTTGCCATGCAGTTGCTCAGTTGTGTCCAACTCTTTGAAACCCCTTGGACAGCAGCATGCCAGGCTTCCCTGTCCTTCACCATCTCCTGGAGCTCGCTCAAACTCATGTCCCTTGAGTAAGTGATGCCATCCAATCGTCTGGTCCTCTGTCATTCCCTTCTCTTCCTGCCCTCAATCTTTCCCAGCATCAGGGTCTTATCTATTGAGTTGGCTCCATGCATCAGGTGGCCAAAGAATTGGAGCTTCAGCTTCAGCATCAGTCCTTCTAAGGAATATTCAGGACTGATTTCTTTAAGGATTGACTGGTTTGATCTCCTTGCACCCCAAGGGACTCTCAAGAGTCTTCTCCAACACCATACAGCTCAAAAGCATTGATTCTTTGTCATTCAGCCTTCCTTATGGTCTGATTCTCACATCCATACATGACTACTGGAAAAAGTACAGCTTTGACTGTACAGACCTTTGTTAGCAAAGTAACGTCTCTGCTTTTTAATATGCTGTCTAGGTTGGTCATAGCTTTTCTTCCAAGGGGCAAGCGTCTTTTAATTTCATGGAACCACTCACCATGTGCAGTGATTTTGGAATCCAAGAAAAATAAAGTCTGTCACTGTTTCCATTGTTTCCCCATCTATTTGCCATGAAGTGATGGGGCCGGATGCCATAATCTTAGTTTTCTTTGAATGTTGAGTTTTAAGCCAACTTTTCCCCTCTCCTCTTTCAGCTTCATCTAGAGGCTTTTTAGTTCCTTTTTGATTTCTGCTTTAAGGGTGGCATCATTTGCATATGGGAGAAATATTGATATTTCTCCCAGCAATCTTGATTCCAGCTTGTGCTTCATCCAGCCTGGCATTTTGCATGATGTACTCTGCATAGAAGTTAAATAAGCAGGGTGACAATATATAGCCTTGACGTACTCCTTACCCAATTTGGAACCAGTCTGTTGTTTTATGTCCAGTTCTAACTGTTGCTTCTTGACCCGCACACAGATTTCTCAGAAGGCAGATGAGGTGGTCTGGTATTCCCATCTCTTTAAGAGTTTTCTATGGTTTGTTGTAATCCACACAATCAAAGGCTTTAGCGTAGTCAATGAAGCAGAAGTAGATGTTTTTCTGGAACTCTCTTGCTTTTTCTATAATCCAATGGATATTGGCAATTTGATCTCTGGTTCCTCTGCCTTTTCTAAATCCAGCTTGAACATCTGGAAGTTCTCAGTTCACATACTGTTGAAGTATGGATTGGAGAATTTTGAGCTTTACTTTGCTAGCGTGTGAAATGAGTGCTATTGTGTGGTAATTTTAACATTTTTTGGCATTGCCTTCCTTTGGGTTTAGAATGAAAACTGACCTTTTCCAGTCCTGTGGCCACTGCTGAGTTTTCCTAATTTGCTGGCGTATTGAGTGCAGCACTTTTACAGCATCATCTTTTAGGATTTGAAATAGCTCAGCTGGAATTTCATCACCTCCACTAGCTTGGTTCATAGTGATGCTTCCTAAGGCCCACTTGACTTCACATTCCAGGATGTCTGGCTCTAGGTGAATGATCACACCATTGTGGTTATCTGGGTCAGTAAAATCCTTTTTGTATAGTTCTTCTGTGTATTCTTGCTGCCTATTCTTAATATCATCTGCTTCTATTACGTCCATACCATTTCTGTCCTTTACTGTGCCCATCTTTGCTTGAAATGTTCCCTTCGTATCTCTAATTTTTTTGAAGAGATCTCTAGTCTTTCCCATTCTATTGTTT